>NW_027632879.1:536427-842565 GCF_902686455.1 Sciurus vulgaris | reverse complement strand
AAGTCCAGCTCAGATTGAAAGGGGAGAACTTAAGCTTCAACTCTTTTTTGGTATTGGGATTTGAACCCAGGAGTGCTCTTCAACTGAGCTACATCCCCAGCCCTTCCCTTTTTTTAAATTTTGAGACAGCATTCTATCAAGTTGCTGAGAATCTCACTCCATTGCTCAGGCTGGTCTTGAACTTGTGATCCTCCTATCTCAGTCCCCAAGTTACTGGGATTACAGACGTGCATCACTGTGCCTTCTAATCTTCACCTCTTGAAGGCAGAAGTACCCACACATTCTCAGGTATAGCTGTGTTCCTTCATCTTGCTCCAGGTCTTTGTTCTTTGACCAAGTATTTAGGGTTCAGCTATCTGCTGTGGTGGTGTACTCTGGGGTGGTGGGCTGAGGTCTTAGAACTCATCCGGTGAGAGAGGCAGCTATGCCTTTCTCACCTAGGATTGGAGATGCTTGGCTCAGCTTTCTTGATCTCAACTCACTTTCTCCTCTTATTTTGCTTTCTATTGAAGGGGGCAGACATCCATAACAGACAGAAGGAGGCCACCCCCCTCCTCGTGGGCCTTCCTTTGAAGATGGTCTGGGGAGAAACATAGGAAAGGATGGGGAGAGTTCTTAGTGCAGAGTTGGGGCTTTGACCTGGAGTGCCTGAGGACCCTATGGGATTTTGGGGTAGAATTTAGGGAGTCTGTGACTTTGGACAGGAAAATAATTGCTTCTTTACTTTCACAAATCTCTGCCTGACATCTAGCATTTCCTTCAGTTACCAATGTAATCGACAAAACCACAAAGGCTCAGTAGTATGACTCATACTTTCGGCTTTATCGCAAGCCTAGCTGTGTCCCCATGGTGACCCTGGCAGAGACCCTGAAACATCCTTTGCACTTACCACCGTTGTGAAGTCACTGGGATGTGAGGTTATTCTTCTAGGTCCTTCTGTTTAATGCATTAGTGAGACATGGCTTTCTACATCACAGATTTGGTTATTTAACATTTCAATAACTGTGTTTCAATATAATTGGTTTTCTTATGATTCTACAAATTTATATTCTTCTTTTAAAATATTCTTATGAGAAGGGACTGAAGATCTTGAATTCTGGGGTGGCAGGGGAGCTTGGGGGACAGACTGGAGCTGTCCAAATCACATCAGATCATGGAGAGGTGCCCGGGCCCTTAGTAGGACAGGTGTGGCAGGAACCGGTGATGTTGGAAGGCCGAGCCAGGAGGGGTGCTGGAGGGGACAGCTCCTGCCCACTGTCCTGCAGATGGGCCCAGGTGTCCACCCACACCCCCATCCCTGTGCCTCTGGTGTGACGCCAGAGAAAGCAGCTCGCCCTCACCTGCCCACCTCTCCCCTCACCCACTCCTTTTTCTGAATTTGCTACACTCGGCTGTCATTTCCTTTCCAAGTGAAATCTTTTCTCCTTTCTTCCATGAGTCTTCTACTCTCCCTCAGAACCCAGCTCACATAGAAAGGAGGATGCCCCCAGACAGCAGGGGTCGCTTCCATGACTCCCTTTCCTGGGGACACATTGTGGTGGCTTTTCCACAACCACCCCATTTGCCTGGGTTCACACACATGGCTCTTACACAGTCTACACTTAGCAGATGTCACCAGTGTGTTGAGTGGTTGAGGGAAATCAACACAGGACCCATCCGGGTCAAAACAGCTGCAGGGTCCAAGCAGTCTGCTCCTGCCCTCCACCAGGCCCTGGGTCCTCTTCCATCCATACTCACTTGTCTGGAAGCTGCAGAGAGCAAGAGAAGGTTCCTTGGGTGACTCCTCTGGAACTGTCTATGATAAATGGCCCGACCTCTCTAGCCCTTAGAGCCTATCTACAAAATAGGAGCGAGAGAGTGCCGGGTTCTGCCAGGGATCAGCCTGGGGTCTGCTCCGCCCCAAGCACTGAGGAACCAGGCCCACCGCCCAACTCTTCCATGAGGCCTGAGTGAGGCACGGAGGCGAGAGCTGGCCGGAGGCGCCTCCCTCCACGTTCTGTCCAGAGCACAGCCGCCCTTGGAGGAGGAGGAGGAGAAGCATGTCAGACGGTTTCGATTGGGTTCCAGGTGCTGGTCCGGCCAGAGCCTGGGACCTGGGCCATAGAGGGGGCAGGCCTGAGGGCAATGGGTTCCCTAATGGAGCTGGGCCTGCGGAGCAGTCGCAGCATCAGCTGCAGCCACAGCCCAAAGCCCCCGTCTTCCTCCAGGTGCCGCCACTGCGCCAGCCCAGGACCACCTGGCCACCAGGTTCCCAGAGCGAGGCCCCCCCGCAGGCTTCCAGCAGCCTACATGGCTCAGTGCACTCCCAGAACAAAAGAGGCCCCTGAGAGCTCCATCTCGTCCACAGGATGAAATCCCACCACAGAACTCAGCAATGGCTAAAACCCCAGGTGGTTGTGGCTCCTGGGTTAGTGTCTAAATGTCTAATGTCTGCAAAAGTCCCTGAAATTTACCCATCAGGTTATTCTTCTAATTATACAGAATCCTACGAGTATGGTTGTGAGAATTATCCCACTCTATCAGAATATGTTCAGGATTTTTTGAATCATCTTACAGAGCAGCCTGGCAGTTTTAAACTGAACTCAAAGAGTTTGCAGAGATCCTGAATGGCTGGGTTACAACAGAGGATGTTTTGCAAGATCTTGTGGAACTCATCTACCAACAGGCTACATCTATCTCAAATTTCTCTTATATGGGAGCTTGCCTGTGTAATTACCTGTCCCATCATCTGACAATAAGCCCACAGAGTGGTAACTTTCGCCAATTGCTACTTCAAAGATGTCAGACTGAATATGACGTTAAAGATCAAGCTGCAAAAGGAGATGAAGTGACTCAAAAATGATTTCATGCATTTGTACTCTTTCTGGGAGAACTTTATCTTAACTTGGAGATCAAGGGAACAAATGGACAGGTTACAAGAGCAGATATCCTTCAGGTTGGTCTGTGGAAATTGCTGAATGCCCTCTTCTTGTGCAGTAAAATTACTGAAGTTGATAGGGTCAGTTTTGGAAGATTCCTGGAAGGTAAAAGGAAAGACTGATATGGAAGAAATTATTCAGAGAATTGAAAATGTTGTCCTGGATGCAAACTGCAGCAGAGATGTAAAACAGATGCTCTTGAAGCTTGTAGAACTCTAGTCAAGTAATTGGGGTAGAGTTCATGCAACTTCAACATACAGAGAAGCAACACCTGAAAATGATCCTAACTATTTTATGAATGAATCAACATTTTATACATATGATGGTGTTCCTTTCACTACAGCTGATGTGGATTACCAAAAGAAATATCAAGAATTACTTGAAAGGACTTTTTCCAGATTTTGAAGAAAATGGAACAGATTTATCAGGGGGTGGTGATCCATATTTGGATGATATTGATGATGAGATGGACCCAGAGATTGGAGAAGTTTATGAAAAGTTTTGTTTGGAATCAGAGTGTAAGTGAAAATAGAAAAGTTAAATTTCAGCATATCAGTTTTATAAAACAGTTTAGGTATGGTGATTTAGCAGAACACAGGAAAGCAAGAAAATGTGTCACACTTATACCAAATTAAGGATGTTGAGTTATGTTACTAATGTATGCACCTTTAATTTTGTTTAACATTATCTGCCAAAATAAACTTTATTCCCTATAACTTAAAATGTGTATATATATATAAAATAGTTTATTATGTACAGCTAATTCCACTATTTTGGCTACAAAAAATTGATTTTGAAATAAATGAAATGTTGAAAGTAAATTTTGCTACCTCATTAGATATTTATAACTTAAGTTCTTGAGGGGGAAAAGTCAGTGTAGAAATACATATTACTGCAAAAATGTAGCATTCATTTTTATGTATGACTTATAGATTTTATTTCAGTTTGATATTTATTTCTCATACTAATCACAATCATGAAATCTTTAAAGTCTTGGAATATATCAACAACTGATTTACATATGTAGATGCTATTTGATACCAAGGGCTTTAAAAATGCCATTAATGGAGAAAACAAAACAAAAAAATCTTAGAACTCTCCTACTAAACAACCAAGACTCACACTTCACTGAGTATTTATTCTAATTCAAGAATTGTTTTTTTTTTTGTTTCACCTCACTAACTTCATTGCCTGCTTTTATTTATATGGCTTTCTCACTTTTACTTTGTAGCATGAGTTGCATTGGCCTTTTTTTTAAACTAGAGAATTTTACTAGATATTTGTCATTCAAGTTTTCATCTGCTTTGTAATCAATATACCTTGAGGATCACTTTTCTAATACTTCTATAATGTACCACCTCTGCCCTATTTAAGTAGTATTTTTACTTAATGTCAAATCTTTTTCCAACTAACTGAAACTTGTATATAAAAGGGTTACTTGTAAATATGCATGTAAATAGTTCTGTTAATAAGCCACTGTTTTAACCTTGGTACATCTGTGTCTGCTAATACAGTTAGCTTTCTCACTTTTCTGCTTATTTGTTCAGTCTGAATTAAAATATGACTTTGAAAAAAAATAAAATAGGGGCGATAACTATTTGCATGGAGGAAGTGTGAGGATTAAGAGGAGTAATGTGTGCCAAGTGCCTGGTACACATTAAGTGCTTAATAAAGCGGTACAGAGATTCCAATTCCTCCAAGACAGCAAGCAATCAAAATGGTGCTGTTTATGAAGGTCTGCAGGAGTTCAGAGGAGAGGGAGGTGGCACCAGGTAGAGGGGCAGGGAAGGGGGAACCAGGTGGGCCTGGGTCCAGAAGCATGGCTGGGAGGCACCTGGTGGGAAAAGTAGGCAGTGTCCAGGGTCGGTGCTCCATTGGGTTAGGCTGGTGCATTGGGTCCCAGGTGGAATGAGCACTAACTTTTCCATCATCCTCGAACCTCTTCATTCACACACAATGGAAGTGTTGATTGCAAATTGTCTCTTTCCCTTCATTCTAGAAGCACAAGGAATTTGACTTGGCAAAGTCTATTTTACTAGCTGTTTTTTTGCATGTAGTTTCAAAGTTGTTTTAGAAACCAACCTGTCATCTGTGATTCAAACTTCAGCCTTAGTACAACAGAGCTTGATCACACTTAGTCTAAATTAAGGGGAATTTGGAAAGGTGGTTGCCAGCCACCATCTGTGGAAACCACTTGCTGGCCCCCACTCCCTCTTTGTAGGGTCCCAGTGGGCCCCTGAGTTGGTGCTGACCTCTCTCAGGCATAAACTCTGGGATTCTGTGGGGAGCACTGGTCTCTCTGGACAGCTGTTCTGAAGCCTCAGTGTTTGTCTTCATTCCTTCACAAACTTCTGTGGCCAGCCACACACAGGTGCCTGGGGTCATTGGGGTTTGCTGTCTGGGCCATGCTTCCAGGGCTGGCAATGAGGATCAGGTCCCCAGTGCGATGAAGCCCTCCTCTCCTGCCTATCCACTCTACCTTACTCCTCTGCTCCTTGGGGTGGGGAGCTGGGGTGATTTGAAGGCAGGAAGGCAGAGGACTTGGGAGTTCAGAGCCTGGAGTCCATAGCCAGGTCTAGTCCTGGCCTATGTCTTCGGCCCTGGCAGTTGTTGGGACCCTGAA
Organism: Sciurus vulgaris; assembly: GCF_902686455.1. NCBI lineage: Eukaryota > Metazoa > Chordata > Mammalia > Rodentia > Sciuridae > Sciurus > Sciurus vulgaris. The sequence goes on along the minus strand of NW_027632879.1, from coordinate 837,024 downwards.
CAAGTCTCTCAGACTCTGTGCCTCAGTTTCCCCACCTGTAAAATGGATATAACAATGGCACTAACTTCACAAGGCAGTTGTGAGCATTTGTTGAATTAATAATAGTAAAATTTTAATGCCTTGCCTGGCCCCAGGGGACCTGTACCCAGGTGTCGGTAAACCCTCTAGGTTTCTTGTCCTCTCATCCTCACATAGGGCTGTCCCTCCCTCCCACTGCTGTTCCACTTTGGATTTCTTCTGCCATCCTTCATTCATTCACCTGGGCTGGGCACCTGCTGAAGACCAGACCCTGACTGCAGTCACAGGGACACACTGATGGACAAAGTCATCATGGCTCTTGCCCGGGGAGCTTTATCACGGGACACTTGCACACATTCAGTCCATGCCACGTGGCAAGAAGCATCCCTCCAGCCTGCTGATACTCTAGAAGTCCGATACTGTGGAGGGGAATCACCTGGCCCAGGCCTCACAGCTGCTGGTTGCAGAGCCACCATTTTGTCAGCCCCCCAGGATTCCTGGGGACTTCATGCCCCTGGTATGTGGCAGCCCGAGGAAGCCATCCTCAGACAGATGGCACTCAGTGTAACTGCAGGGCTCCCCAGTGCCCTCCATCTCGTCTGTGCTGCCAGGACAGGGAATCACGGGAAGGAGCAGGGGTGCTTGCAGGCTGGAGTGACCCAGAACAGTTTGGGAATTCTACTCTGCTTTCCTCTTCTCTCCTTTATAGAAAGGACAGGCAAATGGCATAGCTGTGGCTTGGTGAGGTGGAGTGTCCCCTGGGACAGCCTGGAATAGCTCCCCTCCCAGGGTCCCCGAGGGAGCCCACTTTGCCAACTCCTGCTTTCCAACCTCTGGCCTCCAGCACTGTGACAGCATGCATTCTCTGGCCACTCATTTTGTGGCACTTTGTTGTGGCTGCCCCAGGAGAACCCCACAGTCCCTTGCCACTGCCTGTCTCCTGGCATAAAGATGTGGCTAGAGAGGGACCCATTTTTCTAGTCCTTTGAATACTGCTCTGAAGAAAACTCATCCAGAGTGGACCAAACCTGAAGCCCAGAGCACGGGGCTGGATTAGAGGAGGCCGGAAGGGGCTTTCAGGGACTGGTGACATAGCTGACTCCCTCTGGCCTTGCATGGAGCCTGCACCTCACTGGGTGTCACTGGGCCTAAGCACTGGCAACCAGCCGGGGGGGGGCAGGGGAAATGAGGGGTCAGGGCTGCCATCGTAGATTTGGGAGCCACCTACCTTCAGGTAACATGTAGGGTTCTACAGGTAAATGGCAGGCCAGCCTTGTCCACCTGCAGGGCCTGCTTCCCAGGAAACACCATTCTGATCTGAGATCCAGCAAAGATGAGAGTAGTCTCATACCTGGTTCAGCCAGTGTCCCTCCTGGGCACCTCTCTGTAAATTTGATATTTATTTTTGTTAATCAAAGTAAGAACCTAATCAGCATTGATTGCTGCACTTCAGATTTTTGCAACTTTGATCAATGTATGTTTGTGTGCTTTCAAAACATGTGATATTAGTAGGCACATATTCCTGTCATGTGAATAAATGTACGTGATTTTATCTAAATATCCCAGTGTATGCACATTGTCTGTGTGTTTTAGTTTTTGGGCTTCATGCCCTGATCCAACATGCTAAGTACTGGGGTTTGCTTATCCTGGGCCTGAGGTTTGCTTTGATTCTCTTTTCAAATGTCTCTGCATTTCCTGGAACATCGGTTCCAGAGAAGTGTGCAAAAGGACAGTAGGACATGCAGTGCTCCAGACAGGGCCTGGCCGGGATAGTGTTAACCAGCGAAAGCCCAGAAACAGTTCCAGTGAGACCTGACCAAAGGAATCCCAGGTCAGGCGGTGGTATGGGGTAGCACTCTGAATCCATCAGCACAGGCTTCCACACATAGGGCTGCCATTTCTGCTTGTGGCTTAGCTGGCCCCAGCCCATCGAATGGCCTTGGGGGTCTTAAAGATCTCACCAGCCCTGGGCAGTACATGTTAACAGGGGCCAGCCCAGCACCAGGGCTGCCTCCTCCCCCATCTGGGGGTACAGACCACAGCTAGGACAAGGACAAGGATAGGATGGAGGCAGGGAAGTTATCCAAACATTACCATTGGTGGGTGGAGTCCCCAGGAGGGAGTGCGGGGCAGCAGGTAGGAGTGGAACTGGGGAAATGCATGTATGCCAAAGGCCAGGAACGTTCTGGGGGGTTTCTTTGTGCAACCTGATAACTCAGTTGCTGGAGAAGACCCTAGGATGGGGTATCAAAGACAAGAACCTTTGAAAAGGGTCAGTGGGGTCTCCCTGGAATCACCTCCTCCCCTCACTGCAGCCTCAACAAGCTCCCAGCTTCCAGGTGGCTTTGCTTCCTATGACCAGCACCTCTCTCAGTCTAGGCAGCAGATGGTACCCAAGCCCCAGGGAAACTTGACCAGGCTTGTCAGTGCCAGTGGCCATTGCCTAGGTAGTCCCCAGCCTGGAGATTCTTGGCCCAGGAAGGGATTGGTGGGCAACTGACAATGGCAGCTCAACTTTGTATGAGCCACAGCAACCCCAGGGTGCCTGCCCCCAAATTCACACGTGGAAGCCCTAGTTCCTGAGGTGATGCTATGTGGAGATGGAACATGGGAGGTGATTAGGGTTAGATGAAGATGTGAGGGTGGGGCCCTCATGATGGAATTAGTGCCCAGAGAGGAGACACCTGAGAACTTCATCACCTTCTCTTTCCTCCATGTGAACAGGCTAGGAAGAGAACCCTCACCAGACCCAACAGGTTCGCCCCTGTCCTCAGACTTTCAGCCTCCAGCACTGTAAGAACCTAAGTGTGTTTGGGTTTTAAGACACTCGTTCATAGTGTTTTGTTGTGGACGCTTATGCTAACTCATACAGACTGTGGTAATCGGGCAGTATGTCTGTGGATACTCTGATCTGGGTATCCCAGTGTCATATGTTGAAATCCTAACCCTAGGACCTATGGCTGACTGTATTTGGAGATATAGTCTTTTTTTTTTTAATGTTTTGTATTTATTTGATTAAAAATATAATCCAGTGAAGGAAGCAAGACGAACCATGAAGTAAAGTGACCTGCCCATCCTGGTCACACAGGGGCCAAGGCAAGACTGGGATCAGGATCCTTACCCCATATCATTCCTACAATAACCTCTGTTATTGTCAGAAATGGAAAGTTGGAGAGAACCAGAGACCAGGTCACCAAAGATTAGCTCCTCATTATTTTTGCTCAAGCAAGTCTGTGTTTCTAGACTATCTCCATCCACACCCATAGTCCTTTCCATGGCCCATCTGCCATTTCTGTACTTTATCACACACATCAGTCAAAGCTCTAGGGATTTATTATAAACAGAAGTTGGGCTCTCTTGAATCTTTCTTTTCTACCCTCTTCCCTCCCAAAATGTCCCTCCAGGGGAAGTCAGTAAGCCATCATGTAAGAGGAATGGGGATGAGTGAAAGCAGGTAATGCTTTCTTCAAAACCCTCTGAAATAGCCACCAAATCCTGTTGGCTCCAGTTGAAAATCTGGCAGAAGAGGTAAGAACTTTAGCTCTCATTCTCAAGATTCTCCATGTCTACATCCTGGTGTGGGGGGGGGATTTGATCTTCTTTCATCGTTTGGGCTGTGGTTCACTAGTCCTGGCTGGTTTTGAAGGGACTTCTGCTTCCATTGCTGCCTTTTCTTTCTGAGCAAGCTGGATCTGCAGCAGGAGTTTTCCACATTTCTTCCCTGAGAGAGTAACATTGGCACGTGCACTGGATGCCCACTTCTTGAGGCGATGCCATGTGATCAGCCCTTCATCTATCACAGCCCCGACCACCTAATGCCTCAGTTGCTTCTCTTGGTTCAACACCCACCAGTGCTTGAACATCTTCTTCTTCAGTTCCATTTGGGGCCAGTTAATCTTCCCCCTGGACCCCCCCATGGGTCCCTCCTGGAGATACTGTCATTACAGTGGCAGCCAAGTCAAAATGAGGTCACTCAGGCCAGCCCTAGTCCAACCTGACTGGTGGGTGTCTTCATGAGAAGAAATAGGGATTCTAGACACATTGTGAGGGAAGACACATGTGGACAGCCATCTGCAAGTCAAGGACATCAACCCTGACCAGGGCACCATGTCAGGCTTGAGCCCTCCAGAACTGACAGGAAGTGAATCTGTGCTGTGCAAGCCTGCCAGTCTGCAGCACTCTGCTACAGCAGCTGCAGGAAGCTGAACCAGCAGGGCAGCCTCCAGAACAGCCTCCATGATGCTTCCTCCCAGGCATGAGCCCATATCCACAGAGAAACAGGGCCAATAGAATATGTATGTGTAAATATTAACAGATTTATTTTAAGGAAGTGCACAGGCAGGCAACAGGCTATAGACTCAAGCAGGAGCAGACACAGAATTCCCTCCTCTCAGGAAAGCTGAGTTTGGCTCTTGAGGCTGGGACTGATGGGATGAGACCCACCCACATTATCAAAGCTCTTCTCCTTTACTTAAAGTCTGCTGATACAAGTGTTAACCACACCTGTAACCCTTTTTTTGTTCCCCAGAGAAACACCTGGATTTGAATCTCATATAGTCCCTGGGTGTTACAGGCTGGCCCCATTAGTGGCATGATGATCCCCCATCTCAGGAGTGTGGGCTGAACTTAACACCCCATTTCTCGTGAGAAAATAGAGCAAAAGTGATGGACTGTTACTTCCAATATTAGGTCATAAAAAGACTGTGGCTCTGCCTGACCCCAGTCTCTCTCCTCTGTCATACTGGAGTGGGGTGGGTCTGTGGAGAGGCCCATGGGGCAAGGGACTGAGGGAGGCTTCTGGCCACCAGCCAACAAAGAGCTGAATCCTGCCAACAGCCACATAAGCAAGCTTGGCAGTGGACCCTCCCTCAGGCCAGCCTGGAGATGACTCCAACCCACCAACATCTTTTGACTGTGAGCCGTGAGAGCCAATGAGCCAAAGGACCTAGCTGAGCCACACCCAGTTCCTGACCTCCAGAAGCTCTGAGAAAATAGCCTAGCTTCCAGCTGCTCAGGGGTGCGGAAAGTTGTCAGGTGGCACAGATCTGCCATCTGAGCCCCTCTGCATTCTGCTCCGGCTGGCCTAGCTGCTTGCAGATCTGGGGAGACCAGAGCCTCCTACTTCCTGTGCTTCTAGTGGCTACTGTCTACCTGGATTACTCACCTGCTCCATCCCAGTCCCAACTTTTCCCACCTGGTAACAACTTTTCATCTTCCAAGGCTCTGATATTATTTCTGCAATAACAGGATTTAAATAGTGCCTCCCTCTCCTCCCTGAGGCCCTCACCCCTGTCCCATCTCCCCCTGCCTGGGTAGATACAACTTCTCCACACACCTTGGCCTCCTGCCTCCTCCCCAAAGCCAGCTGTATTCAAGCAGGGACCCTGTGTTGGTCTCACTGTTCTATCCTCGTGGACTTGAAGTTCTCAGTAATTTTTGATCACAGGCCCTGGGTTTGCATTTTGCACCAGGGACTACAAATGACAGAGCTGTTCCTGCTCCTTCCATGTTGAGTGGTTGGTTTTCTATCATGCTCAGGCCTGCAGGCAGTTGAGGAAGGGGACTCTGTTAGTTACACTTGGGCTCCCGGGAAGTGCCTGCTGTGTAACAGGGCTCACTAGGAGACTGAGCAAATGTTCCCAAGTAGCAGAGGCTTCCTAGTGGCTCCAGGTTTGGGTGGGTGAATCCAGGCCTGGCCGGGTGAATCCAGAGGGAGTGACCTCCCTGATTTGAAGCCTGGGGGAGCCACTTCATCCAGGTCATCTACTCACACAGTGGATGCTGGAGACAGAGTGGGCTGAGGCACCCCCATGCTGGTCTGGGCATTGCATGTCATGGGCCACTGGAGTGTCTGTGTCAGAACACCACTCCCAGGAGAAAACCTAACAGCTGGTTTGCCATTTGAATGTCGCAAAATTGCTACTACAAGGCAGTCCATAGGGCTGGCACGTAGTAATTTGGGGACATTGTGCAAGGCCCTGGGTTCCATCCCCAGCACCACAGATAAATAATCAAAAGATCAGTCCAGGCTAGATTTCACTCACCCAAGCCAGAGGCACTTTGTGCATGTAGGAGGCTTGGTGGAAAAGTGTTCTGGAAACAAGCCGGTCTTGGCATGTGAGGCAAGTGGGCAGAGATGGGCTGATCCACATTAGAGGCTGGGGTGGGGCGTGGGCATCGCCTCCCTCAGCCTGTCCCTTATCTGACACAGCAGGTGAAGGCAGGAACCAGGGCTTGGGCAGGCTCTGCTGGGCCTGGGGTGCCAGGCTCCACAACTAAGGTACGTCAATAAGTATACTCTTGCTTTGGAACTCTGATTCCATCCTATGTCCCGAGGCTACAGACAGGGCAGCCATTCACTGGGAAACAGAGATAAAGAGACAGGGAGGGGAGGGGTCAGGCACCATGCTCTGGGTCCTGCAAACTTGGTTTCCACCACTGCCCTGCATCTGATCGCTGGATGTGACCTGTCCTAGACCACTGCATGATCTGCCTGGGCCACCTGCCATGGCCTACTGCCTCCCTCCCCTCCTCCCCATACCACCCCCACTCAGGAGGCATGATTCCCAAATACACAACAGCCCACCCAAGGCAGCACCCCCACCATCTCCTTTACTGGGCTCACATGGAGGCCACAAGTGACACTGCCCTTGTCATCCCAGGGCCAGGTACCAGAGAGGTGGTAGAGTCCCATGCACCACAGCACCCGGAAATTACTCAAACTAGCCAGTCTAAGCCTGCCTGACCTGCTTTTTCCATTCCTTTGTGGGAGAACCACAATAAAGACACTCATCCACAATTCCCTTCCCTCCCTCTGTCTCGTGACAGACCCTGGTGCTCCCCCATTTCTTTACCCACTTCCCATGGTGTGTGTCCTCCATCTCTGGGAACTGTGAATAAAACTTGTCTTTCTGATGGCAGATGTCTCCTGATCTGCCTTACTTTACTTTAGATTTTATATTAATACCCTATGTAAAAACAGTAAAAGCAAACAAAACCCACTCAGTCTTCCTTCCCATTACCAGGACAGGCAGAATAATTAAATAAATACCTCTCTTTCAGTTCCCTCATCCACTCATCCCTCCACCCATCCATTTGTCTATCCATCCACTGATCCATCGATCCACCATCCACCCATCTATCCATTCACCCACCCATCCAACCATCCATCAATCCATCCTTCTTCCTTCCTTCCACCCATCCCATATTACCTGAGCAGTGTGGTAGTTTTTAAACATCTTCCAGAGTACAGCTTGTCCTCCTACTTTGTCACAATATCTTTTTGGCTTATGAACTTTAAATTTTTCAAGTTAAATTTATTTCTTATTCTGTATATTATACTTTTGGAATCTTACTACATCTTTCTCTAAATGTCCTAAAAACATTCTCCTATATTTTCTCCTAAAAATTCCATATTTTTAACATTTTGCCTTCTCACATTTAGGCCTTTAATCTGAGTTATTTTCATGTCCTCATAACTGAATCACCTCCCCAAAGTCCACCTCCTAATGCCATCACACTGGGTCTCAGATTTCAATATATAAATCTGGAGGAGACAATGCCCAACAGTTTGATTCAATACTGACTTCTACAGTTGATGCAGATTCCACAAGTTAAGGGACAGTCCTGTACAACAGGTTCCACCCAGCGCCAGATGCTAATGGGGCTAGGCAGGTGCCCCAGGTTGCCTGCACCCCCATCCCCTGATTGCAAACTTGGAGGTTCCTGCAATCATACCCAGGTCCAGTGATTCTCTAGAATGACTTTTGGGACTGAAGAAAGTATTCTACTTCTAATTACAGTGCAATTACAAAGGACCCCTCAGAAGAGCCAAATGGAAAAAGTGCAGAGACGAGGCCTGAGGGGAGGAGGGCATGGAGCTTCCAGGCCCTTCCCAAGTGTGCCACCGTCCCAACACCCAAATATACTGAACAACCCAGGAAATCCTTGAAGGTGGTACTGAAGTTTCATTATTTGCAGTGATGGATATTGGTGATCAATGTTGGTGAACAAATGCAGTCTCTGCCCCTCTCCTTGCTCTGGAGGTCAGGGAATGAAGCTGGAAGGCCCCAGTTCCCTGTGACCAGCCACAGGGGTGCCACCAGGCTTCACCTTATTAGCCCAAACTCTAGAAGAACAAGAGATATTCTTTTCACTCAGGAAAATCCCAAGAATTTTAGCAGCTCTGAACTTGGATCTGGGTATGAAAAACCAAATATTTATTTTTATTATACCACACACAGGTTTCCTTTTTTCTATTACATTTTGAAAGTTTTGATAGTTGATAATTTTACACATTTGTCTATTTCATCTGCTGTAACTTTTTTTACATCAAGTTGCTCATGGGTTTTTAAGATTTTTCTAATGAATTCTACTGTGAATTTGTGACTTCCTGATAATGTTCACTTGTGTTTTTTGCCTTTTTTTCATTATCTTTAATTCCAAAAGCTTATCTACTTTATCTTCTTAAAGAATCCACTGCACATTTGCTAGTTCTTTCTTTTGTCTATTTTCTATCCTTGAATTACTGTCCTTGTCTTTATTATTTCTGTCCTTCCATTTCTCTAGTATTAATTTCCCATTTCTTGTATTGAATGCTTACTTTATGAATTTCCACTGTAACTTGCCAACTAACAAGCATTTTATTTTTTTCCCTCTGAACTCATTATTTTTTTATTGTAAACAAAGGGGATACATATTGTTGCTGTGTTTGTACATGGAGTAAAGGCATACCATTTGTGTAATCCTAAATTTACATAGGGTAATGCTTGATTCATTCTGTTAATTTTTCCCTTCCCCCCACCCATCCCACCCCTCTTTTCCCTCTATACAGTCCTTCCTTCTTCCATTCTTGCCACCCTCCCTAACCCTAACCCTAAACTTAACCCTAACCCTAACACTAACACCTCCCACCCCCCATTATGTGTCATCATCTGCTTATCAGCAAGATCATTCTTCCTATAGTTTTTTGAGATTGGCTTATCTCACTTAGCATGATATTCTCCAATTTTATAGCTGCTCAATTCACAATAGCCAGGTTGTGGAACCAACCCAGATATCCTTCAATTGATGAATGGATAAAGAAACTGTGATATATATATATATATATATATATATATATATATATATATATATATATATCCAAAAGGTTTGCCTGGCTCCTGTTCCCTAACCAGGCAGTGGCCCTTCCCAGGTCCCTGACCCTGTAGGCTCTCCCCTGCCTGCTGGACATCCCATGTTGGCCAGTCCCCTGGAGGACTGGACACAGGGTTCAGGCAGCAGAGCACGCTGGGGCATGTCCACATGTGGAAGGGGCCACGTGTGGTTTTGGCCACCCTGGCAGACGTGTTGGGTGGCCCCCTTGGCACCTGTGGCCAGGAAGGTGAGGACAGTGTGCTGGGGGACTCACTTTGGCCTTGCGCAGCAGCTGCTGGAACTCAGGCTGCGGCAAGTGGCTGTGGTTCTTCACAAAGGCAGGGACCTCAGGTGACTTCTGGCTCTCATAGTACACAGTGCCGTGGATCTCCATGTGCTTGTTCAGGATGCCCAGGAACTTCTCCTTCCCCTGGAGGAGGAGGGAGAGGAGGTGGAGCCTCATCTCAGGTCCTCAGCAGTGCCAGCACAGCAGATGCCCCACCTTGGGGTGGCCTTCTGCCAGCTGTGCAGCCCTGGGCAAGGCCCCTCTCCACTCTGGTTCTCAATTTTTTATCAGTGAGCTCCAGAGCTTGGACTAAACCAGAGGCTTTCCATTTATTTTTAGTCACGCAATTTTTCTTCCAAAGGAAGCCAACAGGACCGCACACTAAATTAATCCAGGTATATCTGCTTGGCCTCCTCTAACCCTCAAAGGACCCCAAGTACCTCTGAAGAGCTGCAGAGCTCTCAGGAGCTCAGATCACCCCCACACACCCATTCCTTCATCCTCCATCCATCCACCCATCCTTCCATCTACCACCCCCAGAGACAGCCTAGAACCTGGTGAAATAGCAGTTAAGCTCCCAAGGAGACGCCACATCTGACGGGCTAAAGAGAGACCATACCTTCACTCGCCAGTCCCTCAGGACTTTGCTCTTAATTTAGACCCAGTCCTAACAAGGGTGCTTATCTGGCTTTCCTGCCCAGAGTTCTCAGAGAGCCACAAGTTAGATGCTGTTGGAGGGCAGAGTGAGGACAGTCACAGTTAAAGGTGACAGTAGGCAGATTCCCAGCAGGGCTCACACTGAACAGCAGGAGTTCTGCACACCTCAGCATCCTCCAAGGGTGTGCCATGCACTGGGGAGGCAGAACCCACCCCAGCTATCAGGGAAGTTTAGGTTATTTTCAGTACACCGCATCTCATAGGGCAGTGTACACATGTATTCTAGAGTCCCATTCAAAGCAGAACGCTCAGCACTGGCAGGCCCCACCCTGGTCAGCTCTGCATGCGGCCTGCTGGTCATTTAAACAGGGTTCACCTAACAGCTAGTTCTGCAGGACAGACCTACCCTATCTTATCCCCACCAAGAGAAAGTAGCTAAGGTGTCATTGAGATTTGCAGGGACACTGACTGCCAGCTGCACCCATCTCCAGCCACTGCCCCGCACTGTCCCCTGGAGCACTGGGGACTCCTCAGAGTCGCCTCCACACAGGACCAGCAGAGAGATCAAGAGGCTGCAGGTGAACCAAGATTGCTTATTTATGTGGTCCTCTTGCCCCGCCCCCTCCCTTCATCTATTTAAACCCAAAGCCCAAGTCAGTGACCCAAGACAGGGGTGAGAGGTGGCCTCACTCTGCCCTCCCAGCACAGCCTCAGTGGTTAAAGCTCCTCTCCTCTCTGCACCATGACCTTTCAGTCTGGCCCAGGACTCTGCTGACACCCTTGGCTTGGAAAAGTTGGCCTGCTGGTTCGCCACCCATCACGGCGGTCCAAGCAAGTGTCCCTGGAAAGCCACCAAACCCCTCACTCTGTACTGTGTGCTCAGGGTCCTCCTGGCCTTGGGCAGGTCTCCCACAGGCCACCCTCTCCCTGATCCCTGTCCTCAGGGAGGCTCCTCTCTGCATCCCACTGTGCCCAGGAGAGACAGGGAGGAAGAGGGCGGCCTCCCCCACCTCCATCTCCACCCCCTGCCCCGGCACTCACGGAATGTGGTCACGAACTGCTTGGGGTTGAGGTTCCAGTAGCCCCAGTTGGTGTGCAGCGGTGCAGCGTGGCATACTTCTCGTGGTTGTATGCAAGCTCGGTTCCAAAGGTGTCAATGACCAGGAATCAGCACCTGCCCCCCCAGGGATCAGGAGCAGGGGTTATGCTTCTGTGTCCTGGGCTAGGGTTTCCCCAGCCAGGAGCCCTGTAACTGGTCAGTGGCTGGGTTGGGATAGTGTCCTGTGTGGCAGAGCTTGGCCTCCAACACTCTCCCTGTGTGACTTCAGCAAGCGCCTTGACCTCTCTGTGTCACTGCCCAGTCAAGTGGGATCACAACAGCCCAATCCCCAGGTCCCTGGTTAGTGTTCAGAAGCTGTTCTCCCTGCTGCCCAGGAGCAGCTGCTTGGAGTGGGGTCCCTCCCTGCTCTCCCCAGGGGCCCACCTGGGTGAGGGTCCTGGGGGGACTGTGTTGGTGGAGTCATTGCCCCCATGCCTCCTCTGCCAGGTGAACTACTTGGCCAGGGGATGATGGTGGGAGGCCTGTTCTCCTCCCTCTGCCATCCTCAGGGGCAGAGGCTCTGAGTCCAGGGGCCTCACCTCTGTGGATCTGCACCCCGGGTTCCGAGGCCCCAGGGCATCCTGTGTCCACCTGCCTACGAGTGGGCCCTGAGGTAAAGTAGAGCAGTCGCCTCACAGGATGCTCCCCCTGACGCCCTCCTTCTCATAACACAGAGTCAGGTGCCCAGTGCTGAGGTTGGCACTGTTTCCCAGAGCAGGGCCCGGGCGGGAGGAGGGCAGGAGGAGGGAACCTAGTGCCAGCTTATGTGCATTGAAAATAAAAGAAATAACGCTGCCTGTCACTTTTTTCCCTAATAAAATCATGTGGGATAGTCAGTGGGACTGGAGCAAATGTAATAAGTAGCAGGGCTCTCTGTGCTACATTAAACCCGCACCCGCTGGCTGCAGGAATACAGGGAGCGATGCCACTGGCCTTCCTCCAGACCTTCCATTTTCACACATATTTCTGTGCACGTTTGGTGGTGCAGTTTTCGATCCAGCAATGGCCTGCCAACCCATGAGTAAGTCTGTCCTGTGTGGTAGGGTGCCCTGGTTCCTTCAATATGTTTCTTTTGATGGATGATTTAACACAAAATCTTCAGGAATTAACTTGGAAATGTTTGCCTTTTCCACAATGAGGTCAGATAAAATATGCTGACACCTAGGCTGCCACATTCACCAGGCACTGAAGTTTCCTCGGGCTAGTCGCAAGCCCTCTGCTTCTCACCACCTGTGCTCCGGGAGCTCCGGGGGGGTGCAGCAAATGTAACCTGCCCCAGCTGGATTCCTCCTCTACAGCCGCAGGCTGCACACGGTATCCAAAGCTGTCCCTGGATAGGATTGAAGTCCTAACTTTGACTATTTTAAAATTAAGAACCTCTGCTCCTTGGAGGGGAAAAAACCATAGGGAAATTGCAAAGATACATGCAAATTAGATTTTTTTAACACACACAACTCACACAGGATTTGGATCTGATATATAAAGAGCCCTACAACACAATAAGGAGAAGAACCCAGCGAAAAATGTGAATGGGCATTTCACCAATAAGAAGCAACAGCAAAATTCATGGAAGACCCAAGATGGCAGACTAGAGGGTGACTGCATCTCCTGTCACTCCAGAACCCAGGATTCAAGAAGAGGAGGTATTGAGAGACTCGGACCAACATGGAGCCATGGAGTGAGTCTCTCCCACTGGGTGAAGCTCGTCCCGGGTGGCAGGCCCAGACAGGGGCAGCTTCTCGGAGCAGGGCAGGGCAGCCACATTCTTCCCCAAGCAGCTCTGCTCCCTCCAGTGGCAGGCTGAATCCACAGCCAGCTTCTTGGAGCAGGCTACCCAGTGAGAGCTTTCCCGCACAGAGCCAACCCCAAGTCCTGGACCCAGCGGTGGGCCCCAGCACACAGGTAGCTCCTGGGACCAGGGCAGGGCAGCCAGACACTTCCCCAAGCAGCCCTGCTTCCTCTGGTGGCAGGCTTGTTCCACAGCCAGCTTCTTGGAGCAGGCCGCCCAGTGAGAGCTTTTCTGCAGAGAGCCAACCCCAAGCCCCGGACCCAGTGGTGGCCCTGGTGCACAGGCAGCTTCTGGGACTAGGGCAGGGCAGCCAGAGACTTCCCCAAGCAGCCCTATTCCCTCCGGTTTCAGGCTCAATCCACAGCCAGTTTCTTGAAGCAGGCCGTCCAGTGAGAGCTTTTCTGCACAGAGCCAACCCCAAGCCCCGGACGCAGCAGCAGGCCCCATCCCTCAGGCAGCTTCTGGGAGAAAGGCTGGACAGGGAGAGGCTTTCCCCTAGCAGCCTGGCTCCCTCAGGTGGGGGCAGGCCCTGTATATAATCAGCTTCTAGGAGCAGGACCACCAAGTGAGAGGATTTCCACACAGAACCAGGCCCCAACCCTGGACCCAGTAGCGGGCTAGGGGCAGCTTTCTTCAGAAGCACTGCATTATCAAGTTCCTCCAAGACTTCAGGCTACAGAAGGCTGGGAGGTGATATACTGGAAATCTACAGGGACACTATAAGCCAAAGAGGAAATCTGCAATATCTCAGAGTCCCACTGATACCTGACCAATATGGGAAAACAAGGGAAGAAAATGTCCCCAAAAACCCTAGATACTGTATCAATAAAACCCAATGAGAGCACAGCAGAAGAAGTGTCAGAAAGGGAGTTCAGAATGTACATAATTAAAACAATCAGGGAAGCAAATGAGGAGAAGAAAGAGCAAATGCAGGCATTGAAGGAGGAGATGAAAGAGCAAATGCAGGAATTAAATGATCGCACCAATCAACAGTTAAAAGAGCAAATATGGGAAGCAAAAGATCATTTCAATAGAGAGATACTGAAAAAACAAACAGAGATCCTTGAAATGAAGGAAACAATAAACCAAGTTAAAAACTCCATAGAAAGCATAACCGTGGAAGACAGAACCTCAGATATTGAAGACAAAATATTTAACCTTGAAAACAAAGTTAAACAGAGAAGATGGTAACAAATAATGAACAGAATCTACAAGAATTATGGGATAACATGAAAAGGCCAAATTTAAGAATTATTGGGATTGAGGAAGGCTTAGAGAAACAAAGCAAAGGAATGAACAATCTATTCAATGAAATAATATCAGAAAATTTCCCAAATCTGAAGAATGAAATGGAAAACCAAGTACAAGAGGCTTAAAGGACTCCAAAAATACAAAATTACAACAGACCCACACCAAGGCACATTATTATGAAAATACCTAACATACAAAATAAAGACAGAATTTTAAAGGCCATGAGAGAAAAGAATAAAATTACATTCAGGGGAAACCAATAAGAATGTTAGCAGATTTTTCAATCCAGACCCTAAAAGCTAGAAGGGCCTGGAACAACATTTACCAAGCCCTGAAATAAAACGGATGCCAACCAAGAATCTTATACCCAGCAAAAGTTACTTTCAGATTTGACAATGAAATAAAATCCTCCCATGATAAACAAAAACTAAAAGAATTTACAAAAAGAAAGCCGGCATTAGAGAACATTCTCAGCAAAATATTCCATGAGGAAGAGATGACAAATCAGCAACAGGAGGAACTAGCCTAAAGGAAGAGCCAAATGAAGGAGAAACCAAACCATGTCAAAAAACAAAAATGAGTCAAATGACTGGGAATACAAATCATATCACAATAATAACCCTGAATGTTAATGGCTTGCACTCATCAATCAAAAAACATAGACTGGCAGATTGGATTAAAAAGAAAAATCCAACAATATGCTGCCTGCAAGAGACTCATCTCATAGAAAGAGATACCCATAGACTAAAGGTGAAAGGATGGGAAAAAACATACCATGCACACGGACACAGCAAAAAAGCTGGAGTATCCATCCACATTTCAGATAATGTGGACTTCAAGTCAAAACTAGTCAGAAGGGATAAAGAAGGACATTACATACTGCTTAAGGGAAGCATAAATCAGCAAGACATAAGAATCATAAATATATATGCTGCGAACTTTGGCTCATCCATGAATGTCAAACAAATCATCCTCAATTCCAGAAATCAAATAGATAACAACACAATAATACTATGCGATTTTAACACACCTCTCTTACCATTGGATAGATCTTCCAAACACAAATTGAATAAAGAAACCATAGATCTCAATTACACAATCAACGCTTTAGACTTAACGGACATATATAGAATATACCATTCAACAAAGAACAAACACACTTTCTTCTCAGCAGCACATGAATCCTTCTCTAAAATAGACCATATTTATGCCACAAAGCTACTGTTATCAAATACAAGAAGATAGAGATACTACCTTTTATTCTATCAGTACATAATGGATTGAAATTAGAAATAAATGACAGAATAAAAAACAGAAACATCTCCAATAACTGGAGATTAAAAAATACACAATTATATGATGAATGGATAACAGAAGACATCAGGAGGGAAATAAAAAAAAATTCTTAGAAGTAAAGGAGAACAAAGACACATCATATCAAAATCTCTGTGACAATATGAAAGCAGTACTTAGAGGAAGATTTATTTCATGGGGTGCATTCAACAAAAGAAGTAAAAATCAACAAATAAACAACTTAACACTACAGCTCAAAGCCCTAGAAAAAGAAGAGCAGACAAACACGAAAAGTAGTAGAAGACAGGAAATAGATAAAATCAGAGCCAAAATCAACAAAATTTAAACAAAAGAAACAATCGGAAAAATTAAAATAAATAGTTGGTTCTTTGAAAAAATAAACAAAATTGGTAAACCCTTAGCCATACTAACAAAGAGAAAGAGGGAGAAAACTCAAATTACTAAAATTTGGAATGAACGAGGAAATATCACAACAGACACGAATGAAATACAAACATAATTAGAAGCTATTTTGAAAATATATATTCCAAAAAAACAGAAAACCTCAAAGACATCAACAAGTTTCTAGAGACATATGAATTACCTAAAATGAACCAGGAGGACATACACAACTTAAATAAATCAATTTCAAGCAATGAAATAAAAGAGGTCATCAAAAGCCTACCAACAAAGAAAAGTCCAGGAACAGATGAGTTCTCAGCCGAGTTCTACAAAATCTTTAAAGAAGAGCTCATTTCAATACTCCTCAAAGTATTCCATGAAATAGAAGAGGAGGGAATCCTCCGAAACTCATTCTATGAAGCCAATATCAAACCAGACAGAGATACTTCAAGGAAAGAAAATTTCAGACCAATATCCTTAATTAACATTGATGCAAAAATTCTCAACACAATTTTAGCAAATTGCATTTAAATTTTATTAAAAAGATAGTGCACCAAGATCAAGTGGGTTTTATCCCAGGAATGCAAGGTTGATTCAACATCCAGAAATCAATAAATGTCATTCACCATATCAACAGACTTAAAGTTAAGAATCACATGATCATTTTGATAGATGCAGAAAAAGCATTCAATAAAATAGAGCATCCCTTCATGCTCAAAACACTAGAAAAAATAGGGATAGTGGGAACATTCCTTAACCTTGAAAAGGCCATCTATGGTAAGCCCATGGCCAATATCATTCTAAATGGTGAAAAACTGAAAGCATTGCCCCTAAAAACTGCAACAAGGCAGGGATGCCCTCTTTCACCACTTCTATTCAACATCGTCCTTGAAACTCTAACCAGAGGAATTAGACCGACCAAGAAAATTAAAGGATACCAATAGGAAAAGAAGAACTCAAACTATCCCTGTTCACTGATGACATGATCATAGATTTAGAGGAACCCGGAAATTCCACCAGAAAACTCTTAATACTCATAAGTTAATTCAGTAAAGTAGCAGGTTACAAGATCAATGCTCATAAATCCAATACATTTTTAGACATAAGTGACAAACCATCAGAAAGAGAAGTTAGGAAAACTACCCCATTCACAAAAGCCTCAAAAAAAATGAAATACTTGGGAATCAATCTCACAAAAGACATAAAAGACCTCTACAATGAGAACTACAGAACACTTAAGAAAGAAATTAAAGAAAACCTTAGAAGATGGAAAGATCTCCAATGTTCTAGGACAGGCAGAATTAATATTGTCAAAATGGATATACTACCTACAGTGCTATACAGATTTAATGAAATTCCAATTAAAATACCAATGATGTACCTTACAGAAGTAGAGCAAGCAATTATGAAATTCATCTGGAAGAATAAGAAACCCAGAATAGCTAAAGCAATCCTTAGCAGGAAGAGCGAAGCAGGGGGTATCGCAATACCACATCTTCAACTCTACTACAAAGCAATAGTAACAAAAACAGCATGGTATTGGTACCAAAATACACATGTAGATCAATGGTACAGAATAGAGGACATGGACAACATCCCAAATAAATACACTCTTCTCATATTAGACAAAGGGGCCAAAAATATGCAATGGAGAAAAGATAGCCTCTTCAACAAATGGTGCTGGGAAAACTGGAAATCCATATGCAACAAAATGAAATTAAATCTCTATCTCTCACCCTGCACAAAACTCAACTCAAAATGGATCAAGGACCTCGGAATCAGAACAGAGACCCTGCATCTTATGGAAGAAAATGTAGGTCCAAATCTTCAAAATGTTAGCTTAGGATCAGACTTCCTTAACAGGATTCCCACAGCACAAGAAATAAAAGCAAGAATCAACAACTGAGATAGATTCAAACTAAAAAGCTTTCTCTCAGCAAAGGAAACTATCAGTAACGTGAAGAGAGAGCCTACAGAGTGTGAGAAAATCTTTGCCATTCATACTTCAGATAGAGCACCAATTTCCAGAATATATAAAGAACTCAAAAAACTCTACACCAATGATACAAATAATCCAATCAACAAATGGGCTGAGGAAATGAACAGACACTTCACAGAAGATGTACAAGCAATCAACAGATATATGAAAAAATGTTCAACATTTCTAGTAATAAGAGAAATGCAAATCATCTCACCCTAATTAGAAGGGCAATTATCAAGAACACAAGCAACAATAGGTGTTGGCGAGGATGTGGGGAAAAAGGTACACTCATACATTGCTGGTAGGTTTGCAAGTTAGTGCAGCCACTCTGGAAAGCAGATGGAGATTCCTCAGAAAACTTGGAATGGACCCACCATTTGACCCAGCTATCCTACTCCTCGGCCTATACCCAAAGGACTTAAAATCAGCATACTACAGAGATACAGCCACATCAGTGTTCATAGCTGCTCAATTCACCATAGCCAGATTGTGGAACCAACTTAGATGTCCTTCAATTGATGAATGGATAAAGAAACTGTGGCATATATATACAATGGAATATTACTCCGCCATGAAGAATGATAAAATTATGGCATTTGCAGGTAAATGGATGAAACTGGAGAATATCATGCTAAGTGAGATAAGCCAATCACAAAAAAGCAGAGGATGAATGATCTTGCTGATAAGTGGATGATGTCACATAATGGGGGGTGGGAAGGGTTAATGTTAGGGTTAGGGTTAGGGTTAGTGTTAGGGAGGGGGGCAAGAATGGAGGAAGGAAGGACCGTATAGAGGGAAAAGAGGGGTGGGAGGGGTGGGGGGAAGGGAAAAATGGCAGAATGAATCAAACAACATTACCCTATGTAAATTTATGATTACACAAATGGTATGCCTTTACTCCATGTACAAATAGAGAAACAACATGTATCCCATTTGTTTACAATAAAAAAAGACAAAAAATTCATTTTACCAGTTCGAAACAAGATGATTCAAAATATTAGCCACTAATAGTTGGAGGGCTTTGGTAAATAATGTAAATTACATTCAAAATAAACCAAAACATTTGAAATTAGGGTAGTCTATATTATAAGGTGGGTCCCACTTTTAACTCTGCTTTGAAACCTGAGGTGGGGGCAGCAGCAAGTGCACAATAAGAAAAAATACAGATGAAAAAATTTACAGTATCTTGAGAAGTACATTTCAAACATTCACTAAGGAAAGCAGACATTTCCCCTATTGCAAACTTACATGGTTCATGTGAATAGCACACTGCACATCACTCAGAGATTCACGAGATATGGAGTTTCTTTTTCATTAATCCTATAGCTACCCATAAACTGCCAAAATTTCTTCAACCTTGACAAATATTCCCAGTCTTGAAAAATACATGAAGAGATGAGGAGTGATAAGAAGTGCTTTTTATTTTTTCATGAACTCAGAGCCTCCTTTAATTTAAATATTTCAAAATAGGCTCCTGAAAAATTGTACGTGCATGCTCACAAACAAACACACACACACACCTACATATAAATACTAACGTGTTTCAGATCTTTTTCTAATGACATGTAGAATTGTAAATGCTGAAATTCTATCATGGAAGGCAAACAAGGTACATAACAATTCATTACTTCTACTTTAATTAATTGAACATCATTTTTCAGTCAGTCTCTGCATTTATAAACTCTATCTTAAAAATTGTGATAATGGATTTGCCAAGTAATTAAACATACCATATAGGGTAATGACTGCTATTTAGATAAATTCATTAGTTAAAAGAAGCCAAGAAGACTACAGGATGAATTCACAGGGTATGTTCTGAACTGATTTCTTCTACTTAAAATAAGATTAGAAAAAAATATAGCCCTATGTTTAAATTATGAAGAATATAATGAAAATATAGAACATTCTTCTTCAGTATCTTCACCTGCATATATTTTTTCCTCAAAACTTCCTGTATACCTTACTGTAAGTGACACATTCAATATAGAAATATTTGTAAAATTTAATAAAAAGGTAAGAAAAGCCAAAACAATTAATTAACTTGATCCTTGTATGATTTATGAAGCATATTTTTGAAAGAATGTTCCAGATTTTCTTTACTTTATTTATTTACATGTAGTGCTGAAAACTGAACCCAGTACTTCACACATGCTAGGGAAGTGCTCTACCATGTAGCTATAACCACAGTCCTGCCTGTGTCTATTTTTCAAATCATTTTATTTTGAATAACTATCATGTATGACATTATATATGAAGAAAATATAATCTCATCTACATTGATGAATATGAATAAGTATACATACCTTGCTAAAAGGTTCCTGTAGTGAAAGTAGTTTCCTGCTTGTACTGGTAGGTGGGTTCCTCGTAAGTGGCAGTTTCTGCCTGCTGATGTTTCAGCAGAAGGCAGAAGCTCATGACCAATTTTCTTTTGCAGGGTTCTTGCTCTCTGAGTCCAAAAGACAAAACCTCCGGAAGAACACTGAACAGCAGCTTCCAGCTTGAACGGGCAGCAGCTAGCAGGATATATATACCTTTTGGGTAAATGCTATTGGTTCACATTTATGCTAATAAGGGTTTGGAAAAGTAGCAACGCCATTGGTCCAAATTTCTCTGCCACCACGCCCCCTTAGGGGAAAACGGAAGTGAGGGAAGAGCAGGAACATGTGACCTAACCAATAGTGCATTTCCGTTTTACATGCCGCCATTAGCAGAGGAGTGGAAGCCAGAGCGAGGAAGTCAAAGCTGCTGCCTTCGCCAGAGTGGCAGCCGCCGCCACCGCCTGCTCCAGGGATGCTGCTGCCTCTGGGACTCCGCTGCCTCTGGGACGCCATCGCCGCACACTCTGCCTCCAGGACACTGCTGCTGGAGCACAGGAGCCACTACCGCCGCGTCCAGGGTACTGGAGCCTCCACTGGTGCAGCTGCATCCAGGGCGCCAGAGCCTCAGCAGCCACCATCGTGAGGTCCCAAGTGAAGGAGCCAACTCCACCGCTGACGCTGCCTCCTGGACACAGGAGCCTCCACTGCCTCCTAGCACTTCGAAGAAGGAGGTAGGTGCTAGGAACCCCCCCAGGTAGGGTGCACGCACCTTGGGTGGGGAACAGCAGCGTCTAGAGTGTTTCTCTTTCTTGACAAGAGCCAGCGCTTTAGAAGCAGGTTCACCCAGGTTGGTGGTCTACTGCCTGAGGGCTAGAGGTGTGACCCTTGAATTTGGGGATGTGGGGCCAGAGGTAAGGGGGTATTTCTGGTGTCTTTAGGCTTTTTGCAGGGCTGGATTTGGTGTGAGGATCCTCCCTGTATGCAGCCTACATTGAGGTGTCTGTGTGGGTGGGACCCCATTTTGTGGAGGAACAGGTGTGTGGGTCTAAGTGAGGGGATCTTAAAGGAGTGACAAGGTCCTGGTTTGAGGCAGGTCCATTGGGTGGGGGCAATTTTGAAAGGGACTGCTAAAGGGGGCCCAGTTGTCAGTAAGGGGACAGGTTCAGTTTTGGTATATAACAACTCCCTCCTGCACACCCGCACCGCACATTCTCAGTCATTGGAGTCACCTCCAGGAGCCAGGAGGCTCCTTCAGTGAGGGTCCTTGGTTAGAGTTTGTGGACTGCTCCCTTGGCAGACAGAGTCTCCTTACCCCTCCCCTCCCCACACAGGAGGATTACAGACAGGTTGTGTGTCCAACGGAGTTTTATTCTGTGAGGCAGGAGTTGAGATGAGGCCCGTCTTGCAAGGGAAGCTGATTTTAGTTCTGTGAACTGGGGCTCTTGGGAGTGATTTGCACAACTGCCCAGTGGAGTGTGTTTCGGGAAATGAGCCTTCCAACCCAGGCTGGAAAGGTGCGGGAGTCCAGGAAGGCTGGAGTTACATGCTGTTTCCATGGGAACTGCATGGTTTGACTCTAACCCAGTCTTTCTTCATGAACCAGGGCGATAACTTTGCCCATTCCCCAAAGCCATGTTGCCAGATAATATACAGGCCACCAATTAAATTTGAATTTCAGAAAAAGTGAATACATTTTTGGTATGTGTTGCTAAATATGGCAACCCTACCCCAGGACATATTTGGCAATGTCTGGAATATTTTGGTTGCCACAGTTGGGATTGCCTCTGGCATCCAGCAGGAAGAGACCAGGCATGGGGCTCACAACATCCTGTACTGCCCAAGACTCTTCCTACCTGAATCACATTATCAACAGGGAGTATCCAGATGAGAATGGCAACACTGTCCCTTTTCCAAAATGCTGGGGACCAAAAGTATTTTGGATAGTTTTTAGAATTTATAATATTTGCTAACAGAAAATGGAATATCTTAGGGATGGGGCCCAAATCTACATTTGAGATCATTTTATGATTCCTTTGCACTTTAGTACCATAGCCTGAAGGTTACTTTATAAGGTATCTTAGTGAACCTACATTTTGATGTGAACTATCACATGAGGTTAGATATGGAATAGTCCATGCATGGCATCACAGTGACTTCAGAAAGATTCAGAATTTGAATTTTTGGATTAGAAATGCTCAAACTGTACTGGTGAAGTTGGAAAGGTTGCTGTCACCTGATGCTGATGTACCCCACGCCTACCATGCTAGTCTGATATGAACATTGTCTTCTTGACTAACTCAGTCTCACTGCTTTTAATTTGTTTCATATGAATGTTTGGGGTTCAGAGGAAAAGTGGGGGTTGTGATTGCTTAGCTGCGTTGTCTGGGACAAACTTCATGATCTTACCTCAGTGTCTTACCTATAAAGTGACTTGGCCATCCATGAGGATGGACGCTGTGCTAATGTTAGCATTGCCTAATTCCTTCTAGCTCATGGAAGGGTCACATGGTGTTGGGCACTGTGACAGGAGATTCCAAGCCAGATCTCCTTCATTCCCCACCACAGCCCCATGAGGAGAATCATCATCTCCTTTATTTGATATGTAAGGAACCAAAGAGACAGAGATATTCAGCAACCTCCTTTGAGTCACACATGGAGCAGTTAGGATTTAAGCACCATTTTTCTAGGCTTATGTGACCCTAGCATACAGAGGGCAGCCGGAGGGAGTTTTGAACTTTGGAATTACAATCAGGAACATGGCTTGTGGTCAGGTACATGCAGAGAAACAGTTGAGGCAGAAAGGTCCATTTATCCCAGTCTGCAGGACTGTGAAAACCAGGCTGCAGCATTTGTACTTGCCTAGCAGGGGGTTATAGAAGGTGTGTGAGCATGGTAGGATTTGCTTAGAGCTGTACCACAGGATGTGTCAGCTGATAGCAAGAACAGGGTGGACATTGGCTGCTGGATATTGGAGGGGATGTCATTTGAGCAGAGACATGAAGGAAGGGAGGATGTAGTCATCTGCATTTAGGGTGTTCCTGGCAGAAGGATCAACATATGTAAAGTCCTTGGGTTGGGATCAGAGAATAGCAAGAAGGCCCATGAAACCAGAGCAGAGTGATGGAGAGTGATGATGAGGTCAGAGAAAGGATGGGGTCCATCATGCGGAGCCTTGTGACTGCTGAAGTCTTTGGCTCTGGGGGAGTTTGGGCCAGGAGAGGAAATGCAAGTGTTGGGGATGAGTGGAGAGTAAACAAGGAAGCCATGTCATCAGGCAAGAGAAGAAACTTGTGCCTTTTCTTTGCAGAGATTTTATTCTGGGCTGAAAATCCCTGGGCCCCCCACTCATCACCATGTAGAGGAGGTACTGCAGAATGCATATCCACTGAATGGGTGAAGAACTTCCGAGTGGGACATTTCTGACACCCCTGATGCCGGTAGGATTGACATGTGTGTGCATTGTGTTTGTGGGCTCATGAGGGCAGAAATTCTCCTCAGGAACAATGCAGACCCATGTGCTTAATGCATGTTAAGGCTTTTTCTGGGTTCTGGCAGCACAGGTCCTGGGAGCTTCAGATAGTGGTGTACATCTGTGGCAGACTTGATTGCCATGGTTCTCAGTGGTGAGGGTGGCAGGAGGGGCCTGGCTTTCTTGCTTGCTTTTGTCTCCTCTGCCATCCAGCTGAGTTTCCTTGCAGCAGGCTCATGGGGTGCTATAGGAGCTGGTGGGAGGATTTTGTCAGAGGTTAGCAGATAGGAAAGGGCATATTTGTTTCCACTCTAGCCCACAATGACTGAGGCTGCAGAAGAGTGATGGGACTTGAATGGGCTTGACTCCTGTAACCAGGTCTGTCCCTAAGTACCATGTGACTCAGTAGCTCCCTGCTCAGCCTCCTCTTTCTGCTTTCTAAGCAGAGAAGGCTGCAGAGCTGCAGGAGTCTGAGTGCCTCAGCTCATCTGATTGGCTGGCATCTGATTGGTCTTCTGTGACCAGGCCCTTCCTGTTTCCTCTACTTGGAATTTGCCAGGTCTGTATTTAAGACAATAAAACTCAGTAGCTGATAAGACTTTGAGAGTCTTACTCTCATCCAGGTAAACCAGGGCTCAGCTAAAACATCTTAAGGGAATGTAGGCTTTTAAAAAAAGACACACCATCAGATACCAAGCCTGTTCTGCAGACAACCTCATTTAACTATGCCCATGCCCTGTGCAGTGAATAAAAACTCTTTCTCTTGTGGATTAGGACATTCAGGCACAGAGATGGCAGATACCTAGGCTGGGGTTGTAGCTCAGTGGTGGAGTGCTTGCCTCACATATATGAGGCACTGGGTTGCATCCTCAGCACCCCATAAAAATTAATAAAATACAGGTATTATATCCATCTACATATAAAATATTTTAAAAAATTACTCTCCAATTCAATTGCAGTTCTAGCCTTTCTTTATTTGTAATTTCTTCAACATTGACAAACCTGGCTCCCAATATTTACAAGTATTGGCTTATTCGTTCAATTTTATGTATATGTTGTGTAATGACTAGATCAAACTAATTGACATACCCATTACCTCACATACTTCCTATTTTTTTGTTGTAAGAACACTTAAAATTTCTCCTAGCAATTTTTAAGTATACAATATGTTGTCATTAAGTGTAGTTACCCTGATATGCAGTAGGTCTCTTGAACTTATTTCTCTGCATTGCAAAACATCTCCCCAACCCCTCCTAACCTCCTATTTCCTAGAAACAATCATTCTGTTTTCTACTTCTGAGTTCAACATTTTTATGCACATATATATAACATTTTTATATACTATATATATGTATATATAAATTATATATTTTAAGATAGGGTTGTTTCCTTGTTCATAAGTTGTTTGAATTCCTTATATGTGTCTGTCTGTTCATTGTATAGATTGCTTCTTTTGCTGTTCTGAAGAGCTGGTTAATTTGATGCAATCTCATTTGAATTTTTTTTTTTTTTTTGCTTTTGTTGTTTATGCTTTTAGGTTCATATTCCAAAGAAATCTTTGCCCAGATCAGTGTCATACACCTTTATCCTTTATTTTTCTTGTAATAGTTTTGCACTTTCAAGTCTTATATTTAACTCTTCAATGTATATTGAGATGATTTTTGTATATGGCCTTAATTTCATACATTTGTATGTTCAGTTTTCCTAGCACTATGTATTGAAGAGACTATGCTCTCCCTATTATGGCATCTTTTTTGAAGCTCAGTGGATCATAAATATATTCATTTTAGGGCTCTCTATTCTGTTCCATGTGTCTGTTTCTACAGCATTTTTGTGCAGTGATCTTGGTTGTAATATTCTTTCTTTTGACACTTTTCCAATCTAAATTGCCATCCTGCAATCTAGAGGTTGCCCTCTGATTGATGGACATTTTCTATCCTGGGGTTTCCTTTCTCTATCATCTTGGGAAATTCCTTACACTTCTCTTGTGCTGGTTCTCCTTATTAGATCCATGTCATCCTCTTTCTTAGTTTACTGTATTGTCTTGTCAAAGCACATACATTAGAGCTATTGACAAAAAACACATGAAATTTTCAGGTTTTACTGCAATTTTATTTCCATTTAACCTGAAAAGCTCCTTTTGGCATTTCTTGTCATTTCTGCTGGTGATGGATTTTCTCCTTTACATGAAGGTGTTTCCAGTTTGCCTTTGGTCCTGAAGGATAATTTTGTTGGATACAGAATTCAGTGTCCTCTGATTGGAGGATGTCATTTTCCTTCGATTTTTGGTTTTCAGTAGTTTGATAATGATGCATTTAGTTTTTATTTGAAGTTTGTCTTTTTTTTGTGTTCACTCAGTTTCTTGAATCTATGTTTATGTGTTTTACATGGGTTGTTTTCAGTTAATATTTCATTAATTTGGAGGGACCTATTCACTTCTTATGTTTGCAATTCCAGTTAGCCTTAGGTTTGACCTTTTGATATTGACTGTAGATCCATTGTACTCAGTCCATTTGTTCAGTCTTTTTTCTGTTTTTCACTTTGTATAGTTTGTGCTGATTAAGTTCAACTCACTGACATTTTAATCTTTCATGTCTATTTAGCTATGAAGATTACCAACTGACTCTTAAATTTCAGATAATGTATTTATTAGCTTTAAATTTATCATTATTAAATTAAAATTTTCATTATTAAATTATCATTATTAAATTAAAATTAAAAAATTTTTTTTGACATTTCTTATCTTTTCAGTTGTTTCAAGTTTCTTGTCTTTCACCTTAGTGAGTATAGTTATCATAGCTGATTTAAAGTCTTTTCTCTGATAATTTTAATATCAGAGATATTAAGAAGTTGGGAGATTGGGATGTATTAATTTTTCCCTTTAGAATGGGTTACATTTTTAGGATTCTTTCAAATGATTTCAGATCGTGTCTGTTTTTTTTTTATTTTGTTAAGAGGGCCTTGCTGTGTTGCCCAAGCTGACTTCAAACTCCTGGACTCAAGCGAGTCTTCTGTGTAGAAATAAATTCTTCTGAGGAATCCTGAACTTTTTTATTGCACTGGTAATTGTCTTTAGATCATCCTTGATACTCAGAATGATAAGTTTTATTCTCTGTAAAAGAGAGCCAAACTCTCAATTCAGAGTTTTAAGCCATTATGATGCTGCTCTGTGTCTGTCTTACACAGCAAAAGAGTTAAGGTTCAGTCTGAGACTTGTACAATGTTCATAGGAATTAGGGGATACCTTTTTTCAGCATTCTCCTGTCCTTAATTGCCACTAGCAGTCATCTATGTTTGATCAAACTCTTTCCTCCCTTTCTGGCCAGGGAATCTGTGGAATTTATATGGATGTTCTAGCAGCCTTCCCTGCATCACTCCTATGATGAAGGCCAGTCCTTGGGGCAAAATATCCACTTCTCTCCCATTTCCCAAACAAAAACACAAACAGTGGAAATCCATCCCAGTAATAGTCACTTTAGATTTCTCCTTCCAACCCTCTGTCTTCCATTTGTTTACTCTTCAGGACTTACACATAGTAGTTTCTGTTTCTTCCAAAGTTTATACTTGTAACCCAATGCATTTTTAAGTCATTTTTCAGACTTTGAAGCCATGCATGGGCTCTCCCAACCTAACATTTTCATCAGGAATTCATCTAGTATGGTACTAAAAACTCTTTTAGTAAAAAATGAGAATAAAAATGTATGTTATATTAAAAAGTTGCAGTAGGAATCCTGCAGGGTTTTGAAAAGGTACTTCCTAAAATATCTTCTGTGTTTTGGGTGAAACATGGATGGAATGAGATACTTATTAAACTTTTATCATCTCTATGCTGTACTGTTACAACAACCTGAATTCACACAGTGCTAATCAAGGTGGAAATGGAGGAATCTATTTGGAAACATTATAAAAATAGAATAGTCCCAATTTGGCCATAGGTTTATTAATGGAGGAAAGAGATAAGATGATTACTGCTTACTTCCCAGGAATGATAATGATGGCATTAATCTGGATACAGTGCATAGATGGACAGTACAGTTTGAGGAAAATTATAAATTGAAATAGAAACATGTTACATTCAAACTTCTGGACAATATTACTCAGCATGAAGTTTGAAAGTTAAAGAGGAGCTTTGGAGAACAGGTCTAGAAATATAAATTTAACTCTTTAGCAGAGAAGTGATATGAGTCTTATGAGTAGACCCTTGAAAATGGTGTAAACCTCAGAGGTAAACCTATGAAAGAGGGTGAATCAGCAGGAAATCTGAGAATTTCAGAGAAATTTAGAAGAGCCAGGAGACTGAGGTATACCAGAGGCCAAAAGTGAGAAGTTTGTAGTCTGAAGAATTCATCAGTGGTGTCTTGCATACCCATAAAAAATATCCAACAAGCAAAGAGATGAAATCCTCCATCTAAGACAATGCCTGCTTTAGTAATGAGGCTCTTCCTCCCAAGCAGCAGTACCAAAAATTTAATTTTGTTATAGCTATTAATGCAAAAGTCATATTCCAAGGCAGAGTAAAGAGGATGTAATGGAGGAAATAAAGGTGTTGAGTCTAGACCACATTTTAAAACTTCCTCAGGGAGGGGAAGGAGAGCAATGGAATGGTAGGTGGTGGCTTAAAGGCATGAGGGGAGCAGGGTCAGGATCTTAGTTTGGGTATTATTAGAAAGGCAACTCTGGAGAGAATAATGAGTTTGGTGGTAAAGTTTTAAAGTAGATAGATAAAAATAAAATTGAGAATGTGAGGTTGTAAATAATTAAGAGTTTTTCTGTCTGTAATATAAGAAGGAAAGAGGGTAAGTATGGAGAAGTTTGTTTCAGGGAGAAAAGTAAGTCTATATTGAAGGAAGTTGGGGAATTAAGACATTGAGAGTGAATGTAGAGTGACGTTGCTACTTCTGCAATCATTTATGGGATAGAAAATAGTTGGAAATAAATCTTGCATCAAACAATAAATAGAAAAGCCCTCTTCCCCTCACCTACCAAATTATTACAAGATATTTGAGAAGCAACAAGAGGATGAATTTCTAGAAGAAAATAAAAGGTTAGGGAAACAAGACCAGTATTTGCAGCCATTTTTCTATGGTGGATCTCTGCCAATTTTTGGAAGATCTTCTGAAAAACAGCAATGCATTTGATGACCTCTTAGGGTTAGAGTGACCTCTAAAAGGTGACATGTATACCCAATGGAGTTTTATTCAGTCATTTAAAAAATGCCTTTATGTCATTTTCTGAAAAATGGATGGAAGGTAAGAACATTCTTTTAGCAAAAAAAAGCCAAATTCAGAAAGTCAGGGGACATCTGTTTTCTCTTCTATGTGGAAGCTAGAGAGAAAAAAATGATGTGAGTCTTATGAACATGGATGGAGACCAGTAAATTAAAGAAAGTGGCCAGGGGAAGGAAAGAGGGATAGTAAAGTGGAAATATTGTGGAACAAAATTGACCAAATTATATTGTTACATTGCATGCACGTACAAGTATGTAAGTCCCACTATATGTATAATGTAATGCACCAAAGTACTAAATTCTGGGAGGGAGAGGAGGATGCAGGTTGACTGTTTTCCACTCATTGATCTCTCTGGTTTCAGCTGGTGACAACTGAAGTACCTCAGACAGGATGAACTCTGAGCTCAGCAGTGGAGGCTCCCCTGGAACCAGTAATGAGCCATTCTGTCTACAGACTGAACCTCTGGCCCCTGAGTAACCCACAAGAGGCAGCTAAGGAAATAGAGTCTGTCCTGCAGCAGGAGAACTGAGGTACCAGTGGAGGGAGTGTGGAGGTGGAGGGCAGCTCTTAGATGAGGGGACTAATTCTTCTGGTGAACTGTTCACTGTTCTCCCATGTTATTTGTTCTAGAATTAGGTTTGATTTCTTTCTTTTCTTTTCTTTTTTTTTTTTTTTTTTTTTTACGGTCTTTGACCTTTGTGGTAAATTTATTCTCATGGCAGAATTCTTGCTAAAACTCTAATTTAACTTTTACTCAAAACATAGGACACACAGTGATCAAACAAAGGCCCCGCACGGAAAGTGTTAAGTAAATTTCATTTGCTTGGCTTGTCCAAACATGGCTATAAAAACAGCTGAAAAGAGCTTGAAAAGGATGTTTTGTATTTAAACGCAAAAGAAAACAAAACACCACTTTTGCGATGCTCAGGAAGATCCATGTCTCCATGCTTTGGAAGTGGCGTGTGCCTTACCTGGTTGCAGGAACTGGAGGAACTTTGGTGGTCCAGCATCACATGGGCAGAGTGGCTTCTCAGGGGACCTCTGCTGAGCCTCCTTCCTGCAGCCTGCTGCTGTCCTCATCTGCCGCCTCAGACCTTTCTCCCCATCACCACCAAAATGCTCATTTATCCACGATCACATTTTTGGTACTGGGGATTAAACCCAGGGGTGCTTAACCACTGAGCCACATACCCAGCCCTTTTGTGTATTTTTTTATTTATTGTAAACAAATGGGATACATGTTCTTTCTCTGTTTGTACATGGCATAAAGGCATACCATTTGTGTAATCATAAATTTACATAGAATAATGTTGTTTGATTCATTCTGTTACTTTTTCCCTTCACCCCACCCCTCCCACCCCTCTTTTCCCTCTATACAGTCCTTCCTTCCTCCATTCTTGCCCCCCTCCCTAACCCTAAACCTAACCCTAACCCTAACCCCTCCCACCCCCCATTATGTGTCATTATCCACTTATTAGCAATATCATTCGTCCTTTGGTTTTTTGAGATTGGCTTATCTCACTTAGCATGATATTCTCCAATTTCATCCATTTGCCTGCAAATGCCATAATTTTATCATTCTTTATGGCTGACTAATATTCAATTGTGTGTGTGTATATATATATACACACACACACACACACCACAGTTTCTTTATCGATTCATCAATTGAAGGGCATCTAGGTTGGTTCCACAATCTGGCTATTGTGAATTGAGCAGCTATGAACATTGATTTAGCTGTATCTCTGTAGTATGCTGATTTTAAGTCCTTTGGGTATAGGCCAAGGAGTGGGATAGCTGGGTCAAATGGTGGTTCCATTCCAAGATTTCTAAGGAATCTCCACACTTCTTTCCAGAGTGGCTGCACTATTTTGCAGCCCCAACAGCAATGTATGAGTGTACCTTTCTCCCCACATCCTCGCCAACACCTGTTGTTGCTTATATTCTTGATAATCGCCATTCTAATTGGGGTGAGATGGAATCTTAGGGTAGTTTTGATTTGCATTTCTCTTATTACTAGAGATGTTGAACATTTTTCCATATGTTTGTTGATTGCTTGTAGATCTTCTTCTGTGAAGTGTCTATTCATTTCCTTAGCCCATTTGTCGATCTGATTATTTGCATTCTTGGTGTAGAGTTTTTTGAATTCTTTATAGATTCTGGAGAATAGTGCTCTATCTGAAGTATGATTGGCATAGATTTTCTCCCACTCTGTAGGCTCTTTCTTTGCATTGCTGATAGTTTCCTTTGCTGAGAGAAAGCTTTTTAGTTTGAATCTATCCCAGTCATTGATTCTTGCTTTTATTTCTTGTGCTATGGGAGTCCTGTTGAGGAAGTCTGGTCCTAAGCCGACATGTTGAAGATCTGGACCTACTTTTTCTTCTATAATCTGCAGGGTGTCTGGTATAATTCCGAGGTCCTTAACCATTTTGAGTTTAGTTTCGTGCATGGTGAGAGATATGGGTTTAGTTTCATTCTGTTGCATATGGATTTCCAATTCTCCCAGCACCATTTGTTGAAGAGGCTATCTTTTCTCCATTGCATATTTTTGGCCCCTTTGTCTATATGAGAAAATTGTATTTATTTGGGTTTGTGTCCGTGTCCTCTATTCTGTACCATTGATCTACCTTTCTATTTTGGTACCAATACCATGCCATTTTTGTTACTATTGCTTTGTAGTATACTTGAAGATCTGGTATTGCGATACCCCCTATTTCACTCTTCCTGCTAAGGATTGCTTTAACTGTTCTGGGTTTCTTATTTTTCCAGATGAATTTCATAATTACTTGCTCTACTTCTGTAAGGGACATCATTGGTATTTTAATTAGAATTGCATTGAATCTGTATAGCACTTTAGGTAGTATGGCCATTTTGACAATATTAATTCTGCCTATCGAAGAACATGGAAGATCTTTCCATCTTCTAAGGTTTTCCTTAATTTCTTTCTATAGTATTCTGTAGCTCTTTTGTGAGATTGATTCCAGGTATTTATTTTTTTTTTCATGCTATTGTGAATGGGGTAGTTTTCCTAATTTCTCTTTCTGAAGATTCATCACTTATGTATAAAAATTCATTGGATTTATGAGCATTGATCTTGTAACCTGCTACTTTCCTGAATTCACTTATGAGTTCTAAGAGTTTTCTGGTGGAATTTCCAGGTTCCTCTAAATATATAATCATGTCATCAGTGAACAGGGATAGTTTGAGTTCTTCTTTTCCAATGCGTATCCCTTTAATTTCTTTGGTTTGTCTAATTTCTCTGGCTAGAGTTTCAAGGACGATGTTGAATAGAAGTGGTGAAAGAGGACATCCTTGCCTTGTTCCAGTTTTTAGGGGAATATTTTCAGTTTTTCACCATTTAGAATGATATTAGCCATGGGCTTACCATAGATGGCCTTTACAATGTTAAGGAATGTTCCCACTATCCCTATTTTTTCTAGTGTTTTGAGCATGAAGGGATGCTCCATTTTATCAAATGCTTTTTCTGATTCTATTGAAATAATCATGTGATTCTTGACTTTAAGTCTATTGATATGGTGAATTACATTTATTGATTTTCTGATGTTGAACCGAACTTGCATCCCTGGGATGAAACCCACTTGATCATGGTGCACTATCTTTATAATATGTTTTTGTATGCGATTTGCTAAGATTTTGTTGAGAATTTTTGCATCGATGTTCATTAAAGATATTGGTCTGAAATTTTCTTTCTTTGATGTGTCTCTGTCTGGGTTAGGTATCAGGGTGATATTGGCTTCATAGAATGAGCTTGGGAGGATTCCCTCCTCTTCTATTTTATGAAATACTTTGAGAAGTATTGGAATGAGCTCTTCCTTAAAGGTTTTGTAGAACTCAGCTGAGAACCCATCGTGGTCCCGGACTTTTCTTTGTTGGTAGGCTTTTGATGACTTCTTCTATTTCAGTACTTGAAATTGGTCTATTTATATTGTGTATGTCCTCCTCGTTCTGTTTAGGCAATTCATATGTCTCTAGAAACCTGTTGATGTCTTCACATTTTCCTATTTTGTTGGAGTATAGATTTTCAAAATAGCTTCTAATTATATTTTGTATTTCAATCCTGTGTGTTGTGATATTTCCTTATTCATTCCGAATTTTAGTGATTTGGGTTTTCTCTTGTCTTCTCTTTGTTAGTGTGGCTAAAGGTTGATCAATTTTGTGTATTTTTTTGAAGAATCAACTATTTATTTTGTCAATTTTTTGTATTGTTTCTTTTGTTTCAATTTCATAGATTTCAGCTCTAAGTTTAAGTATTTCCTGTCCTCTACTACTTTTGGTGCTGCTCTGTTCTTCTTTTTCTAGGGCTTTGAGCTGCAATGTTAGTTCGATTATTTGTTGAGTTTTACTTCTTTCATTTAATGCGCTCCATGAAACAAATTTTCCTCTAAGTACTGCTTTCATAGTGTCCCAGAGATTTTGATACGATGTTTCTTTGTTCCCATTTGCTTCTAAGAATTTTTAAATTTCCTTCCTAATATCTCCTGTTATCCATTGATCATATAATAGCATATTGTTTAATCTCCAGGTGTTGGAGTAGTTTCTGTTTTTTACTCTTTCATTTATTTCTAACTTCAATCCATTATGATCTGATGAATACAAGGTAGTGTCTCTATCTTCTTGTATTTGCTAACATTAGCTTTGTGGCATAATATATGGTGTATTTTAGAGAAGGATCCATGTGCTGCTGAGAAGAAAGTGTATTTGCTCTGGGTTGGATGATATACTCTATAAAAGTCTGTTAAGTCTAAATTATTGATTGTGTTATGGAGATCTATGGTTTCTTTGTTCAATTTTTGTTAGGAAGATCTGTCCAGTGGTGACAGAGGCATGTTAAAATCACCTAGTATTATTGTGTTATGGTCTATTTGGTTTCGGAAATTCGAAGGATTTGTTTGACATGCATGGATGAGCCACTGTTTGGGGCATAGTTGTTTATGATTGTTACATATTGCTGATTTATGCTTCCCTTAAGCAGTATGAAATGTCCTTCTTTATCCCTTCTGACTAACTTTGGTTTGAAGTCCACATTATCTGAAATGAGGAAGGATACTCCAGCTTTTTTGCTGAGTCCATGTGCATGGTATGTTTTTCCCCATCCTTTCACCTTTATCCTATGGGTATCTTTTTCTATGAGGTGACTCTCATGCTGGCAACATATTATTGGATCTTTCTGTTTAATGCAATCTGCCAGTCTATGTCTTTGGTTGATGAATTCAGGCCATTAACTTTCAGGGTTATTATTGTGATATGATTTGTATTCCCAGTCATTTGACTCATTTTTGTTTTTTGACATGATTTGGTTTCTCCTTCATTTGGCTCTTCCTTTATGCTAGTTCCTCCTGTTTCTGATTTGCATCATTGTTTTTCATCTCTTCCTCATGGAATATTTTGCTGAGAATGTTCTGTAATGCCGGCTTTCTTTTTGTAAATTCTTTTAGCTTTTGTTTATCATGGGAGGATTTTATTTCATTGTCAAATCTGAAAGTAAATTTTGCTGGGTATAAGATTCTTGGTTGGCATCCATTTTATTTCAGGGCTTGGTAAATGTTGTTCCAGGCCCTTCTAGCTTTTAGGGTCTGGATTGAAAAATCTGCTAACATTCTTATTGGTTTCCCCCTGAATGTAATTTTATTCTTTTCTCTCATGGCCTTTAAAATTCTGTCTTTATTTTGTATGTTAGGTATTTTCATTATAATGTGCCTTGGTGTGGGTCTGTTGTAATTTTGTATATTTGGAGTCCTTTAAGCCTCTTGTACTTGGTTTTCCATTTCCTTCTTCTGATTTGGGAAATTTTCTGATATTATTTCATTGAATAGATTGTTCATTCCTTTGCTTTGTTTCTCTAAGCCTTCCTCAATCCCAATAATTCTTAAATTTGGCCTTTTCATGATATCCCATAGTTCTTGTAGATTCTGTTCATGATTTCTTACCATCTTCTGTGTTTGTTCAACTTTGTTTTTAAGGTTAAACATTTTGTCTTCAATGTCTGAGGTTCTGACTTCCAGGTGTTCTATCCTATTGGATATGCTCTCTATGGAGTTCTTAATTTGATTTATTGTTTCCTCCATTTCAAGGATTTCTGTTTGGTATTTTTCAATATCGCTCTTTATTGAAATGATCTTTTGCTTCCTGTATTTGCTTTTTTAACTGTCAATTGGTGCGATCATTCAGTGCCTGCATTTGCTCTTTCATCTCATCGTTTACTTCCCTGATCATTTTAATTATGTACATTTTGAACTCCTTTTCTGTCATTTCTTCTGCCATGCTGTCATTGGGTTTTATTGATGTAACATCTAGATTTGTTTGGGGCATTTTCTTCCCTTGTTTTCTCATATTGTTCAGGTATCAGTGGACCGCTGAGATATTGCAATTTTCCTCTATTGACTTATAATGTCCCTGAAGATTTCTAGTATATCCCCTCTTAGCCTTCAGTAGGCTGAAGTCTTGGAGGAAGTTGATAATGCGGTGCTGCACAAGGAAGCTGCTTCTCTATAGGTGGTGGCCTTCAGGTGGGGTATATTCCCTGCTAGTGTGCAGAGGTGTGTCCACTTGTTGACCAATGGTCATCCAAAGGGGAACTAGGCTGCAGGCTGAGGCAAGGCCTGTTTGGGCCAGTGTCTCTGGTTTTACCGTCCTTGTGGGAAAACCTCACCTGGCAGGGAAGACTCACCAGGTGTGGAGGTCTCGCTGGTCAGTTCCCCTCCTACAGGTTCCCTTCAATCTACAACTACCACCTGGGCTGGGCTGCCTTCCTCTGCAACATTCACAGGGGCCCGGACCTACCTCCTGGGCCTGGGAGCCTCACCCTTCATAGATGAGTCTCCTTAGGCTGCCTCTCCTCAGAGAATCTGCCTGCAGTCCTGGAATATTCGCTCCGCCCCTCAGCTTGTCTCTGTGTGGCTCTTCCACCAAGAAGCTGCCTAGGTCCTGAGAGCCTGCTCTGCACCTAATTGCCTGGCTATGCTGCCCCTCTTCTGAGCAGCCTCCTGGAGCCCTGTACAATTGTTCCGAGTCCCAGTGACCCGCCGCATCGCCTCTTCCTCCGGATAGCACCCTGGTGTTCCGGTGTGGTCACTAGGAGTCCAAGCAACTCACTGCATGCCTCCTCCTCCCGCCAACCGCCCGTAGCCCTGGGCAGTCACTATGAGTCCACGTGATCTGACCCGTTCCTCCTCCTCCTCCGGGTAGCCCCCCCGGGTGTTCGTGTTCAGGAGCGGTCGCTCTGAGTCCAAGTGAGCTGCTGCATGCCTCCTCCAGGCAGCTGCCCGGAGCTCTGGTGCGGCCACGCCGAGACCAAGCAACACACTGCGCTCCTCCTCTGGGTAGCCCCCTGGTGTTCAGGAGTGGTTGCTTTGAGTCGTAACCACTCACCACTCGCCTCTTCCTCTGAGCAGCCGCATGGAGCTCTGATGCAGTCACTCTGAGTCCAAGCGACCCGCTGTGCTGCTCCTCCTCCTCCAGGCAGCCCCCCGGTGTTCAGATGTGGTCTCTCTGGGTCCAAACAGCTTGCCATGCAGCTCCTCCTCTGGCCACCGCCTGTAGCTCTGGTGCAGTCACTCCGAGTCCAAGTGACCTGCTATGCTCCTCTTCCTCCTCCTCCTCCTCCTCCTCCGGGCAGGCCCCAGTGTTCAGGAGTGGTCGCTCGGAGTCCAAACAGCTCTCCACGTAGCTCCTCCTCTGGGCAGCTGCCTGGAGCCCCAGTGGTTGCTCTGAGTCCAAGAGCTGTGCTGAGCGGCCTCCTCTACGATGCTCCCAGTTGTCTGAGTTCACTGCTCCAGCGGGGGGAGGGGTGTCTTGTTGGGCAGCTCTACTTCACAAAGTTCCCTGCATCCCAGGACTACCGCCCCATCTGGGACACCTCCCCAACGGGAGAGACTCACCCGGCGGCATTGAGTTGGTCCCAAGTCTCAATATCTCCTCTTTTGAATCCTGAGTCCTGGAACAACATGAAATGCAGCCACCCTCTTGTCTGCCATCTTGAAAACCCTCCCCTTTTTTGTATTTTATTTAAAGATGGGGTCTCACTGAGTTGCTGAAGCTGGCTTTGAACTCATGATCCTCCTGCCTTATCCACAATCTTAACAACCAAAAGATCAAGGAACCCCACAGGAAAGAATAAGAACGGTTTACCTTCAATCGGATGAGCAATAAATAATAAGAGAGCAAGCTCCTGTTGGGCATTAGTGCACCAGCAGCCCCCAGGCTGCATATGTCATGTTTGATTTCTTTTTGTCTTAATTCATTAATGTATTGTGCACAGCTGTTTCATTTTCTCCAGAAAATTGACCATCTCTTAATAATTCTTATTTTTAAAATTTTGTATCTTTAAATAGCAAGGGATATCAAACCGATTGTTCAGATTTTGTTCCACACATGTTCTTGTGCTTATTTAAAGCTCAGTTCTCAACTGTACATGTTTGTTTTTCTTTTTTTCTTACCCATTCTTTCCTCTTTGTGACTGAATTCATCATCAAAGAATTTCATTCTTTTATTGATCTTTCTAAATAATAATGTTAATAACAATAAGCATACTATCTCCAGTTTTAAAATACAGAGCTGTTTGAGGACAGAAATGATTGCTACCTCATGTTTCTAGGTGTGTCCCCTGTGGTTGGTTCACATGGTTTCAGCACTTCACCAGGTGTCAAAAGGCTAAACAACAAGTTTACACAAGAGAAGAAAAGGAGCATATTTGAAACCTACACGTCCAAGGAGGCTGTTTCAGAATGCTTGAAGAGAGGAGTGCATATCCATGTGCTTAAAATTACTGGCAAGCTATTCCCTGAATGTGGGAAACTGAAGCAATCTCTTGACCTTTCAAGTATTTCCTGTGTGTGTTGCATGTTTGAGATGATCATCTAATTGGTGCAAGTCTTACTGCTTCTTAGACATTTCAGTGCATTTGGAAGTGATAAGTACCACAAGGCAGTGGTAGGCAAGGTGCTCTGATTTGAGAGGAGGGAGTTCTTACTTCCAGTATTGTTGGATAGGGATGTTTTATTGGAAGGGATAAAGACAGGCCATGGGCAGACAGGTCATGGGCAGTTTGTGTAAATTCAGAGAGGATTTGAGTAAGTAAGAGAACTTTCCAAGTGGAGGTACTGGTACCAATGTGAGATACTAAGACAAAAGTGGGAAGTAGGGTTTGAATTTGTCAAACATTGAATTGATAAGTTTGCCTGAAGCACAAAAATGCTGACATTTTGCTGAATATTTAGATTGCCCTAGATTCCTTTCTATTTCTTCTGTGGATCCTCATTATCCATTTTGAAAAAATTCTTCCTGATGGATAAGACAAGTCTTCTGGCATCAAAATAAAAAACTGAACTCTTTGGCCTTAAAAGCTAGTTAAGAGTGATGATTCAGAGTTTAGTATTGACTAGTTACTCAGTTTAGTATCTTTATAATAAGAGATTTGGAAATAGATACAACCTTCTGAATAAATTAAGGAAGAATCAAATAGTGTGGAATAGCTGGAGGTGTTTGTGTTTTTCCTGGGGTTCAACTTAGCCCCTCTTTCCATGGTTTCTTGGAATAGGAAGATGACACTACCATCTTCCTAGCATTTTGATCTCTGAGCTGCCAACAGGTTCTCATAAGCTGCTTATGAAGTAGGCATTTCATCGTATATGTTTTGACATGTGAGTGACCTCCAAATAGCTTTCTTCATTCCAGGGAGGACCATGGGATCATGTCACTCTGTAAATTATAGAAGGCAGCAGGATGGTGATGGGTGACACTTGAGTTGTTCACTCTCTATTTCCTAGTGTCTCAATTTCTGGCGAAGCTATCATGAGGTCAGCTGCAATAATTCCTTGTCACTAACATTCTAGTTGTTGCTCAGGGAGTAGAGTGGGGTCAGGTTTGGCAGATCATAGGCCATAGTTTCCAACCCCTAGCTAGATTTGAAATTGAACAGAAAATGTGTTTGAAGAGATATCTGATAGTTTTGTAATTGGAAACTATAAAAATTCAGAGCAACTAAAATCCAACCCTTTTGCATGGTGATTTGGAAATGCCAAATTTAGCTAATTACAGAATTTCATGGTAATCACATTTTGTCTATTTATTTATTATTTTGATTCATTGTACATGAGGGGCACAACTGTCATTTCTCTGGTTGTACACAAAGTAGATTCACACCATTTTTGTAATCATATATGAATATAGGGTGATTCCTTCCCCCCACCCACTCCTCATCTTTTCTCCTTTTAGTGTTGAATCTTATCTGTATCCAGCATCTCATAGAAAAGTTTGAGTGGTGACTTTCTAGACCCTTTGCTGTCACCTTCTATAAGAAAAATTAGCATTTGATTTCTTATCCTCTGAAAAGGCATAAGTACATTCTGGAAGAATGAAAGACTGAATTCCCCTTATATGCGTGTGTGGCTGTGGACTAGTGTTTCTGTTAAGTCAGTTATGGAGTCTAACATTCTTCAACTAAGGAAGTGCTTTTGGTGCTAGCCCTGGTGAGCTGACTGTACCTTTATTTCTCTCTTTGACCTAGGGCAGTGATGGAGACATTTTTATCAATGGGGTTATTGCTCGTAATAGAGCCTTAAATGGGGATCTGGTGGTCGTGAAACTGTTTCCCAAGGAGCAGTGGAAGGTGGGTTAAATTTTCTTTTTCTGAAGATATTCTGCTTAGGGCCTTATGTATTCCATGGAACACGAATGCTGCATCAGAAACCCAGGGAGTCACAAGCCTCTCAGGCCTCATGCCTCTGAAAGAGGCTGTATAGTGGTCAGGACTTACTGGCAGCTACTGGGAAGAAATGTAGTAGTTTATATTTTCTTCTTGCTCCCTCTCCACTCCATCTTCCCTGTCAAATGACTTGCATTGGTTTCTGGTATTGTTTTGCATAGAAGAAAATCTTGCAGGATCCAGTCAAACTTGACACATGTTATTTCCCTACACCCCATGCTGTAAGATATGGAAAGACAAAACCATTGAGATCTGCATTCTTCATACATTTCTGCTTCCTGTACTGGAAAATCTGGGCAATACATGTTGGTTCTGTTAGGTCCACTTTGGTGATTTGGCATCCCTTGGCAGTGAAAGATCACCTTTATGCATTTTTATGACAGGGATTTAGTAGCAGAAGAAAACATTTTTAATATGAGAATGTTTTGGTTTTCAATATGCCATTAGTGTCAGTCATTTGAAAAGTAAGGGTGGTTTTAATTTTTACTTGTTTTAAATAACAGTAAGAGTCAGACATTTGAAAGATTCCATTTTTTTTTCTTTTTGAGTTGTCATGTGGAACTTGTGACTTGTATGTAATAGTCTGAATTTATCTTCATATCATTTATTTAATTTTGGCTTAGTTCATTGGCATTTAAGAATTTGGACTCTTTTCAGGAAGGGGAGATATACTGTAGTGATGAGAAGTGTGGGTTCTTAGGTGAGCTACCTGGACTTGAATCTTATCTCTGTCATGCCTCTGTATAACCTCGTATTAATTATACAAGCTCTGTCTTAAATGTCACATCTATAAAATGGGAATAATCAAAACATCTACTCTGTAGGTTTTTCATGAGGATTAATTGAGGATACATGTAGAAAACAGAGGAATCCTTTTAAAAAATCTTAGAATGGTCAGAGCTCAAGAAATATTAGATCTGTTTATAAAATTTTCCAGAAAAGATGTAATACATACCACAAGAGGAGAACCTTATAACAGCTTTTCTGAAGCATAAATGATTTTTTTACCCAATGGAGCTAAAGTAATTAATTATAGCTATGTGTCAGATACTCCTAGGGTGCCAGAATTTTACCAATAATCAGGTTAGGTATGGTTCTTGCTCTCATGGATCTTGCAGTTTAGTGGAGAGTACAGGGAGAAAGAGACAGATACTGATAATACTGATGTAAATTTAATTATAATTTTAGTTAGTGTGAAGTTATATGCAGGGTTTTATATGGGAGTGGATTTTTCTAGTCCACCTTCTCATCCCCCTGACTTCCCCACTCACTGCCCAATGTAGTCCCCTTCCTTAATTCCTTGAAAGTACAGCTAAGGGTTGGCTCCAAGTCCTGGAAACACAGGTTGATTTGGTCACTACTTGTTTTCTGAAAAGCATCACCTTGCCTAGTGTTGTCCAGGTACAATAAAAGAGGAGGACATTAGGGCCTGTTTAAACCAAAGAATACAGTCCTAGAGGTAATTTAGGGATAATAATGAGGAAGTGCCAAATAAATAACAAAAGAAATAGTGACTTACTTTGACTTAGGGAATGACAGTGGTAGACTAGAAAGATAGTAGTTAGTAGTTAGGGTGACTGCATTAGTCTATTTTCCTATGTTGTAACTGAATATCACAGATTGAATAATTTTATAAAGAAAACCCATTTATGTTTTACAGTTCTGGAGGCAGGGAGCTTTGTGGTTGAGGGTCTGCTTGTAGTGAAGACTTCTTTCTTGGGTGGGGAAAGCTTTGTAGAGTCCCAAGGTGGCTCTGGGTGAGAGAACAAGTTTACTTACTTGGGTCATTCCCTCTTACTCTTTTTGTAAATCTATTAATGCAGTCACGTGGGTCCTATCTTCATTACTTCATCTAATTGCCTCCTGAGAACATCACCACCACATACCATTAACAGATGAAATTTGTGATTTTGTTTTAATATGAGTTTTAGAGGGGACAGACTCAGGCCACAGCAGTGCATCCAGAGCAGACCAGAGTATGAATTGAAGTGTTGATTGGTGGAACCGTCGGAAGGGAGAACATATTAGACTATCACTTGAGTTATTCTGAAGTGGATAATGTAGCTAACAGAGCAAGGGCAAGTTGCTCTTTCCTGCTTTTGACCCTGGGCAGAAGATGTCTGAAATAAATGAACATTAGTAAATAGATCTATTGTATTATTTCCCTGTTCCTTACCTACCTCGTTGATAAGAACTGGAAGCATAGCCTTTTCTGATACTGTCAGGAGTTCTGTCAGTTTGAGCAAGAAGCTTAAGAATACAGGATAGGCAGCTGACCAAAGTTTGGAACTATGTTGCGTATGAACGTGATTGTTGTTGAGATCTAGAAGGACAGTTTGGGACTTGGCTATTCTTGGTGCTGTTGCTTCCTGGACAAGAATTTATAAGTTCTTTAAGATTCAATGCAACAAAGTTGTGAAGGTCTAATTTTATGACTTCCTAGGTCTCTGGACTAGGTATGCAGTTGAGAGTTTATAAAAATAGGTGGTATTCCCATAGTTGGTACATTCAGATTTCACAGAAGGCTTGTTCTTTTTCTGTTTTGAAGTTAATATCCAAAGGTGGAAGAAATTAAAGTTCAGATGAAGGCTTTAAGGCAGAAGAGTGGACTGTAGTGGGGGTGGTCATACATCGGGATGATAAATTAGGAAGCATGAACTGTGAAACCTGACACTTAAGATAGAAAGAAGGAGGGATATATTTTGAAATTAGAGCCAGTAGGAATTGAGGATGGTTTGGAGACTGAGGGAGAATGATCTGAATGCTGCCAAGAGGTAGAAGACCAAGAGATGGTGGAACACAAGACCCCAGCATTCTGTGTAGTCACGGAGGACCTGCATGAGATGGCTGCCTGGAGCTCAACTGCCAGGTAAGAACTGCGCTTGCCACCTGGCACTCACATGAGTAACAGTAGTGGGTGACCTGGTTTATTGGTTTACCTCCTTGCTAAAGGATAAAGTATTTTCTGCTCCAGTAGGAAATGTTTTCGCTAGAGGACTTAATCAAAGGAACTGTGGAGGGAACAAAAGAGGTGATTCTGTCAGTTTGGTGCTGGGGTGGGGTTTGAACCTCAAGAAGTGGTCTGCTGTGGAGTTGCAGCTCCTGGGCTGAGGGTGAGAAATGCCAAGGTGCCACCCAAGTGCCTTTAATGGCATGAATAAGGTCATAGGTGACCAGAAGAAATCTGGGGTCGCCCCATCCAGCTTACTTGCTTTGATTTTTTATCCTTCTGAGTGGGGTCCAGAGTACCAAGTGTCAGGGCTGGTGGAGCTGCTAGGCTGTGTGTGTGTGTAGTCATGTGCACATGTGTGTGCAGAGTTCTGGGTGGGGTCCTCATTTGATTTCATATAGTGTTTCAAACATCACCTGCATCAACCTCCTAGAAGAGTCACTTGCTTGAATTACATTTAAGGAATCGAAGACTAAATGTTGCTCTTAGAGTAACTCAGGTGAAGTTACTTAGTTGGGGTATGCTTCATTGCTCTTCTCGCCAGTCTATACTCAAGTAGTGGTGGTTGCGGAATTGCTCCAGATTTCCTCTGTGGAACCCTCTTCAGGCACAGCCTCCTTACAGCAGGGCTAAATTCTGCTTGTATTAAAGGGTAGAAACTTGGAGGGGAAAATTCACTGGAGCAGTAGATTTCACTTGTCTACTTGGCTGGCTGGTGTTGGAATTGTAATCTTGACCTTTGTGCTTGTGCATGTGTGTGACTTCTTGCATGCAGGTTAGAAGTGAGGAGAATGCAGGGGTTTGGTGTTGCATTCATATGGACAGATACCAAGAGTGCAAACCTTCATTTGGGTAAAGTGTTGTATTAACCTATTGGAAATCTGTGAGGATATGTGCCCCCTATCTCACACCACGGATCATGTTTACAGTGTGAATGGATGGATCTCCTGGAGAGAAAAATGTATTCATCAGAGCGGTTGTGTTGTTAAGGACCCTGATTATTTCACTATGCATTTTGCACCATCCTTTTACTTCACCCTTGACTTCTGAGTTCCAACAAGACAAATAACCTACACCCCAGTCTGGTTTTGCTTTTTTTTCAGGGTTACTATTTGAAAAAAGTAATTATGGTTCATAATTATGTAGTCCAAATAATTACATATTGTGAGATCATTATATTCCATAAACAATTCATCACTATTTTCTGTGCTTGAATCATTGCCCATGGGTTTTCTTTAGAGAGAGATCATGCATGAGTATGTACTTTTTAGAAGGGAGAATGAGGAACCTAGAACA
Source organism: Sciurus vulgaris (assembly GCF_902686455.1). Lineage (NCBI taxonomy): Eukaryota > Metazoa > Chordata > Mammalia > Rodentia > Sciuridae > Sciurus > Sciurus vulgaris. The sequence continues at coordinate 793,129 of NW_027632879.1, read as the reverse complement.
GATAACATATGAGTACTCTCTGTTTCAAATACCATGGGATAGATGCTGTGTTGTGTGCACTCTCTTGAAATGGAAGCTTTTATTTCAAGATACACATAGAAATGGATCATGACTTCCCCTTCAGTGTGTGTTCCAACACATGTGGTTCCCATTTCATGCTTTCAACCATAAATAGCCTGTCCTTACATTTCTTTACATGGTTTGTCTGAATTAGCTGAATATATAATTAGTGATTGTACTTTTTTGTTATTAGTGATTGTGGAGCTACAGGGCATATTGTTTTTGAGGGAGTTTCCATATGGAAATATAACGTTATTTTACTTTACTAATTGAAAAATAATTATGTTGTAGATCTGATTTAGATGGTTTCTGTAGGCTGGATGCTATGAGATTGAACATACCATGAAACTTGTCATGGTGTAATTCTGTTTTTTTTTTTTTATTTTTCAGTAATTGTGGATAATAATTCAAATGAATTGGATAGCTGTAGTGGATTCTGGGATGAAAAGTAGATTTGAAAAGTCTCTGGCATGGAAAATTACTGTGAGACAAATGTGTAATTTGGGAATAGGAATGTGTGAAATTGTTTAAGATTTAGATAAAGTAGACCAGTTATAATAATTTTTGTTAAGTCCACATTAAAACTTATTTAGAAAACTGTGCTTTAAAGTTTAGAGGAGTGTATGAATATTTATTATGTTCATTTTTCCTGGGGAGGAGGAATAATAAAATGTCATTTTATTTCTTAAGATTATTTAAGGCTGCCTAAACATTCTTTAGAGTGTTACCTTCCCATTAGTTTCTAAGGATGAAGAGTGGTTATTTCCTTTTTTAAATTTTTTATTTGTTCTAATTAGTTATACATGACAGCAGAGCGCATTTCAACACAGAATACACAAAGGGAGCGCAACTTCTCATTTATCTTGCTGTGCTTGATGCAGAGTCACACTCTTCCTGCAATCTTACATGTACATTGGGTAATAGTGTCCATCTCATTACACCATATTTACCCCCCACCTTTTCCCTCCACTGACTCCCCTCTGCCCAATCCAAAGTTCTTCTCTTCTTCCCTAGCCCACCCCCCATTAAGGATCAGCATCTATATATCAGATAATATATAGCATTTGGTTTTTTTGGGTTGGATTATTTGGTTTAGCATGATATTCTCCTGCTCCATCCATTTACCTGCAAATGCCATGATTTCTTTCATCTTTAAGATTAGTATTCCATCGTGTATATATACCACATTTTCTTCATTCATCTGATGAATGGCATCTAGGTTGGTTCCATAGTTCAGGTATTATGGATTGAGCTGCTATAATCTTTGATTTGACCCATGTCACTCTAGTATGGTAATTTTATCTCCTCTGGGTATAAACCAAGGAGTGGGTTAGCTGGGTCAAATGGGGGTTCCATTCCAAATTTTCCAAGGAATCTCCATATTGCTTTGCAGATTGTCTGCACCAGTTTGCAGTCCTACTAGCAGTGTATGTGTATGACTGTACCTTTTACCCCATATCCTTGCCAACTCTTGTTGTTTGTGTTCTTGATAATTGCCATTCTGACTGAAATGAGATGAAATCTTAGTTTTGTTTAGCATTTCTCTAATTTCTAGATGTTGAATATTTTTTCATATATGTGTTGATTTGTATGTCTTCTGTGAAGTGTCTCTTCATATCCTTAGCTCCTTTACTGATTAGGTTATTTGCTGTTTTGGTGTTCAGTTTTTTGAGTTCTTTATATATCCTGGAGATGAGTGCTCTATCTGATGTGTGTGTGGTAAAAATTTTCTCCCATTTTCTAAGTACTGTCTTCACATTGTTTACTTTGCTGAGAAAAAGAGTTTAGGTTGATATTTTCATGAAAATAAATGTTTAAACTTCAACAAATAGTAAAAAAAAAATGGCAAACCTATCTTTATACTCCTGTATTTACTCATTCTGAGTGGGAAAGTGCAATGGAATAAGACAGGAGCATTCCCCAGTTTGTTGGTCGTCTGTCATTGTTGAGCTTTCTGCCATGTAAAGAGATTCTAGCAGGATCTTTGTTAGGGAATAATAGTCCCCATATACTTTAGTTCTCAGCTATGCAATGCCTCTTACAACTTGTCTGAGAACACATCTGATGATAGAAAGAAGATTGAAGATAATTTGAAATATCATGTCTTTGGGTATAAAGGGAATACAGAAAACTTTCTTCTCATTACCAAGACAAGAGTTTCAGAGATATGACAGTACAGAAAATAATGTGGGCCTCCCATAGGCATTACATTCTCAGAATTGTAAGATGTTCCTATTTTCTGTGCCTTGGCAAGTCAGCTTCCCTTCTGAGAAGGGTTTAATTGATATGGTCATGGAAGAGAGAGAGTCACAGCACACAGCACTCATGAGGCACACAGGGCTCACCTCCTAATACTATAATGTCTGCTCTGCCTGGATTGTCTTCCACAGCTGTGTTTTACCTTCTGCAGATAATAAATAATAGTGGGAATAGGTGGTAGGCTATACCATGGGCAGAGAAAAGATGGAAACCAACTTGCTTCTATATTAGTTCCCCTCATTCTGATATCAGCTTACTTTAATCCCATCATCACCAATCCAGAGGCATCTGAGAATCATTCTGGTATTTCAGGATGATTCTCAGTCCACATTGGGCATCTGATTTTCTAAAATCCACATTCATTAAAATGGCCCATTTGAGTCGTGGTTTTAAATCTCTGTCACTCTTCATTCTGTTTCTGATGTTCTTGGTTGTGAGCAATTTTTGACATTCTTGATACAGTTCTGGTGGGACCTCAGGAAGGAACACACGTAGATTCACACCCTCTCATCCAGCATAATAATCAGTTACCCCAAGTGCAGCTTTCCCGAATCCTCAAGGGCCTTGAAGAAGTAGGTCAACTATGATGGCATGACTAAAATCCAGGACCACAGTGGCAGAGTGAGAAGGTGTCATGAGGCAAACTTTCTGTTGTGAACACTCAGGCTAAGAAAGAAAATGTAACTTGGTTAAAAAACAATTCTCAAAGAACAAGTTTTGACATTTTACTATCCATTGGAAAGTTACAGCAGTCTGACTGGGCTCTAGAAAGGTTTTCATTAAATGAGAAGATTGTATTTAACAATGTAGTGTGTGGTTTTCATTGTGTTTGTACTGACATTAATTGAACTTCTGGGGCTAAAGACATAAATTCAAACTTCTGAAAGTCAGGGAAAGGGAGATTTCAGCAGTTTCTTAGTGCTGAACTGATAGAGCCCTGGCAGTCACACACTTTTAAATCTTAAACAGTCATAGCACAAGACTATGGAAGGACTGAGAAAAGGACAATGTTAGAAATATAAAATGATATTGATGTTTAAATACCAGCTATTTTATTTTTTATAAATCATGCCTTTGTAAATATACTACTAGTAATCATAATCATCACAAAATAAAGGCCGTTTTATCAACTTTTGTAAGATTCTGGAATTGCTGGGAATTTAGCAGCAGTGTTTACTTTACATGGGCAATAAGTCAAAGTTTCATGTTGTAACTCTAACCATATCACTACAGCTGCAGAACACAAAGTAAATCCCTATTAAATATAGAATGGTACACTGAAAGGACTTAATTAATGAAGAAAAAATTAAAAAGGCAAGAAAGGAGAAATAGATTCCATTCATGAAATGGAAGAAATATAGGTACAAAGTCAACATCAGTAATTGTCTCATGTAACAAAAAATACTTCTCAAGGAAATGCACATGGATTGATATGCTAGATAAAAAGGCATGCCTTGAAAATAAAAATGCAAAGAAGCTAAGCATAAGCATTATTGAAGAATTATATAAGGGAAAATTAGCCATGTTTGCATTTAAGAAGATAATATTTTAAATTTGTTTCTAATTCATCCTTAAGCTCATTTAATTTCAATAAAAAGACTAACAAGTTTACAAGATAATTTTATTCAAGTATCAACAAACTTATTCAAAAATTTATTTGAATACCAAAATTTAATAACAGGGTACACATTTCTGAAAAGCTAACCATGTCGGAAAATTATCCTTTCTGCTATCAAGGCTTATTATAAAGCTGTATCAAATAAGAAATATGCCTTTGGAATAGGTTTATATAAATAGACAAGTGGAATATAGGTCAGAAACAGAACTTGTAAGTATAGAGTTGTCAAGAACAAATTAATAAATAAAGAGAAGTTCATTTAAAAGTGTTGAAATGCTTATTTATAAAGAGATGACTTAAAAACAAATCTTTTTATAGAATCCACAAAAATACATTATGGAAGACATAATGGATAGATCTAAAAATTAAAAAAATATAAAAAATACTTTTGATTAGAGAATTTACTACCATCCAGAACCTTTTACATTGGGCTACCTAGCTAATAGAACGTCCCTTTTAGTAATTTAGTATTGTGTTTGAACTGGTTGCAGATCTGAAATTGACAGAAAAGCCTGGCAATAAAAGGCCAAATGTTTGGATGCTTATAATCATAGGAATTCTTATTGTTCTTTTCCTAAAGCATATCAAATATTTTATTACAGAATTTTAAATTTAAATTGCTTGTAATGAAAACTAATGTGTTTTTCATTTTTGAATCCAATCATTTGTTAGTCTCATATGGGCGTTATTAATAGTAAAGTTCCATGGAAAGACTAACACCATTAACCCCAAGACCCAGAACAAATTTACCTTGAAAACCAGTGTTATGGTTTGGAACTGGAATGTCCTCCCCTCCTGTGTTAGGCAATGCAGCAATGCTCAGAGGTGAAAAGATGGGTTTATGAGGGTTTGACATAATTGGTGGATTATTCTACTGGTGGATTAATTATAAGGGCATGGCTGGAAGAAATAAATGACTGGGGATGTAGCCTTGGGTACTGCATCTGTTCCTGCCCCCTTTCTGTCTCTCTCTGCTTTCCTTGAGTCAAGCAGTTTTCAAGAACAATGCCCTTCCACCATGATGTTTTTCCATATCTTGGGCTCAAAGAGTTAGAACTGGCCAACCATGGATTGAGTCCTGTGAAACAGTGAGCCCAAATAAATTTTTCTTATTTTATGTAGTTCTTGTCAGGGTTTTGGTTTAAAAAAAAAAAAAAACTGACTACTATAACCATTCTAGACCTACCTCCTAGATGCATTCAGTTGTGTGATATTCTGAAGAATGTACTTTAAAAATAAACTACCTTCCTAGTAAAATGTTCACCTTATGTCATACCAATACATGAAATTTAATCTACTAGCTATCATAAATTAACCTTTCAGTTGTCATTGATTTCAATATATTTTTACAAGTTGTTTAATTTCTTTAAAACTGACACGATTAACCTATTTTAAGATCATAATGAAAACAATTATTGCAAGAAGGAATTATTTCTTATTGAATGAATTTCTTTTTGTGAGCATTATTTCCACAAAATTTACATAATCTGAATGTATTACTAAACAAATTGTGGATGTAACATTGACTTTGCATTTATCTTTTATTTTTAAGTGTTCCACAGATTAAATATTGCATATTTTTATCATTACCAGCATTACTCATACACTTCTTTAGTAAATTGCATGTTTTATATATATATATATATATATATATATATATAGAAGTCTATGAATATGTAAATCTAGGACATGATGTACACCTTAATTTTCTGAAATTTAACTCAGGAAGTGTATTGTGAAGCAGATATTGAATAAAGGAAAACAAAATATTAAAGTAGAAATACTTATAGTAAAATATTGAGCAATATTAACTAAATTTGTAAAAATAAATTTGCTTCAAAAGTGGCAACTTATAACATTTTAAAACATTACAATCAAAAGATAACTATACCAATGTGTGGTGGCACATGCCTGTAACCCCAGAAGCTTGGTAGAATGAGGCAGGAGGATCTCAAGTTCAAAGCCAGACTCAACAATGACTATTTGCTAAGCAACTCAGAAAGACCCTGTCTCTAAATAAAATATAAAACTGGGCTTGGGATGTGGCTCAGTGGTTGAGTGCCCCTGAATCCAATTTCTGGTATACCCCCCAAAAAGATATCTATAACTGTACACTATAGTCATAATTTGCCCTAGTCTTACAATTCCAATGAATTTATGAAAAAATTCCAACATAATAACAAATGGGATTAATGAATACATTTAATAGAAATAAATAAGCACCAACTTTATATGGAAAATTCTTCTAGGATCTGAAGATATTAAATTACATACACTGAAAAGGAAACAGGACATTTATATTTGGAAATGGTAGTCAGAAAACAATTGCTTGGAGAAGTTAATGAAGTTAACACCTAAAGGCTGAAGCACTCCACCTGTGTACTGTGAGGAAAATCTCCTGGGCAAAAGGAGAGGCAGGATCGTAGTGAAGAGTAACTAGGAATAAGACAATCACTGAGAAGTGGTGCCTAGCTTGGAATGCTGTAAATTGAAGTTATTACACTAAACTTTATATTTATCTTCTTTATATATTCATTAAAGAACACATTACTCCTGCAGTTACATTTACCTAAAAGGGAAGGAACAAAAGAAGGAAGAAAGGAAAGGTGTGAGGAAGAAAGGAAGGAAGGAAGGAAGGAAGGAAGGAAGGAGATAATAAAGCAAAGAGGGAAGGAGCTGCTGCTTCCTGAATGTGGCTTTCTAATTATGGCCCAGGACATTGAATAATTAATCCTACAATGGTAATTTATTTGGTGGAATATGTAACACTGCTTTTTTTTCCCAAGGAAAAGTGAAAGTGAATTGAAATGAAAATACAAGGGTGCTTGTTTTCTCAAAAGAGGGATTTTTTTTTGTTCCATTTGAGTTTTTATTTTAAATTTACCTTTTAATTTTTTACAGACTGAATTTTGATTCATTGTACACAAATGGGGTACATCATTTCTATCCATTTGAGTTTTAAACTCCACCGTGTGCTTGTAGCTTCAACAGAGGAATTTTCAAACCTCAGAGCTGGATATAGAAATGCTGCTGAACTGATTGTGTTATGGGAAATGACAGATTTTAAAGAAACTGGGCATCATTTTTAAAGGGTTAAATTAGATGTATTTTTTAACTGACCTATAAAAATATAAAAATTGTGCATCTCAGTATGCACACATTTTGTGATGTTTCAATAAGTTTAAACATATCAGTCTCCTCAAACATTTATCATTTTTTGTGGTGAAAACATTCATAATATTTTCCTCTTCTTCATTTATATAGTACATAGTTGTTGTCTTTGTCCCTCTACTGTATAACACACGTAGCTTCTTACTTCTAAGTGTAACTTTAGAACTTAAAGGCAGAGCCCTAGAACAAAGACATACGTCCAGACCTTCTACACACTCGCTTCACTAAGAATCATTGTTTAAACACAGCCCACAAAAAAATCCAACTTGCCTAATTATAAGTACTAACAGAAAGTAAGGAAAACACAAAAATGCTTAAATGAAAAGGTCTCAGACCTTCCTTCAAAAGAACAAAAATTATTGATAAATATAAAAGGAGGACTGGGGATACAGCTCAGTTGGTAGAGTGTGTGCCTAACATGCGGAAAGACCTGTATTCAATCCCCAACACCACAGAAAATTAAAATAAAAATGAATAAGATGATAAAACAGGTGATATTGTAATAGAAGAAAAATAAAACTCCTAATAAAGTAAATCAACTCAAAAAATGTCACAGTTGTATACACACATGAGTTCAAACAGATATTCTACTCACACTCAGGACCCTATAGTTTTTACTTAACTTCATTTGTAGTCTGTCTTTTAACATTTTACTTCCATAGAAGCATAAAGTGCATGTGCATTCAAGATCTCACTAAAACTAGTGGAAGGCAAACTGAAACCACCTAAAATGTCATTTACAGCAATAGGATGTTGTACATTAAGTAATTTTATAAATGAGAAAAATATTTCGATGAGAATAAATGTGAACAGAGAATAGAAATGATATAGGCAGTGAGAATTTGGAAAATAATATGACTAAAAATAGGGAAGAGATGAAGAAAAGTTGAAAAGAACAAGCATGCTGATTTTCATTTGTATAAAACCTAGAATTCCAAGATGTTATTTAAATGGGTAAATCAATCCACTTATGTTAAATGTACTTGTTTTCCATAAGAAATATTATGGAATATATAATGCTGTGGATAAAAAAAAATGAGAATTACAGAAAATGGAGAAAAGGAGGATACATATTTATTTTATTACAATTTACTGTAGAAAATTAATTAATAGTGTGTAAAGAAGGAAGAGAGTAAGATATTACATAAAGCATATTGCATGATGTATTTGGCCAAAGAAACAACTGGAAGATTTTCTACTATGAAAGTTATTGTACAATGTATTATCATGAATACATTTAGTATTTGCATAGGGAACTTTTGTGTTAGTCATTAAGCTTCCTTCAAGTTTTATGTTAGTATACTGTTTGCAAAACTACAAGTTGTACTACATTATATCTAGGGAAAATTGTAGGACCAGAAAAATAATAAGTGTGCAAAATTGAAAATTGTGTTGTCTTTTCACTTTGGCTACCCTAAATATAAATACAACACAAAGATTTTGACAAGACCACCTCTTCTGCAGTTCAGGAATTCATGCCAGTTTTTGGTAGTTATCACTTAATAAGCATCTATATTCAGTAGATAATTGACTCTCATTGGATTAAACCAGGTAGATATTAAACTCATAAAAATGTTTACTTTTTGTTTGCTTTTGTCACTGTTGCAGCCTCTTTCCACCTATCACTTCTCTTTTACAAGTTTGATCAGGGATATTTTCCATTTCCACTTCATAATGTGAGATAGAATACATTTGCTTAAGTTTTCCTCATGTTTGATAAAGTCTGTGTTCACTCACTTGACTGGGCTATTTCTGCATTTCCACTGCTTATTCTTTTATCATCCATTGCACTCTGCTTCCTCCCTCCCTCTCACCCTGCTCTTCATATCCCTTTGTACAGATGACATTACTCCTATTTTCAGCTATTATCTATTAATTATGTTCTGTTCCTTCTGTGTCAAAATCTCCTCTACCATGCTTATTTTGTGCTTTGAGCAGGTACCAAATTATGTTGGTAACATCTGCCAAATTTATTATTCTAGTCCACATTCCCGGAGACCACGGTTTTGGGGATGAGAAAGGGACTATTTGCTGAATTTAAACAAACATAAAAAAAAAAAAACTAAAATTTCAGCATAATAATTAAATAATGTGGTATAAATTTTAAAAATGTTGAGTTTGATTTATTTGAAAAGCACTTCAGTTATTAAGATTCAATAAAAGATGAAGTCAGTAGAAATTGGAAATTTCTCTTTCAGAAACAAGTCAAAATTGATAAAATATATAAAACAACAATTTTCAAAACACAGAACATTGAGAAATGATGGTTAGTAGTTCCTAAAATGTGGGAAATAACTCTTTTCAAAACATAAGTTTGCCCCAGTTTAATGCTCTGAAGAATTTCCAAATCATGCTTCAAGGAGTGGAAAGCCAGGCAGCCCTATGGGCACCCCTAGAAGTGGAAATAGTTGCTATAAGTCTAAGTAGATCTAGCTGGTCAGATTCGCAGGGCAGCGGACCAGAAAGGTGAGGCTGAAGAGAGAAAGATCTTTCATAATCTTCAGAGCACCCCACATGTGTATACATATGTAATTAGGGCTAATCAGCTAAAATAGTTAAGGAAATTAGCTGGAAATATGTATAGAATCACTGGAAGTATCAGAGGTATTGATGTCCAGGGGTCACACAGGGCCAGAAATTTTTATTCATAAAGCATAGAAAAATGTGAACGAGTTTCAAATGGGTTAATAATTTAAAAGTGTTAGGGGTCAGTCAAGATATCACTTCTTAAAAAACAAAACACTGAAAGTTTGTCATAAAACTTCAAGAAGAATTCAAAATTGTGTGTGTGTGTGTGTGTGTGTGTGTATGTATGTGTAAGGCAAACAAAGTTTATTGAAAAACCTATGCTCAAATTGATTTTGAATGTTCTTTTTAAGATCCTTTATTTTCAGTAACTAATTTTAAGCACGTGGGTTTTTTGACGGTGACCCTAGTCATGTGATTTCCGGATATATAACTACTTAAGAACAGTGTTTTTTGTTGTTGTTTGAACAGGAACTAGTGATTGTACTATAATAAGTTCTCACTTGCCAAGTGCCATATACACTTGGATGAAGATAGGGAAAAACCTATATCTGAAGGAGTTGTATGAATTTACCACAATGGATTTTTAGAATAATAATTTTAAAGAAGATGACAAACAAAACTTACCAATTAAAGAGACAAAAGCTGTCTATTCAGAAAACAATGGAATATTATAGATATAAATTACCTAAATAAATGGTTTAATTCTACACATTCAGATATTAGAATAATTAGTACTGTGAAGCTTTTATTTTCCTTCAAATTTATATATTAACAAAATACTATCATAATAATCATAATAGCCTGTTTCTCAGTAGAAATAATAAAGTTGACAGAGTCAGACAGATTCATTAACAGTTTGAATTACAAAGTTGAGGGATCTAAGGGAATGTTTAATATAAAACAGAAGTATTAAATTTGTGTATGTTGAAAGTGTAATTTAATTTGGTACTTCCATTACTTTGAGTTTATTTGTGTTATCTAGTCATGTTATTTATAATACCTAATATATGAGGTGTTGGAGTACTACTTTGATAATAGTCTTTCATAGTATTAGCAATCCTGTTAATAATAGAAAATGTTACTTATCATCAATTTAGCTGAGTTTCTGTAAGTGAGGTAGATTTTGCTGCATGTATTGAACTTAGACTTAAGTATGTTGATAGTAAGTAAAAGAGAAAAATGGACATTTAAGGATATTTCATATTTTCTCATATTTAAAATGTCAACTAAGTGATTCTTTAAGAACTGATATTTTAAAAAGCTTAATCAGACCTGATTTGATGGACTAGGCTTCCCATTCTCTAATGCTTTAGGTAAGGGTATTGTTTATTTAGAGCTTATTCAATGATGTCTCATGTTATTTATTCCTATCCTGGAATGTCAGTCTACATACACTATCCACAGGAAGTGTGGTGAACTTTAAATAGAGAGATTACACTGGAGGAAATGAGAAAGCCTTCATTCTTAGTTTCACCCCATACTGTTATCAAAGGTTACAAAGAGGTGATTTTATTTTTCCCACTTTTTTTAGCTTTTTCTCCCTTCTTTATTTGACTCTTTTTCCTTTTCACCTTTGATAGTATCCATACAATTCTGCTTTTTTATATATTTTGTGAAGGAACTGGCTGAGTTATTTTAAATGATTTACCATCTTCATGTTGTGAGAGAGGCCTTTAAATAACTTGTGATGAATAAGTCATTGTATGCCATATTACATTTTTCTTTCTCTGGAATGTGATTGAGGTGAATTTGTGAGTAGTACAAAATTTGCCCAGAGAATTTGAACACATAGTTTCAGGTTAGTGTAAATTAAGTCATTAAATAACGATAATTGTAATGAAAATGCTAACAGACATTCTGATAAACAGTAATACATACAGTTATACTGAGTAATTTCTGATATTCATGTATTTATTTATCAGCAACTTGTTTCCATAACAGCACTAACATATCAGATGACTGATAGATGCTTGAACATCAAGGGGAAATATGAAAATTGTGCATATTATTTAAACATCAGTTTATGGCTTATGAGAAAATATTTGAACTAAAACTGACAAAATAATGTACTCCAATTTATTGCTCTCTTAAAATTTGGCTACAAAAATAAAAAGTAGCTGTATAACCTAGAATCTTTATAAATAAGATTAATACATAATTGTTGTTAACAGTTATCACTATGTTTACATGTTCTTCATGATCTCTAATATACTTAATGGCTTGGCATGTTGATAAAATAAGTAAATCAACCAGAAGTCTGAAAAAACTGTTTGATTTGTTCTCTTTAACCTGTTTTGATACTTTACATGAAGGCAGTGAATTTTAGTGGATTGAACAAAGTTTCAAGGTATTGCAAATCTATTTTTATATCCACTAGTGTATAGTGTTATTTAATAAACCTAAATTTTACTTTTTTTTATTGGTACAAAGAAGAAGTAACAGTAAACACAAAATTTTCCTATAAGAAGGAAATAATAGAATGAATATAAATTGATCTCTTTTTCCTTAGTTTTCTGAAAATACACTTCTCTACACCTATTCTCACTTTCTATCTGTTCCAGCACCATTTTTCTGCATCTTTTCGTTTTTTATTTATGAGAGGCAATGCTTGGTTCTCTGGTTTGCTAAATCTTTTCACTTAGAAATTTTCATGTACTGCCTCTAGGATAAAGAAATATTTTTAGACTTGTTCAGACTTTCGAATTCTTGTGGAAAGTATCTGGGTAATGAATGGCACTTTGCCTGGAATACCTTATCATTACCTCAATATTCTGGGTTATTACTGAGTTAACTTAAAAATTCATGTCCACACAGAATTCTGCATATATGTGTTTATAGGAACTTCCTAAATGATCAAAAGATGGAAGCAACATCATGATATTATAGCAATATAGATAATTGTTTGAAACATGTGTATGTGAATATATACATATGCCCACTCACATATGTATAACTGTGAGTTTATTTGCATGAATAAACTCCCATGCAAAATAATCCCAAATTTATGTAGATTCTCTACCTTAAAGGAGAAGAAACCTAATCTGCTTCCCTTTAATAATGTACCGTGAATGCAGACCTTCCGTTTGAAGGGTACAGTACATGAGGTAGAAAAAGTAATTTAAAGAGAATAATACTTCTACTACTTTTGGCCAGATAATCAAGGTTAACATCGAAATGGCTCCCTGGCTCTTTATCTGCGTAGCCAGCCTACTTGGCCCAATGAGAAGCAGCAGAGGGGCTGTGGAGCAGCAGTGCCTGGGTTGGTTGGAGTCTGGGCAACAAACCCTACCTGTAGTTGTTTGGAGCCTGCCAGGCATGTTTCACCAGTCTGAGATGCTTCCAATCAAGGCATACCAACCTACCACCTTTCAGTGGCCAGGTCTGGTAACAGTATGGCCACCTGCTGCAGAAGCCCATTACAGGCAGAGCTGCAGCCTGGAACCTGTGAGCATAAAGCATTTGAAATCCTCAGTCTCCCATTTCCTGATCTGTGCCAAGAAAATGAAATTGGGGTGGACCTGAAAGGTAGTTGAGACCCAAGAGTTGACCAATGATATTACTTTTCCAAACCCTAATTAGCTAAGTTTGGACCAATAGCAGTGATCCAAGTGCTATGTATACTAGACTAGCACCCTCAGACAAAGAAAATCTGCCATCTCCTTACTTCTTACACAACAGTTTTGTCCTGTTTCTCTTCTCCATTAAATCCTACTTTTATACTCTTGGCCTGTGTATACTGTTTTTCAAATACATGCAACAAGAACATGGAAAGAAAAAACTTATGGCCAGATACTGGGATCCACTGTAACACTTCTCCTTGGCAGAGGCCTACAACCTTACACAGACCACACCCTCCAGCAGAAATGGAGAAATGCAAGCCTCAACTTCAAAACTCTGGTTTCACCTTTTGGTGACCATGAAGGGACTCTTTGAAAGGCTGATTGAAATAGGCCAACAAAACTATTGCTTTTTTTCTGGAATTTTATACTCCTATTAGAAACCTCTATCAAAAATACTGGGCACCTGTCAGCCAGTTAAGAGTGGATAGTACGTTGAAGGTGTAAAGGCAAGGGTGACAGGGTTATTGGAGGAGGCCCGCTCAATCCCCTTCGTTGCATTCCTGATGGGAGGAATGTTGGTCAAGCTCTGTTACAACTCTAATCCATGCAACAGGAGCAATTTCAACAGATTTGTTCAAGCACCTGCTTTTTATTTTCACTTTCAGACTGATTTAGCCCTATGGTGCAGGTTGTCCTCACCCAATGTATCTTGAATTCTGAAACAAAGTCTTAGTCTGATGTGAGGTCTTTGGGAAAGAGGAAACCCACTAATCCCCAGAAGGTGAGCCAGGAAGTGTCTCTTTCTCTCTCTCCCCGCCTCTTTCCCTTCCTCCTTCCCTCCATCCCCATCTCCATGTGTACTAGACCCAATCTTCTTGTACTGCTCATAACCCAATTGTTTCAATAATACCCATAAGTAAGGTTATTGGAAATTTTCAAGACTTTGAGTGCCTTTTACTACCCAAAGCTCCATGTTCTCTTTGGTAAGCTCCCACTCATGAGGAAGATTGTATTCCCTAGGTTTCCAAACCCTGTAGTTTTTCCATGGAATAAGTTTCACTTTTTTTTTTTTTTACCAGAGAATGATACCTAAGTTTTAAATTGACCCACTCAGAAAGCTACATTTTAGTCACTAAGAAAGATGAGAGAAATTATTATTGTGGGATATTTTATAAAATATCAAAACATTATTGCATAAAACTACCAAGGTCATCAAAAAAAAGGTCTTGGAAATTATCTTTCCAAGAGGTACTTGGAAAGATAATTACCTAAACATTATGTAGTACCCTGGATGGGATATTAGTACAGAAAAAGGGCATTAGGTAAAAACTGAAGGAATTTTGAAAAAAATATGAAATTTAGTTTATGATATTATGAAAAAGTATACTTTCTGAAATTGGTCGGATCAAAAGATAATATTGACAAAATCAAACAATAAAGGAATAATATTCTGTTTGGAGTATCATGAAATGAAGATATTCAGATATAATACATTCTAGAAATTTTATTATACTTTTAGTGGCAATTCAGGAAAAAACAAAATGGAAATGGAGAAATATATCATCAAAGATAATAGATGAGTATCACCACAGAAAATCTAAAGTCTTAAGGTACAACAAGGTCCCCAACCCAATGTTAAAAAAAAAATCTACAACATACACAATTTATTAAAACTTCAGAAAACCATAGGTCAAAGTAAAGATCACATAATTCAAGGTACATTTATTTCATATTTGAATACTATTTCTTTATAGCAAGATATTATTTAAAATAAGGAAAAAGTAAAGAACATTCCTAAAGGAATGGTTTGCTGATATCAGGCATCTTTTTTTTTTAATTTGTTCTATTTAGGGATGTGAAGCATCTTATTACTATAGACAAGGTAACAGCAATTTCAAAATTCTGGTGATAAACAATAACAAAATACAAAAATAAGAGAATTTGGATTGTGGCTATAGCTCAATGGTAGAGTGCTTGCCTAGTATTGGTGAGGCACTGGGTATGATCCTCAGAATCACATAAAAATAAGTAAAAATTATGGTTCAGATCTTTTAAAAAAGATTTGTATTAACTTCATCTATAAACAGTGTGCTATAAACTATAAAATGTAAGTTTGAGGAACTAAAAGTTAAATTATAAAAAGTTTAGTTGACATGTTTTTAAATGCATGTAGTGCTAAATGTCCATGAGACAACTGAACTGTGTTTATAACTTCTCAGAAAAAATAGTTTACTTGGTTCAGGATTAAGGCAAAGATTCACATTCTTTTGAGTACAAAGGTTAGGGATAGTTGAATTTCTTTTTGTCAGTATCCCCAGTATGCAGTGTTTTGCTGCTGCAGCTCTCTGGGGAGGGCTGTTAGTTGAGTGCACAGCATGGGTCTAGGACCTTGATTTCAGCCTGTTATATCCCATGTGGCTTTTAAAATTAAATCCCAAATTTACCTGCATCTATAGCTGCCTATAAGATAAAAAGGCTTCAGTATTCATTTCCTTATTGTTTATGGGTTAGACTTGGTAGGCCTTATTTTTGCTTTATGATGTGGAAGGATTGTTTCCCTAACCTCTTATTCATATTACCAGAAATTAAAAGTGTACACTAATATAGACAAATGATTTCAAACTTTAAATATGCAAAAGTATTGAGAAGATTACAGATGCGTATATCTGACACATTCACACCTCCTCTACTTTATCTTCTTCTACCTTTTTTCCATTATTATATTTCTCTGATTTTGGGACTGAGCAATGTATGAGTGTGCCTTTTTCCCCACAACCATGCCAACATTATTACTTTTGTTTTTGATAATAGCCACTCTAATTTGAGGTAGATGAAATTTTAAGGTACTTTTGATTTGTATCTCTCTAATTACTAAAGGTGATGAGAACTTTTTCATGTATTTGTTGATCACCTGTATATTTTATTCTGTGAAGTGTCTTCCCAGTTCCTTAGCCCATTTATTGGTTGGGTTCTTTGTAATTTTGGTGCAAAGTAAAAGTTCTTTATAAATTATGGGAATTAATGCTTCATCTGAAGTGCATGTGGAAAAGATTTTCTCCCACTCTAGGCTCTCTTTTAACATTACTGATTTTTCCAATTGCTGAGGAAAAGCTTTTTAGTTTGAATCTATCTCATTTATTGATTCTTGCATTTATTCCTTGCGCTATGGGGGTCTTGTTAGAGAAGTGTGGTCCTAAGCCATTGTGATGGAGATTCAGACCTACTTTTTCTTCTATTTGGTGAAGGGTCTCGAGCCTAATTCCTAGATCCTTGATACATTTTGAGTTGAGTTTTGTACAGGGAGAGAGATAGGGGTTTAATTTTATTTTACTGTACATGGACTTCCAGTTTTGCCAGCACCATTGGATGAAGAAGCTATCTTTTCTCCATTGTAAAGTTTTGGCACCTTTGTGTAGTATGAAATAACTGTATTTATGTGGGTATGTCTATGTGTCTTCTGTTTTGTACCATTGATCTACATGTCTGTTTTGGTGCCAATACCATGCTGTTTTTGTTATTGTTGCCCTATGGTAGAGTTTATGGTCTGGTAATGTGATACCTCCTGTACCACTCTTCCTGTTCAAGATTTCTTTGGCTACTCTAGGTCTTTTATTCTTCCAGATAAATTTCATGATTGCTTTCTCTAATTCTATGAGGAATGCCAGTGGGATTTTAATTGGAATTGACTTAAATCTGTATAGCACCTTTGAAAGTATGGCCATTTTGACAATATTAATTCTGCCTATTGAGAACATGGAAGAACTTTCCATCTTCTAAGGTTTTCTTTATTATTGTGTACTTTTATTATAGAGGTGTTTCACCTTTTTGGAAGATTGATTCCCAAGTGTTTTTTTTGAGGCTATTGATAATGAAATGTTTTTTCTAATTTCTCATTCTATTCATCGCTTATGAATAGAATTGCTCTAGATTTATGTGCGTTGATTTTATATCCTGCTACTTAATTCATTTATTTGTTCTAGAAGTTTTATGGTGGATTTTTTTTAATCTTCTAAGTATAGAATCATGTCATCAGCAAAAAGTGATAGCTTGAGTTCTTCTTTTCCTATTCATATCCCTTGAATTTCTTTGGTCTAATTGCTGTGGTTTATGTTTCAAGAACAATGTTGAATAGAAGTAGTGAAAGAGGGCAGCCCTCTCTTGTTCCAGTTTTTAGGGGGAATGTAGAAGGTTGCTTCCTTGCATTAGTGTGACTCTTGGAATTCTGGTCATATGATAAAACAAAGAAAACATATCCTATATTCCCCTTCCTTATGATAACTGGTTTGGAGTGAAGCACTGTACAGGGGATAAGGGCTCCTCTTCCTGACCACCAGTGGACAGAGCGACATGAGCCCAGGGATGCTACTCTCTGGTGAAGTTCATTAGGTGCTGGGAGAAAATGAAGAGCAACTTGTCCAGCCCATCACCACCGGACCTTTCCCAGAAGCATTTCCCACTAAACCTATGTCTCACTTCCCATCTACAGGTGTCCTTTTTGGTCTCTCAGCAATAATTATCTTGTCTTAGCATAACTTGACTGTGGAAAATAAAGTGTGAATGCCCACCAAAACCAAGTGGGTTTTTACCCAGAGGTGCAAGGTTGACATGACCTATGCCAATCTACAAATGTAATTCACCACCTAAGTCATATTAAGGACTAGAATCATATGATCAACTCAGTAGATGCATAAAAGGCCCCTGATGAAATCCAGTGCCCATTCCTGTTACAAACACTCAAGAAAGCAGGGATAGAAGCAATTGACCTCAACATTATAAGGGCTTAATACAATAAAACCAAAGCCAAAGTCCTGCTGAACAGAGAAAAACTGAAGATATTTCTTCTAAAATCTGGAACAAGAGAAGAATATCCTCTCTCACTCCACCTCTTCAAAATAGTCCTTGAAACTTGAACCAAACGATGATGAAAATGACAAAAGTAATGCATATGACTAGGAAAAGAAGAAGTCACACTGTGTGCTGAACACATGATCCTAATTCTGGAAGACCCAAAGTACTCCACAAGGACATTTCCAGGGATTGTAGATATATTGAGCAAATTAGCAGGATTCAAGAGCAATAGCTTCCTATACTCCATAGCAGTTTTGACAAGAAAAATATCATGAAAACGCTACCTTTTACATAACCTAGATACCAAAAAAAATCTTTGGGATTAATCTAGCAAAGTAGGAGAAGGACTTTATGTTGAAAACCACAGAACATTAAGAAAGAAATTTTGCACACTCTGCTCACTAATTTTAGTTGGTGTCCCCTGTGTCCATGTGTTTTAGTTTTCCTATTGGGTCTCCCACTGAAGAGTACAAATACAAACATGTCTACCTGATTGGGTCCCCTGCTTGTGTCAATGAGTGCTTTTGTCAGCCAGGAAATTGACTTTGTTAGAAGACACTCTTCTTGCTCCTTTGTTCTGTTCCTGCCCACGACCTTCTCGCTCACATTTTGCCCTGATTGCCTGAGCCCCTCTATATCTCTCTCAAGACCTTAGAAATGGAAAGACTTCCCATGTTCCTGGATAGGAAGAATCAATATTGTCAAAATGTTCATATTACCAAAAGAGTTGCATACATTTAATGCAATTTCCATCAAAAATCAGATATATTCTTCATAGAACTAGGAAAAACATTCATTTGAAAAAAATAAAAGACACAGGAGAGCTAAAACAATCTTGAGCAAGAATGATGGAGGCATCACATTACCTGATCTCAAATTATACCATAGAACTATAATAACAGAAACAACATGGTATGGGCATCAAAATAGACATGATAATCAATGAAACAATAGAAGATAAGACACATATCTAATGTCATCTGATACTTCCCAAAGGTGTCAAAAATTTATGATGAAGAAAAGATGGTTATTTTAACAATTGGTGCTGGGAAAACTGTATGTCCACACACAGAAGAATGAAAGTAGATACATGTCTCTCACTCTTCACAAAAGTCAAATCAAAGTGGATCAAAGAATTAGGAGACCAGAAAATTTTGCAGTTGCTAGAAGAAAACAGGGTCAGTATTCCAATTTACTGATGCAGTAAATTGATGATTTCCTTAACAAGACCTGAAAACTGCAAGAAATACACCGAAGAATCAGCAAGTGGGACAGCATTAAATTAAAAACCTGCACAGCAAAAAAAAAAAAAAATGATAAAGAGCATGAAAAGGGAACCTAGAGATTGTGAAAAAATGTTTGCAAACTACTACTTAGACAGGGGATTAACATGCAGAATATATAAAGAACTAAAGTAACTTAACACCCCAAATCAAGAAACCCAATCAACTAATAGGCAAAAGTACTAAACAGACATCTCTCAAAAAAAAAAAAAAAAAAAAAAAAAAAACAGCACAATGGCTAACAAATATATTTATTTGTTATATATATATTTTAAAAATTTGGCATCCCTAGCACTCAGGAAAACCAAAATTGCACTGACATTTTATCTCAGTATTTTAATAATCATAAGTACAAATAAAAATAAATGACAGGATTTGGGGAAAAAGCTTACTCATATATTGTTGGTGGCACCACAAGTTATTGTGACAACTCTGCAAACAGTATGGTGATTCCTCAGAAAGTAGGCATGGAACCACCATGTGAAATAGCTACCCCACTCCTAGGTATTCATCCAGAAGAACAAAAATCAGCACATCGTGATGATCCAGTGACATCAGTGTTCACAGCAGTACAACTCATATTACCCAAGATTTCTTTTAGTCAACTTTTTTGCCACTATAACCAAATTTGCTTTAGTCAGTTTCTTCACTGCTGTGACCAACAGACCTGACAAGATAATGTATTTTTGTATGGGGGATTGAACCCAGGGCAGTTAAGCCAGTGGGCCACATTCTTAGCCCTTTTATTTAATTTTTAATTTTGGTGAAACAAAGTCTCACTAAGCTCTTTCAGGTTGACTTTGAACTTACGATTCTCCTGCCTCAGACTCCCAAACTGCTAGGATTAAAGATATGCAACACTAAGTCTGGTAGACAAGAACAATTTTAAGGAGGAAGTGTTCTATTGGCAGCTCACAATTTCAGAGGTCTCAGTTACAGATAGCCAACTCCATTCCTTGAAGCCTAAGGTGAGACAGAACATCATGGCTGAAGTGAATGGCAGAGGAAAGCAGCTGGGGACATGGCATGAGAAAGATGAGAGATTTCCTGCACCACAGTAAAATACATACCCCAAAGGCACACCCCCAATGACCCACCACATCCTATCTGACCAGCTACCTCCAAGATGGTTAAGGCTCTCATAATAGAATCATTTTACCTCTAAAACTTTTTGCATAGCCACACAAATAAACTTTTTGGAGACATCTCATATGTAAACCATAAAGGAAGAAAGTATATTTGGCTGGGAGGTTCAGAGGTTTCAGTCATGGAAGACCATCTTCATAGCTCTGGGCTGGAAGTGAGGCAGCACTTCATGTGGAAGTTTGTGGAGGAGGAAAGCACCTTAGGACAAGGCACCAGAAAGCAGAAAGCTTTCTCGTAAGGGACAAAATACATACCCCAAATGCACGTCCCCAGTGACCCACCTTCTGCCTCCACACCTTTCCTAGTTGTAGTTACCACCCAGTTAATCCATTCAAGTGGATTAATGCACTGATTAGGTTAAAGCTGTCATAACCCAATCACTTCATCTGAGCGTTCTTGCTTTGTCTCATATATGACCTTTTGTCAACACCTTATATCGAAACTGCACCAATATGTAACCAGTCCAGGTGCCAATCAATAGATGAATGGGTTAAGAAACTATGGAAAATATGCATAATGGAGATTTGCTCAGTCATGAAAAAGAATGAAGTTTTGGCACTTGCCAGTCAAATGATGGAGTTCAGCACATCATGCTAAATGAGATATGCCAGACTCAGAAACTCAAGGGTTGAAATTTTTTTTCATATGCTGAAACACAGACACAGTGAGGAGGAGAAAGGAAAGGTTAGATAGATAACACCGAAGGTATAGGGAGGCTCAACAGAAAGAAGTTGAAGGGGAGGGAGGAGGGATGAAATGCAGAATGCATTTAACAATACTCCACTATGTGTTTGTATAAATACACCCTGGTGGATTCCATCTTTATGTATAGCTATCAATCACAAATTTAAATACATGTAAATAAGTGGTGGGTAAACCAGGAGTGTAGAAGGGCAATAGTAGTAGGCAGGTGGGAAAGAATGGGGGCACTAGAAATGGGAACAGAAAGATGAAAAGAATGCCAGTGTTTTATATCCTGTTGCTTTGTCGTATCTTTTAAAGTAAGAGTTCGGAATTTTTTCAAGATTGTTTTGAATGCTTGAAGTCCCTTATCATTATAAAAATAAAATTTAAGGATCAGAATATAATTTTCTTCAAAATATATTTGGAATTTTGATAGTGTTTTCACATACAGTAATTGCCCTACTAGTTCTAGCAGGTAAGGTAGGGATATGTTATTACTCTCCCAGTGAATGCCAGAAATCACATATAGTACTTAACCTGGTATGTTATGGCTTTCCTACACATAAATGCCTAGGATAATTTTTAATTTTTAAATTAGGAACAGTAAGAAGTTAATATGCAATAGTATTAGAAAAAGAAAAATTAAGTACTGATAGAACATTTATTTAAACTTTGTGCATTGTTTATATCTACAATTTTCCATTTGATGTATTCTGACTCTCATTTACTATAAGTAACTGAACTGACAGAAAGCTAAATCATTGGTAATGTGTGATTCCTGGACAAGATATGGAAACCTGTAAATAGATACAGTTTGTTTCCTTCCTATATAATGTGAATGTTTTCTATTGAAATTTATCTTTCATGTCTAATTGCCTTGACTAGAACTCAAAAACATGGCAGTTTGTGGCCAAGTTTAATGCTAACTTCATCTCCTTCCTTCCACATGAAGGATTTCTCTCCCAGGGCTTTGCCAGGCTTGGTGACATAGGTATTGTGTAAAATTGCCTTTCTCTCTCTTTATAATTTTAGTTTTTAAATAAAACATTTTCATTTATTTTTAAACCTTCCACATAGTAATAATCTATTTTAATTTTTATTCTCAAATATACAAAGAATGATATAAACAATGATAAAATACATTGTGGCACAATAATCAGCAGTCCAAAATACTAATCTTGACAAATAGAATAACAACAAAAACAGGAATTAAGGAATTGGTAAGTTGAAGAAATGCAAGTAAATTCAATGTTCTTATAACATTTCAAATAAATAATTTTATAATAATATAGTTAAAATAACAAAATAAAAATAAACACATTCATATTGTATGTTAACAATTAAAATATGGAATATAACATGAAAATGGAGATAAATGACAATTTTTGCCATTTTGTGGAAATTTTGAGAGCAAGAATTGTGTTTGTTTCCAATCTTCATCACCTTTTACTGAGACTTAGCATTTATATCTATGCTTATGCCAGAAATTCTGATTTTAGGTTTATGGTCGGTTTACATTTTTGTAGTCATAAACCATATGAGTTGCCAGCCTTAGAATAAGATGTTCATTGTTCTACAAGCACAGGTCATTATGCACTAGAATCTTGGGAGCAATCAGGGCCGTATTTCTTTGTGCAGTCTCCAGTAAAGAATGTGTCTCCTCACTTCTTCCACCCCTAGAAGTTCCCTTCATTCTACAGCATAGGATCACTTCCAGCTTCAGTGACAGCAAGGTAAGACCGTTCTCCCACAAACATGTCCTTCTCTGAAGAAAATCTTAGCCTTCAGTTTTTGAATGTTGATGTAATTGAATTGTGACCACCAGCCAAGTAGAGTATTATGTTAACAGTTTCTGAGGAACTGGCAAAGGAGAACTTTCATAGGTCATTCAGAAGCCTGCTACAGTGCCATGGATGTCCAAATTACCTGGATACACTAAGAAAGTTCATGCTCAAGAAAGTTCATGTTGGTTCTAAGATAATCATTAATGATTCATGGTCATGAACCTATAAACCTCATTGTAGAGTTTCTAAATAAAATACATACCTATACAAATCAAGATATTCAGTTATTTACCTTATATCCAAATGATCCCATACATCATAAAAAACCCACAAAACAGCAATTCATAAAGATATGTCATTGATCCTTCCTAGAGAATAGTTCTATTATTTTCCCCCTTAAAACTTATAATGAGGTAGTTTCCATAGAATCTTCCACAGAGAAGTTTTGACATCTTTGTTCCTCAGGCTGTATATCATAGGGTTCAAAGATGGAGGCATAACAGAATACAGAACAGACACTAGAAAGTCCCCAGGATGTGGGGATTCAGGCACTGGCTTCAAACAGGCAGTGACACCAGTCACAAAAAACGTGGTCACCACCATGAGATGAAGCATGCAGGTGGAGAAGGCTCTTGACCTCTCTTGTGATGATGGCATTCTCGTGACAGTTTTAAAAATGTACCCATATGAAAATCCATTGACACAATGCAGAAAAGTGCATATATGACTCCAGTGACCACGCTCACATCAATGGTGATGTGCAACTTTGAACAAGAAATTTTCAGCAGAGACGGGACCTCACAGAAAAATTGTGGGAGTTTTCTAGAGCCACAGAAAGGTAAAGAGAAAGTTCCTGCACAGTGTAAGACCCCAAATAAACCCCAAAGGAACCTGGAGACAGCTACCATCTGCACACAGACCCCCTGTTCATGATGATATCATAGTGCAGAGGGCAGCAGATGGCTACATTGCGGTCATAGGACATGGCTGTAAGGGTGAAAAGCTCAGCTCCAGCAAACTGAATTACCAGCAGGACCTGTGAGACATATCCCGGGAAAGAGATGGTGCTTCTGTGGCATAAGGAGTTCAGAATGAAGTTTAGGACAGTGACTGAGACAAGCAAACATCAAGGAGGGACAAGTTCCTCAGGAAGAAGTACATGGGGGTGTGGAGACACCGGTCCATGGTGACAAGGATGATGATGAGAAGGTTCCCTACCAGTGCCACCAGGTAAATCAGCAAGAACAGGAAGCCCTGTGGAACCTGGAGCTCCTTGGTCTCAGAGAATGCCATGAGGTGGCATCCATCCCCACCGTGTGGTTGGCCATGGCCACCATGCTGTGGACCTGCTGCAGGGAAAAGGATGGTGGACACATGCCAGGTTCATGCTGAGCCATTCTCTTGACCAGGGATGTGTGCTCAGTTCTGTCATGTGATAACACATGCTCTCCTAACACACTAGTTTCAATGACCATCCCAGGGTGCCACTCCCAATATGCATCATAACACAGGCTGAAAAAGGAGAGAATTGAAAAAAATTTGAGACTTTACATATCTACTAATAAAATTTATAAAACTTATTCTGAATCATTTCTGAATTTCTGTATAAAACTATTGGAATAAGCCCATCAACTTGTAAAGCAGCTCAGAGAAGGAGTACTCATTGTATCATATTGAAATAATCCTGATTTTAATGCTTAGTAATATTTTCATAGAGAGTAAAATTTTTCCTGTTTTATTATTAAATACATTGAACAAGAGGATATAAAAGCTTATGGCAAAAAGGAGAGATAAAAAGTGAAAAAATTTATAATCATGTAGGTGTATCATTATAATGAAGAAATGATAATGGTGATAGATGGTAAGTTAGAGAAGCACAAGGAATATGGGGAGAATGTTCACCATTATTATCCACAGGATGTTTCTTTATGCACCCAAACACAAAATCCTCTCTCTCTCAGACTGTATTTCCACTGATTTACTTCATTCTGATCTCCTTATGCCACAGAAGCACCATCTCTTTCCCGGGATATGTCTCACAGGTCCTGCTGGTAATTCAGTTTGCTGGAGCTGAGCTTTTCACCCTTACAGCCACTGATTTACAGCCACTGGCACAGATAAATATAGCTGTATTAAGTAGAACCAGAGGAGTGCTGAGCATCACAAGGTAGAAATTTATCCTTCAATGTAAATGGGTCATTTAGTGTTTAGAAAGAAGCATATGTAGAAAATATTTTATGTAAGCAATACAGAATAACTTTAATTGACTTTGGGTAAAAATAATGCATTTTGTAGTAAATTAGATATTTAGCTATAGATCTTTAGAAAATAAAGCAATTGCTTTCTACAGAAAATGATACTTTGCTTATTACTGCCATTGGCTTCTGTAAGACTTGTCAGACTTTCTCCATCTTTTGAGTTAGGAATTAAGGCCATTTCTAGGTAAGACAGCAGAACGCTCCTACTTCCTAGATTTCAAGGATGGCCTGCGTGTGAAGTTTAGGGAATTGCTTTTGCAGTCCAAACAGATTATATCAAGGCAGTGTATGACATTTACTCCTCTGAGGACCCCATCAAGTTGACATTTCTGAGGGTTGGACTGTGAAATTCTGGAGTCACAAAGACTGAACTGTGTGAGCCTGCAAAAGCTCTCCAGGCTGCAGTAGAGCCCATGGGGAGCCGTTGTACCTGTACTGACTGCCAACCAGACACTCCTTGGCTGTGCTCTCTGGGTTATTTCCTCTCCTGGAAATAAAGCCTTAGATTTTTAAATCTCCCAAGTAATCCTCTTCTGAAAGGACCTACTTTTCTATTACTTCTTCCAGTGGTTTTTGTGTGATATGTGTTAAAAACCTAAGAAATAAGTACACTTGAGAAGAATTAAAGGAAAATGTGGAGGGTACTGTCTAAGAGAAAGCCTTTATAAAATAACACTGTAACTAATGTTTGCTAACTTAGAGATTTTCTGGTTCTCTTTGTCTGTAGTTCTAGTTGTAAAATAAGGAATTAAAATTCTGTGATTCCCAAGAAACTTGCTTTTCTAAAATAGGCTTATTGCTCCATGTACATAAATTTTAATCAAATTCTGCTTCCCAAACAGTTCTGCAGGCTCATGTCAGTTTCCCCACCACAGTGTCTATGTGGCTTCTCCCACCTGGTCAAGATGCCAGTGTGTCCACAAGGAGCCCAAAGTTCCATTGCTGCAAGTTTTCTGCTCCCCAAAGCAGTCTAGTTCCTAATGATAAAACCTCTCTCAATAGGGCTTCTGGTTGTAGAACTCTGGGAGTTTGCTAGCAGTTTATTTATTTTCTAAAGCTGGCTTGCTTTGCAGAAGCATGAAAAATCCCCAAATTGAATACAAAGCTTCCATGGACTGTGGATTTCTCTTGCAACTAGGAATATGGTCTCAAGCTACTATTGGGACTAAATGCAATCTCCAGTCTACATTATGCTTAAGTATCTGGTTTCCCTGAAATTGTACCTTAATAAGAGTCTGCTGAATTGACCTCTAACTACAAGACAAAAAGGAAAAAGGAAAAAAAATCCTATGTTTACTCTCATAGATAGTGAGATACTATCTTATCTATTATTCTACTTTTATTCTAAGATTTAATAAGAAATCTAAATACTTTGATGATTAAATAAACAGAAAAGTTTACATTGCAGATTACATGAAGGCTTCACTAAGGTAAAGAACTGGCACAAGTGCATGCCATATCTCAGGGGTTACATTTTACTTCTCTTCTCCCTTTCACCCTTTATTCTATAGTGACTAGAACTCAGACTGCTTAAATTAAGCACTGAAAGTCAGTAGAAGAGGCAGATAAAGCTTCACTGCCACTTAGGAGCTGATTTTTTTTTCATCAAATGCTCTGGGCATTTGCACCTTCTTGGGCTTCATTGTAATAACAAAACAATCACTGTTTTGTACATCTGACCTTGGCAGAATTTGGTGAATTTAACATTTTAGGAAATCCAGTATGTAAATATGTAAAAATAATTGTACATGCTATAGAATGGCTCCAGAAACATCCAGTTATAAAAGAATTTTTCATAGGTATGAATATGGTAGAAAATTTAAGAGGTAGAACATAGGTGCAAGGATTGATGTCATTGGAGATGTTCCTCTGCAGAATATGGCAGGACCTTGGTCTCTTGCTGTGTGTCTCTCTTTACTATGGGCCATGCAGTTAATGGGCTACATCACATGGTCTTACCATGATGTGCTGCTCCATTTAAGGCACTAATGCAATGAGAGCAGCAGAGAATGGACTGAGACCTCAGAATCTGTGGGCAAAAACAAGTCTTTTCTCTTTAAATTTGATTATCTCAAGTATTTTGTTACAGTTAGGGAAAGTTGACTCATTTAATAGTACACAACCCAATGGGATGATTTATTAAAGGCATTCAAGACCAGTTTGATATTTCAATATAAATTAATGAGTCTGAATATAAGCAGTCTAAAATCATAAGATCATATAACAAAAGCAGAAAAACATTTGTCAAAATAAAAAAGCATTCATGATTTTAAAAATCTCTCAAAACTCTGGAAGTAAAATTCAATCACTATGCTATATAAAAAACATAATTAAAGTTAGTAAATGATATTTTCTATCTAATACTAAGGGAAAAGGAAAAAAAATGTCCATTTTCACCATTTCCATATATTATACCAAAAGTTCTAGAAAATACTATAAGACAAGAAAGAAGTGATATGTATGTGAGGAAAGAAATAAAATGAAATTTTTAAAGTTATACTCCATTTTTGTTTAATGTGGAAAAATGCATTCTTCTGTCATATATGACTAACTAGAACAAATAAAAAATAGAAGAAAAAACCTAAATTTTTTACAGTGAATAATTTCCAATGCATAAATTCTCAAATGATCATAAAACAACAACAATAAAGAAACTTCTTGGAAAAATGAAGAATCACAGCAAGTTTCAGGATTCAAGATTAATATACAAATGTCAGTTGTCTTCTGATATGTCAGTAATGAAAATTAAAATATTAAATTAGAAACATAATTTCATTTATAATATCTCCAAAAATTTTTAGATATGAATTTAACAAAAGAATTATAACACCTATTTAAATTTTGAAGGGAAAAATCTAAGAAGAAATAAGTAAATGGAGAATTCATGAAGTAAATTCATAAATAGAAAGATTCAATATTGTTAAGATACCAGTATTTTCCAACTAGATCTACATAGTCAACACAGTATCAATCAAAATGACAGGAAGTCAGTTGGTATCATGTTGTATTTCATTTTCCTAAGTATTCTGCAATTTCTCTTGTGAATTTTTTCTTTGCATATTTCTCTTACCTTTTAAAACTTTTCAGCTTAATGCTTACAGTCTCTAGTGTGTGTTAATAGGATTGGTGAGGATTTTGAGGAAAAGGTACATTTATACATGGCTGGTGGGACTGCAGATTGGGGCAACCACTCTGGAAAGCAGTATGGAAGTTCCTCAGAAAACTTCTAATGGATCCACCTTTTGACCCAGCTATCCCACTCCTTGAACTACACCTGAAGGAATTAAAAACAACATATTTCATTTACACAGTCACATTGACATTTATAGCAGCTCAATTCACAACAGCTAGGTTGTGGAACTAACCCACATGCCCTTCAATAGATGAATGGATAGAGAAACTGTGATACACACACACACACACAGAATAAAATGATGGCATTTGCAGGTAAATGGATGGAGTTGGAGAATAGCTTGCTAAGTGAAATAAGCCAATCCCAACAAAACAAAGACAAAATGTTTTCTCTGATAGTGATATATAATGGGGGTGGGGGGTAAGGAAAGAATAGAGGAATGTTGGATTGTGTAGAGGGAAATGAGGGAAGAGTGGGGGCATGAGGAAGGAAAGATTGTGAAATGAGACAGACATCATTAGCCTATGTACATGTATGATTACATGAATGGTCTGACTCTACATTGTGAAAAACCAGAAAAATGAGAAGTTGTACTCCATTTGTGTGTGATGAATCAAAATGCATTATGTGTTTATGAATAACTAAATAGAATAAACATAAAAGGAAGAAATTATTCCCATTTTTCTAAAATATTGGAATTATCCATACATGTCTGTGTTCAGGCATGTTATAATTGATTCAATAGGACTGTAAGTATAGCTCAGTGGTAGTTTGTAGCATGGGTGAGGTCCTGGATTCAATCCCCAACATAGAAAAAAAATCTACTGATATTATTTTTTAAATAATAAAATGTTCAGGAAAATGTTAACAAAAGACATGCAAATTTATACTCTGAAAAAAGGAATCCTTTTAGCGGAATTAAAGAATAACCAAAGAAATGGAAAGATATACCATGTTTATAGAATGTATGACATTATCAAGTGGAAAATATATCTCATGTTAAACTATACAAACATCACATTTCCATCTGATTATTTTGCAGAAATTGACAAGTTCAGCTAAAGTTTGTGCAAGACTCAAGTAGCAAAATCAATTCTGAACAAAAGGTTAACAAATTCATAGTGCTCACACATCAATTTTTAAAATTACTACAGACATACAGTACTTATGATTCTTTGGTTCTAGGGTAAAAATTATGAAGATCAATTAGATATAATGATAAACATACATATATAAATATATATATATGGGGTGTGTGTGATTATTTTTTTTTTAATTTCTTGTACTGGGGATTGAACCTAGGGATGCTTAACAACTGAGTCACATCTCCAGACTCTTTTTACATTTTTAGAGACAGGGTCTTGCTAAGTTGCTGAGGCTGGCCTTGACTTGCAATATTTCTGCCACAGCCTCCTGAGCTGATGGGAATACAGGTGTGCAACACCATGATCAGTGATATATGTGATTTTTAATAAATGTGTTGACACAAGTAAATTGTGTGTTTTTGTACTGAGACTACTGGTTATTCACATGGAAAAAAGGAAATTTGCATCTGTATCACATACCATACATAAAAATAGCTCAAAGTGGATCAACTATCTGAGACAGAAAGCTTAAACTATAAAGACCTAAGAAGAAAATATAAAGAAATACTTATTTCTTTGAATTTGGAAATAAGTTTTTGATATAAGCTTAAGCAAAATTTAATAAATAAATAGATAAAAGAAAAAGTAAAAAGATGTAGGGGATTAAAACAAATTCATCAAAGTTTAAAACAATAAAAGATGAAGTTTTTGTGTTTAGAACATCATAAAAATATTAAAAAGTGTACTGTATAGGAAAAATAATTGTAACACATGTGTTATTATAATCTAATATCTAGGACTATAAAGAACATTTAAAACTTAATAAGGAAAAGATACATAACCCAATTTGAAAATAAACAAACTACCTAGTAAATATTTTCCTGTAAATATATATACATGTGACTGATAGGTACATACATGGCATTCACCACATTATTAATTATCAGGGACATGGAAAATAAACACTACAAATAGATACCACACACATCAGAATCACTTTATTCAAAATAGGAGTAATACCAAGTGTTTGTGAGAATGTGCAACAATTACATCGCCATACACTACTGGTTGGTATGTAAAGTACTCTTTTAAATTAGACCATGTGAAAGATAGTATGACTAGAAAAGTAATCTGGTAATTTTTCAAAGAGTTAGACATAGAGTTACCATAGGACTTCCTAATTCTCCTCCTAGTTATATACCAAAGGTAAATGAAAGCACATTTTTACACAAAAATCTGTACACATTTTCATAACAATAGATAATGAGCCCAGAGCAAAGGTACATTAATTGATGGAACAATAACAAAACATATTGTATCCATATGGTAGAATATCGTAGAATAATATGATAACTGAAGTTTTGACACCTGCAACACTGACAGACCTTGAGAAGAAGCTAAGTAAAATAGACCAGCCCTGTAATACTAATAACCTTGTTTATAAGAGTGATCTGGAGTATTCAAATCTGTGGAGATGAGAAGTGGATCAGTGTTTGCATAAACTGGTGGTGTAGGGTGCACATTGACTGGGAATAATGAAGAATTGGGGGTAATGAAGTTGTAAAATCATTTCAGTTTTTGCTACACTCTGGGAATATACTAAAAAACATTGAATTTTACACTTTAAATGGGTAATTTTTTGGCATGGGTAATACATGTCAGTAAAACTGCTATGCCCCATAGAGAAGGGGTCAGAATTAGACAGGAGGTTTCCTTCCTCTAGCCGGCATGTGACATTATGTGCTTACTGACAACTGTAAGATCTCTGGGCACTTGATAGCTACCCCTTCATCCATATTGAGCACTGCCAGGCAGAATTCCTCACAGGAAAACATGCTACTTTGATCTTGTGTGACTTCTGATGTCCCTGTTCAGTTGTGTGGCCTCTGACCCAGGGTGCCCACAAAGCTACATTCTCAGTTCCCAGCTGCTCACCTGAAGCAATGGAATATTACTCAGTCATGAAGAAGAATATAATTATGGAACTTGCAGGCAAATGGATGAAGTTGGAGATTATCATGCTAAGTGAGATAAGCCAATTCCCAAAAACCAAAGGTGGAATGATATCTCTGATAATCAGATGATGATACATAATGGGGGGTGGGAAGGAGGAAAAATGGAGGAAGGATGGATTATATAAAGGAAAAAGAGGGGTGGGAGGGTTGGAGGGAAGGAAAAATAACAGAATGAGACAAACATCATTACCCTGTGTACATGTATGATTACACAAATGGCGCAACTCTACTTCATGTACTACCAGAGAAACAAGTTGAACCCCATTTGTTTACAATGAAGCAAAATAAATAAATTATAAAAAAGAAGTCATTTCAAATTGAATTTATTTATTTTTTAAGTAATTGTGATTCAATTAGCATGATATTCAACTTCATCAATTTGCCTGTAAATGCCATAATTTTATTCTTCTTTATGGCTGAGTAATATTCCACTGTGCATATATACCACAGTTTTTTTTTTATCCATTCGTCAGTTGAAGGGTGTCTAGGTTGGTTCCACAATCTGGCTATTGTGAATTGAGCAGCTATGAACATTGATGTGGCTGCATCACTGCAGTATGCTGACTTTAAATCCTTTGGGTATAGGTCAAGGAGTGGGATAGCTGGGTCAAATAATTGTTCCATTCCAAGTTTTCTAAGGAATTTCCACACTGCTTTCCAGAGTGGCTGCACTAATTTGCAACCCCACCAGCAATGTATGAGTGTACCTTTTCCCCACATCCTCACCTACACCTATTTTTGCTAGTATTCTTGATAATCGCCATTCTAATTGGGGTGAGATGGAATCTCAGGGTAATTTTGATTTGCATTTCTCTTATTACTAGAGATGTTGAACATTTTTTCATATATCTGTTGATTGCTTGTAGATCTTCTTCTGTGAAGTGTCTGTTCATTTCCTCAGCCCATTTGTTGATTGGGTTATTTGTATTCTTGGTGTAGAGTTTTTTGAGTTCTTTATAGATTCTGGAAATTAGTGCTCTATCTGAATTATGAGCAGCAAAGATTTTCTCCCACTCTCTAGGCTCTCTCTTCACATTGCTGATAGTTTCCTTTGCTGAGAGAAAGCTTTTTAGTTTGAATCTATCCCAATATTAGATTCCTACTTTTATTTCTTGTGCTTTGGGAATCGTGTTAAGGAAGTCTGATCTTAAGTTGACATGATAAAGATTTGGACCTACTTTTTCCTCTATATGGTGCAAGATCTCTGGTCTGATTCCGAGGTCCTTGATCCATTTTGAGTTGAGTTTTATGCAGAGTGAGGGATAGGGGTTTAGTTTCATTCTGCTGCATATGGATTTCCAGTTTTCCCAGCACCATGTGTTGAATAGGCTATCTTTTCTCCATTATATGTTTTTGGCTCCTTTGTCTAGTATAAGAAAACCATTTATTTGGGTTTGTCTCTGTGTCCTCTTTTCTGTACCATTGATCTAATTGTTTATTTTAGTGCCAAAATCATGCTGTTTTGTTACTATTGCTCTGTAGTATAGTTAAATTTCTGGTATTGTGATTCCACCTGCTTCACTCTTCCTGCTAAGGATTGCTTTAGCTATTCCGGGTCTCTTATTCTTCCAGATGAATTTCATAATTGCTTGCTCTATTTCTGTAAGGTACATCATTGGGATTTTAATTGGAATTGCATTGAATCTGTATAGCACTTTTGGTAGGATAGCCATTTTAACATTATTAATTCTGCCTATCCAAGAACATGGGAGATCTTTCCATCTTCTAATGTTTTCTTTAATTTCTTTCTTTGGTGTTCTGTAGTTCTCATTGTAGAGGTCTTTCACCTCTTTTGTTAGATTGATTCCCAAGTATTTTAATTTATTTTTTGAAGATATTTTGAATGGAGTAGTTTTCCTAACTTCTCTTTCAGAGAATAAAATTACATTAGATTTATGAGCATTGATCTTATATCCTGCTACTTTACTGAATTCTTTTATGAGTTGTAGAAGTTTCCAGTGGAATTTTTGGCTCCTCTAAATATAGAATCATGTCATTGGCAAATAGGAATAGTTTGAGTTCTTCTTTTCCTATTCGTATCCCTTTAATTTCTTTGGTGTGTCTAATTGCTCTGGCTAGAGTTTCAAGGATGATGTTGAATAGAAGTGATGAGAGAGGGCATCCCTTCCTTGTTCCTGTATTAAGGAGGCATGCTTTCAGTTTTTTCCATTTAAAATGATATTGACCATAGGCTTAGCATAGATAGCCTTTACAATGTTGAGGAATGTTCCTACTATCTCTATTTTTTCTATTGTTTAGAGCATGAAGGGGTGCTGTATTTTATCAAATGCTTTTTCCTCATCTATTGAAAAATTTATATGATTCTTAACTTTAAGTCTGTTGACATGGTAAATTACATTTACCATGGATGTTGAACCAACCTTGCATCCCTGGGCTAAAACCCACTTGATCGTGGTGCACTATCTTTTTAATATATTTTGTATGTGATTTGCTAAAATTTTGTTGAGAATTATTGCATCTATGTTCATTAGAGATACTGGCCTGAAATTTCCTTTCCTTGATGTGTCTCTGTCTGGTTTTGGTGTCAGGGGGATATTAGGTTCATAGAATCAGTTTAGAAGTGTTCCTTCCTCTTCTATTTCATGGAATATTTGAAGAATATTTGAATGAGCTCTTCTCTGAAATTCTTGTAGAACTCGGCCTGGACTTTTCTTTGTTGGTAGGCTTTTGATGACTTCTTCTATTTCATTGTTTGAAGTTGAGCTATTTAAATTGGATATGACCTCCTGATTCAGTTGGAGTGGATCATGTCTCTAGAAACCTGTTGATGTCTTCAAGATTTTCTATTTTGTTGGAACACAGATTTTCAAAATAGCTTTGAACTATGTTTTGTATTTCAGTAGTTTCTGTCATGGTATTTCTTTTTTCATCCCGAATTTTAATAATTTGGGTTTTCTTTCTCCTTCTCTTTGTTAATATGCCTAAGGTTTTTAAATTTATTTATTTTTTTCAGAGAACCAACTTTATGTTTTGTCAATTTTTTAAATTGATTATTTTGTTTAACTTTCATTAATTTCAGCTCTAATTTTAATTATTTCCTGTCTTCTACTACTTTTGGAGTTGATCAGTTCTTTTTCTATGGCTTTGAGATGTTATGTTAGGTCATTGATTTATTGTCTTTTTATTATTTTATTCAATGATCTAAATGTAATGAATTTTCCTCATAGTACTTCTTTCAGATTGTCCCAGAGATTTTGATATGTTGTATTATTGTTCTCATTTACCTCTAAGAATTTTTTTTATCTCCTCTCTGATGTCTTCTGTTATCAACACATCATTCAGTAGCATACTGTTTATACTTCCAGTGTTGGAGTTGTTTCTGTTTTTTATTTTATCATTGACTTCTAATTTCATTCCCTTATCATCTGATAGAATGCAAGGTAGTTTCTCTATTTTTTATATTTGTTGATTTGCATTGTGACACAGCATATGGTCTATTTTAGAGAAGAATCCATGGGCTTCTGAGAAAAAAAAGTATTCACTCATTGATGGGATATTCTACAT
This sequence comes from Sciurus vulgaris, assembly GCF_902686455.1. NCBI lineage: Eukaryota > Metazoa > Chordata > Mammalia > Rodentia > Sciuridae > Sciurus > Sciurus vulgaris. The sequence goes on along the minus strand of NW_027632879.1, from coordinate 758,171 downwards.
ATGCCTGTTAAGTCTAAATTATTGATTGTATTTTTGAGTTCTATGGTGTGTATCTTTGTTCAGTTTTATTTGGAAGTTCTATCTAGTTGTGAGAGAGGTGTGTTAAAGTCACTCAGCATTGTGTTGTGGTTTATTTGATTCCTGAAATTGAGGATTTGTTTGATGAATGTAGCTTATCCATTGTTTGGGGCATAAATATTTATAATTTTTGTGTTGATTTATTTAAGAAAAAAAATATCTTTCTTTCTCCCTTTCAACTAACTTTGACTTGCAGTCCACTTTATCTGATATGAGGAAGGAAATCTCTGTTTTATTACTGAGTCTTGTGCAGTGACATATTTTTTCCATTCTTTCTCTGTCAGTGTGAGGATTTCTTTTCATATGAGATGAGTCTCTTGAAGCCAGCATATTGTTGGGTCTGTTTTTAAAATCCAGTCTGCCTATGTGTTTTGATTAACGAGTATAGGTCATTGATATTCAGGGTTATTTTTGAGATGCGATTTGTATTCCCAGTCATTTTGGTTTCTTTTGGTTTATAACTTGGCCTGGTTTCTCCTTGGATTGGCTTTTACCTGAGTGAAGTTCCTCCCTTTGCTGACTTTCATTGTTGTTGGTTTCTTTTTCCACCACATGGAATATTTTGCTGAGAATATTCTATAGTGCAGGTTTTCTACTTGTTAATTCTTTTAACTTTTGTTTATCATGGAAGGTTTTTAAGGTAAGATTCATTGAGTCTGAGTCTTACTTTTGCTGGATATAAGATTCTCAATTGGCATCAATTTTCTTTCAGAACTTGGAATATATTGTTTCAGTTACTCCTAGATTTTAGTGTCTGGGCTGTGAAATCTGCTTAAAGCTGTATTGGTTTCCTGCTATATGTAATCAGATGCTTTCCTCTCACAGCCTTTATTTTATTGTAAACAAATGGGATACATGTTGTTTCTCTGTACATGGAGTCAAGGCATACCATTTGTGTAATCATAAATTTACAAAGGGTAATGTTGTTTGATTCATTCTGTTATTTTTTTCCTTCACCCCCACCCCTCCCACCCTACTTTTCCCTCTATACAGTCCTTCCTTCCTCCATTCTTGCCACCCTCCTTAACCCTAACCCTAACCCTAGCGCTAACCCCTCCCAACCCCCATTATATGTCCTCATCCGCTTATCAGTGAGATCTTTCATCCTTTAGTTTTTTGAGATTGGCTTATCTTACTTAGCATGATATTCTCCAATTTCATCCATTTGCCTGCAAATGCCATAATTTTATCATTCTTTATGGCAGACTAATATTCCATTGTATACATATGCCACAGTTTCTTTATCCATTCATCAATTGAAGGACATCTAGGCTGGTTCCACAATCTGGCTGTGGTGAATTAAGCAGCAATGAACATTGATGTGGCTGTATCTCTGTAGTATGCTGATTTTAAGTCCTTTGGGTATAGGCCAAGGAGTGGGATAGCTGGGTCAAATGGTGGTTCCATTCTACACTTTCTGAGGAATCTTCATACTGCTTTCCAGAGTGGCTGCACTAATTTGTAACCCCACCAGCAATGTATGAGTGTACCTTTTTCCCCACATCCACGCCAACACCTGTTATTGCTTGTGTTCTTGATAATTGCCATTCTACTTGGGGTGAGATGGAATCTTAGGGTAGTTTTGATTTGCATTTCTCTTATTACTAGAGATTTGAACATTTTTTCATATATCTGTTGATTGCTTGTACATCTTCTTCTGTGAAGTGTCTGTTCATTTCCTTAGCCCATTTGTTGATTGGATTATTTGTTTTCTTGGTGTAAAGTTTTTTGAGTTCTTTATAGATTCTGGAAATTAGTGCTCTATCTGAAGTATGAGTGGCAAAGATATTCTCCCACTCTGTAGGCTCTCTCTTCACATTGCTGATAGTTTCCTTTGCTAAGAGAAAGCTTTTTAGTTTGAATCTATCCCAGTTGTTGATTCTTGCTTTTATTTCTTGTGCTGTGGGAGTTCTGTTAAGGAAGTCTGATCATAAGCCAACAAGTTGAAGATTTGGACCTACTTTTTCTTCTAAAGATGCAGGGCCTCTGGTCTGATTCTGAGGTCCTTGATCCATTTTGAGTTGAGTTTTGTGCAGGGTGCCTCTCACAGCCTTTACTATTTTATCTTTATTTTGTATGGTGTACATTTTCATTATAATGTGCCATGGTGTGAATCTGTTGTAATTTTGTACATTTTATGTCCTGAAAAGTCTTTTGTATTTGATTTTCCATTTCATTTGTCAGGTTTGGGAAATTTTCTGATATTATTTCATTGAACATACTGCTCATTCCTTTGGTTTGTATGTCCGTGCTTTCCTGAATCCCAATAGTTCTTAAATTTGGTCTTTTTGTGTTATCCCATAATTCTTGGAGGTTCTGTTCATGTTTTCTTTCTGCCTTCTCCATGTGGTCAACTTTATTTTCATGATTAAATATTTTGTCTTCATTATCTGAGTTCTGTCTTCCAAGTGATCTAGTCTATTGGTGATGGTCTTTATCGAGTTTGTAAAATCTGGTTCATTGTTTTCTTCCTTTCAAGGATTTCTGGTTGATTTTTTTTTTCAGAATCTCTATTCTTTTTAAAAAAATGTTTTTGGTTGTAGTTGGACCTTTATTTTTTTTATTTATATCTAGTGCTGAGAATTGAACCCAGTCTCTCTTACATGATAGGAGAGTACTCTACCAGTGAGCCACAACCCCAGCCCAGAATTTCTACTCTTTTTTGAAATAATCTTTTGCTTCCTGAATTTGCTCCTTTAAATCTTTATTGATCTTTTGTTGCCTGCATTTTCTCTCTTACATATTTTTTTTACTTAATGAATCATTTTAATTATGTACATTCTGAACTCCTTTTCTAATATTTCTTCTTCCGTGCTGTCAATGCATTCTATTCATATAGCAGCTTGGTTTGTTTTGGGCACTTATTTCCCTTGTTTTTTTCATGTTGGTCATGAATCTTCCCCTCTAGTAGTTACGATCCAAGATATTTCAGTTTCATTCCTATAAATTTATAGGGTCCCTGCAGGTTTCCAATACCTCACCCTTAAGGGGGAGATCAATATTAACAATACCTAATGCAAAAAATATGGAGCCTTAAACCTAATAGCCCCTATTTAGACGTTGGTAGTATTGTCCCAATTAACAGACACGATGTGCTCGAAATTATTATCTACAGCATAAACAATTGATTTGCAAGAAGGTCTGTCATTTCTAATGGTGGACAAAGGGAATGGGGGAGGGGTGTAGGATGTAACAATAATGAGGTAAGAAGTGAGAATATACAAGTACTAGATCACAGGAAAAGTGACAGCAGAATCAAAAGAAGTTGGTTGTTAGCAGGAGAAAAGGGCAAAAGAGACTCCAAGTAAATAGATAAATAAGAGAAAAATAGAATGATTAAAAAAAAATTTAAAAATTGTAAAAATTTTAAAAAAGAATCTATAACAAAACTGTAATATACTATTCAAACCTCCAAGTCTTCAGTAGTGTGATGCATGAAAGGTACTTGATTTCAAAGATGATGGGGATGTGAGAGTGGGAAATTAGAAGAGACAAAAGAAAAAATGGGGGAAAAAGAATCTTGAAGGAAAATTAAACAATTGTTGCTGTTGGAGTTCAATATCTTCTCTGCCTCCATTTTCTTCTGATAGATGGGGTTGTCCAGAGTTTGCTGTTTTAATTGTACCTCAGGATGATGACCATTACCAAGGTGGTAGCATTAGACTTGGAACCCAGTCTCCTGGAGGCAGGGTGTAGCCATTGACAGTCCTTCTGGAAGAATGCACCCCAGGACTCTCCTTTGGGGTCAGCTCATGTGACACAGAAGTCTGGTCTTGGTCCCTTCCCTCAGTTGTGGACCCCACAATTTCTGGTCTATAATTTAGTCTCTGAATTGTATCTCTCTTGTCCTGGCCCTGTCAACATCCAATCTGGAACCTCTCTGATCAGAGTCCTGAGGACTGAGTCCCAGACCTGTGTGCCTGTCTTCAAAGATGTTCTGTATTGGTCCAATCCGGGCCAGGCATTGAAAACTTATGCCAGTCACATAGCTGCAGGCACTGGGTTAGTTAGTGGCTGTGGGATGGTTGTGAGAAGGGATTGGGGATCCAGTGGGCTCTGTTGGTTGCCGAACCAGTGGGACCAAGTGTTCAGTGGAGTCATGGACCCAGACTGATGTTGGGTTCCAACAAGCACTCCCAAGTTGTCTCTGGAATCCTGGTGGATACCAGGCTAGTTGACTGTAAAAGCCAGGATCAAGATGCCCTCACACCTTTTTTCCACCTACCAAACCTTTGCAAACCTCTCTCCTGCCACTACAGAAAGATTTTGGCCATTAGCACACCTAGCAGGGATACCTCAGAAGCAAACAAGCCTGCAGTGTGTTGTGAATGCGCAGCAGTAAGTTAAAAAGACAAAGTGAGCCTGAACTTTGCATAAAACTAGAATCCCAGGAAACACTTGGATTTCAAAATTGTAAGACACTGACCTGAAGTTCTAGTTAATATTAGCACTGACCAATATAAGTTGTAATAGGACACATGGTTGTTCTTCAGAGTGCCCAGGTGGTGGTTATTTTTATACCAAAAAGAAAGAAATACAGTGTGGATGTTATAACAGTTTTAAGAAAAAAGTTAAAAAATTCATATTACAGTAAAATGGGTTTTCCTAAAAAAACACAAAAATCTCCAGAATTGCATTAAATTCCATACAAACATCATGAAAATACCTGTATACTTTCATTACACATACAATTCACACTCAATTGTGGACTTCAGAAAATCTGTACTTTTCTACAGAAATTGACATTTCCAGGCACCTGCTCTGTTTGACTCAAGTAAGAATCAGAATATCTAAGGAGAGTAAGTCTACAATTTAATGAATCATGTTGATATTTTAGTCTCCCATGTGTATAAGTAATGTTTGTAATAGAAGGAAATGAGTGGAAACAAATCTACTTCAGTCTAAAGGAATATAGTGTCCATTACAAGACAATCTCAGTATAGTCAATCATCATTAAAATAATGCTCTTTTCTCCATCTGGTTAAACTTAATTAGTTTTTAATAATATTATAATTATTATATTAATTTGGTTACCTTTTGGCAAATCGATCAACCTAAGGTATGAATTGGACTCATGAGAATTTTTTGGTCAGCATATATAAAAATACTATTTGTTAAATACAAATTTGTTAGAAGACATAATAGGTTTAATCAGTGCAAACAATGGGTATTATGATGGGCAAATATTTCTCATGTGCTGTTCATGTGAAAGTAAACCATGTAGTTCTGCAATTCCTCTTGCTACAAATATTCACTTACAATTGTACATCAAGTTTTGCCATAAGAAGAAAAAAGAGAAATTTTTAACGTCTGTACAACATTCTTTAATTTTAAATCTTAAGCAGTTGATTGTAAATTTTTCGTGTAAAATTTTAATCAACTTTATTGGTAAAATTCATAAAATTAAATATTAATCAAGGAATGTGTAGAAAGGAGAGCCAACTTACTCCCCAGGTTTTCCCTTCCCTAGCACCTTCATGAATGCCCTGGATACTTCCCTGTTGTGCAGGCTGTAGATGAAGGGTTTCAGCATGGGGGTGAGGATGGTGTAGAAGGCCAATGCCATCTTGTCCTGGGTGGGAAACTGGTCAGAAACGTACCACTTGTAGATGACCATAGTACACGAAGACCACCATGAGGTGGGAGGAGCAGGTGGCAAAATCTTTGTGGTGACCCTCCCGAGACCCCATGCAAATGACAGCCAGAATCACACAAGCATAGGAAGCAATGATGATTGCTACAGGGAATAGAAGCAAAATGATATGGCAGAAAAACATCCTTTCTAATGTCAACGTGTCCATGCATGTGAGGGTGAACAGGGCTGGGATGTCACAGAAAAAGTGGGTAATCCCCACAAACCACAGTATGGAAAAGACAGAACAACTGCATCTTCAATTATACCATAAAGGGAGCCAAGGACCCAGGAAGCAGTAGCCATGAGGCCACAGACTTTTTGGTTCATGAGAACTGGGTATCTTATTGGGTGGCAAATGGCCACATAGAGGTCATACACCTTTGCAGCCAACAGGAAGCACTCACCTCCCATAAGGGGCATGTAGAAGAATATCTGGGTCCCAGAGTCTGCCAGAGAGATGGAGTTCCTGCCAGAAAAGTAGTTGAAGGCCATCTTGTGGACAATGGTGCAGATGAGCAGGAGGTCCATGAGGGAGAGCTGGCTGAGGAGGAAGTACATGGGGATGTGGAGATGGGCATCCAGGTAGATGAGAAGGACCATGGAGGAGTTTCCCATGAAGACCACTGTGCAGATGCCCAGGACCAGAGTAAAGAGAAAAGACAGGGCTGAAGATCTGGTTCCCCCAACCCATGGTGAGCTGCTCACTGTGAAGATACAGCATGTAAGGAATGTCCAGGATTGAGTCATGGGATATCAAAGTTTTCACTCTTAGAATAGCACACCTACCATGTTCCTTCTGAATGAGAAAATTATTTATTGAGAAATTGATTTTTTAAAATTTACTCAATATGGATGATAAGCCTCATTTTTAAGTTGAAGTGATTTGTAAGTGCAATCCAATGCCATGGTAGGTTTTGAATTAAGAACACAGAAGTCTTCTCAAGATGATTCAGATCCATTCAGCAACAAGTAAAGTCAAACATGCAGGGTGATTTATCCTTTAACCACTATACTAACAACCAAAAGAAACACATATTTAGGAAAGTTGGTGATATTTTCCCATCACTGTTCCATTGGAATCCCACACTCTCACTGTATGTTCCTTATATAATTATTTCTACCAACATGTACAGAAAAGAATTTCCCAGTGGAAAAAAATTTCATGAAACTGATAAATCAAGTGTAAGAGGTTCATTAGGAGATAGTATTGAATTTCACATAAATGTGGCCTTGATGATCCCCAACCCTCATTTCACCTGCAAAGAGGTATGTCCCGAGACATTTTGTTATAGGCCACTTACCCAGGAAGAGGGTACAAGGCAGTGTCCTAGGACCTGTTTCAAATACCTGATAAAGATTATTATACCTGGGTGATCTTAAACTATTAATATTTTTTTCTTAACATTGCTTTAGAAAATGTGAATTATATGCTAAAGAGTGTTATAAAGACTAATGCCATTTAAAAATATTTAGAACTTTATCTAAAATACTTTATGCCATATAAATATTTCTAATAAGTATTATTAACAGAAGAGACTATTTATATTTTTATTATCATTTATTTAATTAATTTCTTTAATTTCTTGTAGCAATGTGACAGAAAGAAACTGAGGCAACATTAAAACATCCCTTTCAAACCTTGATTCTTGTGATCAAGTCAGAAAGATCAGACATGTTGTTCAGCGTAACAGGTGTGAGTTAATTGAAGGGATAGGAAAAAGGAACATGCCCAAGGGAGAGAGTAGGTCCTCTCAGGGAGGAGAGGGACAACATCCTCTCTTTCCTTCCAGTTTTAATGAGGTCCCAGGAAAGTTTCCTGTGAGTCCCACCCAGGTCCACCTGTTGACTTGGCTGACAGCAGGTGACATCTGATTTTTAAGTCACAGCTCTCATGACAGCTGTGTGTTGCCTTGAGCCATATTGACTGGTTCTGATTGGATTTTTAACCATGTGTTCTTAACAGGTTTTATGATTAGTAGGAGCTATCCTTATTTTCCAGAATATGGTCTGTGAAAAGGGTTAGAACCGTCTCTCCCTTCAAAATAACTTTGGGGCCTCTTGTCAACATGTCCATGCAGATTACATGTAGTTTGCTGAGGAAGGTGACATACCCTGTCCACTTAGGCCAGGACTGCAGGTGAATTCCTTTTTGGCAAAAAAGCATGCAGGGGTCAGCACAGTGCACCAATTTCATAGAGTTATTCTCAATTTGGCATTCCCACCATCCTCACCATTCTGTCCTATAACAGCAAGACACAAAGAGAAATTTTTTGGACAGTCAATAGCATCTTTTTAGTTCTTTACTTTCACATCCATCTTTTTCCCCTTTTCCCTGCTTCTTACTCAAAAGGTCAAGACCTTAGCATCTTTCTTTTCCCTTTCCTGCTTCATCTGGGCTTTTCCTCTTTCCAAGAGTAAATCAGAGAATTCAGCCTTGTATTTTGGTTCTGGATTTAAAAAGAAAACATTTCCATGTGGCTCAGTCAAATTTCCTAAAATAGAACATCTAATTTGACAAAACTCCAATTTAAAATACATCATTGTGCCTTGGTCTATTTTATTCTAGAGTCTGCAGGAGAAGCAATCATTTTAGTGTAAAATCACTTGGATGTCTCTCTCCCTGGAAAAATTTCCACCGGGCTGTGAACAAACTAAGCATTCACTTTCTCCTTCACCATGGAACTGTTTCCCACTTTTCATGGGTGCAGTATCACCAACTCCCACAGCCGCAGTGAGGGGAAGCTTTCTTTTATTTATCCACCTTTCACTCATACTTGCTGACATCTGTAATCTTGTTTACTTGTTCCCATATCTTTGATTTAAAATTAATTCCCCTTTGCATTTTCAATGAGCAGAAGCCCAGATGTGAAGTTTAAAACGTAACTCCATTTTTATTATATTACTGAGTCTTGAATTGCTATTTTGAATGACTCCTGCACTACCCAGTGAACAAATTATAAGCATCTCTCGTTCACCATGGAACCATTTCAAGCTTTTTATCTGTGTAATATTCATCAGTTCCATGACTATAACAACTCAAAATTCTAATTTAGATACTTCATTCTGAATTTTTAATTTAAATTATTTTAGAAATGTTTCTCACATTCATAATGCTTATCTAGAAAATCTGTCTCTATTCTGTGGATAACTGTAGCACTTTACTTGAAATTTTTAATGAATTTTTACTTTTTAACACTTCTTTTATAGATTGCTAGGTAAAATTTACTAAAAATTTCTCCTGTCCTCCATCCTTGTTCAATAATATCACCATATGCCCCACTTCCTCTTAAAAATAATCAGCATACAACTTTGATACAGTTAACATTTAGCAAAGCCTCTTTTCATGCTTGTTGATTGAAATTTATTACTCAGAAGGCAGCTACCACATAATATATTTAGGTGGCAACTCAGCCATGAATGGAGAGCAGGGAGGACAGTAGAGGGGACCAAAGACCACAGGGAGCCTTATCTGACAGGCAGGAACCTGGTGGACAATGCCTGCTGTGTCAAACTTCCCCAGCCATAGTCACACCCTTGTGAATAAACACTGTTTCAAGTTTATGCCACCCCCTTCCAGGTGACCTGACCCTCTCATCACCCCCTTCCAGGTGACCTGACCCTCCTATCACAACCCAGTCACCCTGGCAACCAAACACCATGACCCTCACAAAGAAGCTTGCTGAGAGCTATTTAAAGGGTAATAAATCAAGTAAAGGGGCTGGAAGTTGAGGCACATTCAGGGCCCCAGTGTTCTCAGTGAACACCACACTGTCTCTGGGAGAGGTCCTTGCAGTTCCTATGCTGCCAGTCAAAAGTCAGAAGGTGGACTTGGGTGGGACTCTGGAAACTTCCCCGGGACCCCAGTAAAACTGGAGAGCAAAAGGGCACACCACCCCTTTCTTCTCTGTGAGAACCCACTGTTTCCCTTGATAGCATCCCAATATCCTTTTCCCATTTCTTTTAATAAACTCATTCCTATAACTCTGAGTGACATGTCTGAAATCTTTCTGACATGATTACAAGATTAGGGTTTGAATGGAGGTCTCTGTGATGCCTCAGTTCCACAGGAGGCCTGTGCCCTTTGACAGTTGGCTTGATATAATTATAGTGCCCCTAGAAGCAATGCTTATTTTATTTGATGTGTCCTCTCACATGGTTATACTTGTGTGGCGTTTCATTACTCCCTGTTCCCAAAATAAGGTTTCAATTACTTGCTCTACATCTTTGAATTATAAGAAAGACATTAGATTCATGGGCTTTTTCAAGATGTACTTAAATTATGTAATTAGTCATAGAAAACTTATTTTATTTAATGCCTTGGGAAAATGACTAAATTTGTATCAGATCTTCTTTGGAATTATAAGCTACAAATTCCATTAATTTCTGAACTTTATTCATATGAGAATGGAGGTTGAGGGCATTTCCCTACTGCGACCAGAGAACCTGAGACTGTGACACGTTCCCTGGTAGCACATTCTAGCTAAATCTACATACATATATCACCAGGACTTTGTTTCTACAGGCTTTTACAACTTCTGTGGGACTGAGGGGAACAATTTGACTGCTTGGTCAAATTGCATAAAGTACTTTTTCCTTTTTCCATTCTTTGCCTATTTCTTAAGCAGCAAAGTGGCAGAATCCAATCAGTCAGGATGCAGGCAGGTTCTATGCTGGGTTGCCCAATGCAAAGCAAACAGTGTTTCACAGTTGTTAAGGCATATATTTCTGAACACAGCCAACTCAGGTTTTTTCACATGTATCTCATGTAAGCATAGCTTATTTTAAGTGGTTATGTGAGACCAAGATGAATGCATTTAGGGCTAGGGCTGCACATCCTACTTTCAACATTCCATAGCCCAGCCCCTAGCAGTTCACATGTGGGTTTTACACTTTCAGGCTTAAAAGGAAAGTGGGGTAGGAAAAGGAGAATAAGGGCATCATGTCAGAGAGTGAGATTGAGCCCCTTGAAATTAAAGACTTCCCTGTTTGCCTGAAACTGAATATCCTCATGCTCAGAATGGAAATTTAGAAGCTGCCCCAGCCAGAGAAAATGGAGTTGTGAATATTTCTGGCCAGTTAAATCTGCACATGCTCTTTTCCTGGACTTTGTTTCTGTAGATTATAATCACACTTGTGGGGACCCACTGAGGTGGACTGGCTGCCTCCCTGTTTTTGTGGAAGTGTGATTACCTTTGCTCCTGCTTTTCCACCACTGGCTTATTTCTTATGTAGACAGCTGGGATTCCTGGCTTGACTGTTGCCAACAATAGTGGAAATCAACAAATTATCCAAAGAAAGAGAATATTAACAAAAAATTGAGTTGGAGGGAAACAAAAATAAGGAAATAGGCAGTTGTGTGGAAATAGATTGGAATCCTGGACCCATTTATGTCCTCATTGTGCTGTATCCTGGAAAAAGAAAAGTCTTTCACCTCCCTCCAAAAGGAGGTGAAAAGACAAAAACATAAAGGAAAACTCTCCTTTCTTCAGATGGAAAACAGTGGAATCACTGCATCCCAACCAACCTCCTCCACCATCTCATAAGAAAAAGTAGTGCTGAATGTTAGGTACAGGCAATGCCATTTTGAAACACCCTTCATCTTAGAACAAGGGTCACCTCATGGTCACCCTGACTCAGCCTGATTTAAATCCCAGATAATACTCCATCACCATGGAAAGACAGAAACTTGTTACCTGAGACTGGGTACTAAAAGCACCTGGTTTGACTTGAAATAGTGACCAATTCAAAGAATGGTGGTGCCAATCAAGACGACCGTTCCCTGACAACTCTCATCAATGGCCTAATTGCAAATATTTCCCCCTCACTCCCCATTATCTACCCCATGCTGTAAGTAGAAGACAGGCCTCAGTCTTCCATGGGCCCCCCTCCACAGATTTTTCCAGAATAAATAAACCTGTGTTATTGTTGATCTGCCTCCCCTCACCCTTTATTTCCTTCCTTTAGTTCTTTTCTTGCACTGAAACATTTTGGAATGGAGTTTCATTACTTCAGAAGAATCTTCTTATATGCATGTGCACCACTGATATCACATAGAAAACAAACCTACATTTTATTAACCCAGCATCCCACTTCTTCACTCTTCATGATTAGGCTATACCACTCCTCCTCTCAGAGGCTCAATGCTCATGTGATTCCAATGTTCTGCAGAACTGACTTCTGTCTCCTTACTGATCTTATCTGTAAAGTGTGGCAGATAATTGTTGAAAGATGAATTCCATGTTTTCTTTTTTCCAGGGCAAACCCCGAGCATTTCTACTTACGGACTCTACAACTCTTAGCCCAGAGTTCAGCCTCAGGGTGGTTCCCTTACTCTGAAGTCTTTTGTCTTTCTACATCCTTTGTCTTTTATTATTATTCCATTTAATTTATTCTACTTAGTTTTATATGATTAGAACTCATTTATATATTTTGTTAGATCATATATAAATGAACTGTAATCTCTTAGTTTTCTGACTGTACATGTTGCAGGATCACATTGGTCATGAAGGCATATGTGTCAATGAGGAAATAATGTGTTTCACTCTACTATCATTTCTTCCCCCATACCCCTTTCCCTCTTTTCATTCCCCTTTACCTAATATAAAGTAACTCTATTACTTCCTACCCAGCCAGATTCCTTTGTTAACCACATTCTAGTTCAAACAGCCATACCTATCACCCACATCTCCCCCTTCATGCTGTATGTAGCAGGCTCCACTTGCACTGATTTCCCAGAAGACATGTGGTCTTGACGTCTGTTTTACATGAAAGCCAAAAATCATGTGCCTTTAGATCAGGCCAGTCTGACTTTGCATTTTGTTCCTACTTGCAATTTCTCTGCCACTAGGCATATTAGTTAATCTCTCTAAGTCTTTTTAAAATTTTGTTTTCTTTTCCCAACTTCTCAATGGGTTGTCAAACTATAGAATGAGTTAATTCTTAAAAATCCTTATTAAAACATATCTCATGGAACACATTTTGTAAATGACTGTTACATTATTATTTAGGCTTTGTCACAGTGTTTTTTAATCTTGTAATAAGCTCCACTGTTACCAGCAAATATTTTTGAAAACTCTGCTTTCTTTATTAGATAATTGATTCCTGACTGTTAAACTATATGCTTATTTCTTACATGCTACTAATCTCACAGGAGAGGTTCACATGCAATTGGAGTCCATCAGGTCCCCATAAAGATCTAACACGTGAGCAGATCTACTGAAGAGTCCTGTGATAATTCTAGGTACATCTTGCTGAAGATAAAATCTTACATTCACTTAGCATGTTCAATATCATTTTTTCATTTAGTGTAAACACTACTATGGTAAATATGAAAATCATAATTTTACAAAGGATATAAAGGGATGTGTTGCAGGTCAACATGAAAAATTTACCCCCTCTTCAGGGATTTAAGTACCATATTCTAATATGTAACTGTCGATTAAAGTATGTTTTCCTCTTGTGGATCTCAAGAAAGAATAAGATTTTTTTTTAATTCGAAGAGTATCTTAGACTTACCTTCTAGCTGACACAGTACTGTTTCAGAGAAGACACAGTACTGCTTACAGAGTACCTGAAAATAATTTGTTTTCTGGGGAAAAAAAAGAAACGTGGAACATTATTTTATTAAATCTTCAGTGATTCACATTTGCAATCCCTCCAGATGATTCAGTCCCTTGCTTGTCTTAAATTATAGTAAGACATGTTATTGAAGCAGTCACACCCACTTTGAAATAAAAAGGTCAAATACCCTCCAAGGACCTCAACTCATGGCTGTCAGCTACTGAGAGCATGACTTGTGCCTTTCCTGCCTCTCACTTGACAATTGTCAGTCTCAGCAGCCTCAGAAACCAGGCACTTGATTAGAGCCAGGGTGCCCTTGCCATGGTCCACAAGGACTAGCAACACAAGGAATAAACCTGCTGAGAAGTCTCCAGAAGAGCAAATTCCTAGGCCTGTTAGCCTGCACTGGTATGATTTGTGTTTTCCTCCACTCCTACCTATGTGTTCTCCTAACACCTGTAGCAACTCATCCTCATCCCAGGGCAGAGATGTTCCCGCAGGGTCTGAAATCACCATGGGTACCAGGCTGAGCAACTGAATACTCCCCACTCAATTTTGAAATGTTCACCCAGAAAGACAGCATTTCTCCATGTCAATCAACATTCATAAACTCAGCCACCCCTACTACCCTTTCACAGGAGTTAAACAAGCTGTCTCCTTTGTCCCTGGAGTCAGTGTGGCACTCACGATCAGTACCAAGTCTTCCTCCTGTTGAAGCAAGACATCAGAAAAGAGTCCTACACTAACCAGAGGAGAGCCTGTGTCTGCTTCCTTTGCTGGAGAGTACAAGAACCTCGCAAGCAGCAGCATTATCATCTAGGTGTCTTCTGAAGCCCTGCATAAAATTAGTTCCATATTTTGGAAACATGAATTCTACTGATATTGAAGATCTAATACAAAATTCTCTTGGCTTCTTGATTGATAATATAAATTTCCTATTTAGCACCCTTTGTTTCCTGGATCATTCATATATCAATGACTCCAGTTTTACTGTCTTTATTTTTTAAATATCTTATTTACAAATTCTTTTATTTATCCCATAAAATTGAAGAAAAAAAGATTTTTGACTTACCATTTCTAAATATAGTAGCCTTACTTGTGCTTTGACATTAGTTTCCTATTAGTAATACTCTCTTAAAGTTCACAAAATATTTCTCAAACTTCTGAATCAAGTTACCCCCCTTCAGGGCATTATTCAACTTGATATGTCTATGTGTGCAGTATTATCATATTATATACATTTATTTTTTGAAAACTTGCCAATGGTGGTTATTCTTCTGGTTCTACTACTAGTGCTTGTCACTATTCTCAAATAGCAGGTTTCTCCCCCTAATCTAAACACCTAAAATCCACAATTTTTGAGCAGCAGTTCCTGCTGTCATTGGGTGGAGGCCTTGCCCCAGTGGTCTCAACAGAGTTCACGCTGGTTTGGGTTTGCTTTCTCTCCATCCGTAGCTGCCTTGATTCACTTGTATTTCCAGATCTGCTATTCTTTGATTTTTCTTCAAACTCTTGATCACTGCATCTGAATGATTCATGCAATATTTTTTTTCTGAATCCCATGTGTTATCAAATGCATGACACATAGTTTTTTGGATAGTCCTTTCTCACTCGATGCTTGGCAGGCTCAGGTCTGAACCCCAAATCTCTCAATGAATCCATTGTTCTTTCAATGCTGACTTTAGCTTTCAAGTCGGCTGCTGTCTTATGAATGATGCATCTTATCTAGGTATTCAGTAGGACCCTTACCATCACAAGGAAATATCTACCCTTTCAAAAGTACTTCCTGCTGGGCCTGAGATATTATCATAGAATCAGCTTCTCCTGAGGCTGAGGCAGGGAAATCTCTTCCTCAAGGTCAAGGTCATCCTGGGCAATTTAGCAACCTGTCTAAAAAAAAAAAAATAATAATAATAAGGGCCAGGGACACAGTGCTCTCCTAGCCGGTGCAAGGCCCTGAGTCAAATCCATAAGAAGACAGTAAACAGAGCAGTAAAATCACACGCCTAGTTGCATGCAGAATCCTTGAACTCTTTTGCATTCTTACCATCTGTGAAAATTGGATGAACATTTTCTTTCACTGTGTTCTCAAAATCACTTGGCATTATTTGATGGCCTATTAAATTTTTGTGAACCTACATTATGAGAAATGATACCTCACTTTTTACATTAATACTCATTTGTCTTACTGATTTGGAGAGTTATCTCATATATTTATTACCAATTCTGATTTATTCATCAATTAATTCAATTTCAAACCATGAATGTTTTCTGAGAGCAAAATAAAATGCAATTTTATGAATTTCATATAAATTATCAATTTCCCAAAATCCATATCCCACTGTATTTATTTATAATACCATCTAAGGTCATTTACCAAGTGTCCATTTAGAAAAAGACCCTTTTTCTAAATCTTTAAATTCATTTCTTTTTTTAAAAGTAGAAAATTATTTGTTTTTAATTTCCATGGTTTAAAAGCAAATATTGATAAAATTGAAGAAGGGATCTCTAGTTTTATTTTATTTGCTAAGTTTCACTGAATGTTCTTTATTCTTCATCTTTCATCTCAAAATGCTTAAATCTGGGCTTCTTTGGTTTGTTTAGAAAAAATAATTTTAATGGGAATAAGGAAGATAATAGAATAAACTGGCCATCACTTTTCTATATTCATATCTGAATACATGCCCAGTGTAACTCAATGTCATGTACAACCACAAGAATAAGATGTTATATTCCACATACATATAATATGTCAAAATATACTCTACTGCCATGTGTACCTAAAAAGAACAAACAAATAAATAATTTTATATTTAATTCACTTAAACTATGGATTTTATGGTAAATAATAAGTTCTGTTATTTATATAGTTTCCATAGTCTGCATATTTCTGAGCATTTGTTCTGTATAGCCATAAGTAGAATTACTGACTCCTAGTTTACCTGCAAGTATTAATTAATTAGACAGCAGCAGGCTGCTCTCTGAGATGCCAGCATTTGACCATGCTCCCAAAAGTAGTTCACAGAATTCAGATCTGCCCATATTCTCTGAATCACATTTTCATTCAACTTTTGAAATTTACTATGTTATTAGACAAAAAAGTGATATTTCCTTGTCACTTCTCTGATAAATTAAGGAAAGTGTGTTTTCAATAAGATGTACATGTACATTTCATATTGTCAACTTTATTGACTTTTCTAAGAAATAAAAAATCATCTTTTAATCTACATCAGTGTGCTAGGTTTGGTAATAATGTGCTACACTAAATAAACCTTAATTTATAAGAATTAAATACTATTTCACTGGTCTTTTGTTGTTTAAAATATGTCCCATCTACTTTACAAGAAATTGATGATCATACATATGTTTAAATCATTCTGTATTAATATGGTTTAGGTTTATGTCTTGAAACATTCTGGAGTTCAGTTTCTATATATCTTTTTATCTATGTCTGGGTTCCATATACGAGAAAGAACATTTGACTCTTCACTTTCTGAGTCTTGCTTATTTCACTTAGCATGATGTTTTTCAGTTTATCCATTTACAAAGTGACATAATTTCATTCTTTTTAATGGCTGAATAAGCTATACACACACTTGTTTGTCTACACACATTTTCTTTGTCTATACTTCTGTTAATGGGCACCCAGACTGGTTCCACAACTTGAATTTTATGCTTTGTATGAATAAACATTGGAATGCATGTATTGCTGTAGTATGCTGATTTCAATTCTTTTCGTTAAAAACTAAGGAATGGGGTAGCTGGATCATGTGGTAATTCCATTTCTAGTATTTTTGAAGACTCTATACTGATTTCCATATTGTATATACTTATTCACAGTCACATCAACAACATGTGAGTATTCCTTCCCCCCCCACATCCTTGCCAACAATTATTTTTATTTGTGTTCTTGTGATTACCATTCTGACTGAGTGAGATAACATCTTGGTGTAGTTTTGATTTGCATTTTCCTAAATGCTAATGGTGTTGAACATTTTATTTATTTGTTTGGTATTTGATTTTCTTCTTTTGAGAAATACTTTTATATAATTTGCCCATTTATTGATCGGATTATTTTGGTTTTTGGGTGTTAAGTTGCAGAGTTCTTTATACATTCTGCTGTTAATACACTTGGAAGAATAGGTGGCAAATACTTTTTTTTATTCTTTTTATTGTAAACAAATGGGATACATGTTGTTTCTCTGTTTGTACATGGCGTAAAGGCATACCATTTGTGTAATCATAAATTTACATAGAGCAATGTTGTTTGATTCATTCTGTTATTTTTTCCTTTCCCCCCACCCCTCCCACCCCTCTTTACCCTCTATACAGTACTTCCTTCCTCCATACTTGCCCCCCTCCCTAACCCTAAATCTAATCCTAACACTAACCCTTCCCTCCCCCCCATTATGTGTCATCCTCCACTTATTAGTGATATCATTCATCCTTTGGCTTTTTGAGATTGGCTTACCTCACTTAGCAGGATATTCTCCAATTTCATCCATTTGCCTGCAAATGCCATAATTTTATCATTCTTTATGGCTGAGTAATATTCCATTGTATATATATACCACAGTTTCTTTATCCACTCATCAATTGAAGGGCATCTAGGTTGCTTCCACAGTCTGGCTATTGTGAATTGAGCAGCTATGAACATTGATGTGGCTGTATCTCTGTAGTATGCTGATTTTAAGTCCTTTGGGTATAGGCCAAGGAGTGGGATAGCTAGGTCAAATGGAGGGTCCATTCCGAGTTTTCTAAGGAATCTCCACACTGCTTTCCAGAGTGGCTGCACTAATTTGCAGCCCCACCAGCAATGTATGAGTGTACCTTTCTCCCCACATCCTCGCCAACACCTGTTGTTGCTCGTATTCTTGATAATCGCCATTCTAATTGGGGTGAGATGGAATCGTAGGGTGGTTTTGATTTGCATTTCTCTTATTACTAGAGATGTTGAACATTTTTCCATATGTTTGTTGATTGCTTGTAGATCTTCTTCTGTGAAGTGTCTATTCATTTCCTTAGCCCATTTGTCCACTGGATTATTTGAATTCTTGGAGTAGAGTTTTTTGAGTTCATTATAGATTCTGGAGATTAGTGCTCTATCTGAAGTATGATTGGCAAAGATATTCTCCCACTCTGTAGGCTCTTTCTTCGCATTGCTGATAGTTTCCTTTGCTGAGAGAAAGCTTTTTAGTTTGAATCTATCCCAGTGGTTGATTCTAGCTTTTATTTCTTGTGCTATGGGAGTCCTGTTAAGGAAGTCTGGTCCTAAGCCGACATGTTGAAGATCTGGACCTACTTTTTCTTCTATAATGTGCAGGGTCTCTGGTCTGATTCCGAGGTCCTTAATCCATTTTGAGTTTAGTTTCGTGCATGGTGAGAGATATGGGTTTAGTTTCATTCTGTTGCATATGGATTTCCAATTCTCCCAGCACCATTTGTTGAAGAGGCTATCTTTTCTCCATTGCATATTTTTGGCACCTTTGTCTAGTATGAGAAAATTGTATTTATTTGGGTTTGTGTCCGTGTCCTCTATTCTGTACCATTGATCTACCTTTCTATTTTGGTACCAATACCATGCCGTTTTTGTTACTATTGCTTTGTAGTAGAGTTGAAGATCTGGTATTGCAATACCCCCTGTTTCACTCTTCCTGCTAAGGATTGCTTTAGCTATTCTGGGTTTCTTATTCTTCCAGATGAATTTCATAATTGCTTGCTCTATTTCTGTAAGGTACGTCATTGGGATTTTAATTGGAATTGCATTGAATTTGTATAGCACTTTAGGTAGTATGGCCATTTTGACAATATTAATTCTTCCTATCCAAGAACATGGAAGATCTTTCCATCTTCTAAGGTGTTCTTTAATTTCTTTCTTTAGTGTTGTATAGTTCTCATTGTAGAGCTCTTTCACCTCTTTTGTGAGATTGGTTCCCAAGTATTTTATTTTTTTCGAGGCTATTGTGAATGGGGTACTTTTCCTAATTTCTCTTTCTGAAGATTCATCACTTATGTATAAAAATGCGTTGGATTTATGGGCATTGATCTTGTAACCTGCTACTTTACTGAATTCACTTATGAGTTCTAAGAGTTTTCTGGTGGAATTTCCAGGTTCCTCTAAATATATAATCATGTCATCAGCGAACAGGGATAGTTTGAGTTCTTCTTTTCCAATTCGTATCCCTTTAATTTCTTTGGTTTGTCTAATTGCTCTGGCCAGAGTCTCAAGAACGATGTTGAATAGAAGTGGTGAAAGAGGGCATCCCTGCCTTGTTCCAGTTTTTAGGGGGAATGCTTTCAGTTTTTCACCATTTAGAATGATATTAGCCATGGGCTTAGCATAAATGGCCTTTACAATGTTAAGGAATGTTCCCACTATCCCTATTTTTTCTAGTGTTTTGAGCATGAAGGGGTGCTGTATTTTATCAAATGCTTTTTCTGCATCTATTGAAATAATCGTGTGATTCTTGACTTTAAGTCTATTAATATGGTGAATTACGTTTATTGATTTCCTGATGTTGAACCAACCTTGCATCCCTGGGATGAAACCCACTTGATCATGGTGCACTATCTTTTTAATATGTTTTTGTATGCAATTTGCTAAAATTTTGTTGAGAATTTTTGCGTCTAGGTTCATTAAAGATATTGATCTGAAATTTTCTTTCCTTGATGAGTCTCTGTCTGGTTTAGTTATCAGTGTGATATTGGCTTCATAGAATGAGTTTGGGAGGGTTCCCTCCTCTTCTATTTTATGGAATACTTTGAGAAGTATTGAATGAGCTCTTCTTTAAAGGTTTTGTAGAATTGGGCTGAGAACCCATCTGGTCCCGGACTTTTCTTTGTTGGTAGGGTTTTGATGACTTCTTCTATTTCAGTACTTGAAATTGGTCTATTTAAATTGTTTATGTCCTCCTCGTTCAGTTTAGGCAATTCATATGTCTCTAGAAACCTGTTGATGTCTTCGAAGTTTTCTAATTTGTTGGAGTATAGATTTTCAAAATAGCTTCTAATTATGTTTTGTATTTCAGTCCTGTGTGTTGTGATATTTCCTTGTTCATTCCGAATTTTAGTGATTTGGGTTTTCCTTCGTCTTCTCTTTGTTAGTGTGGCTAAAGGTTTATCAATTTTGTTTATTTTTTCGAAGTACCAACTATTTATTTTGTCAATTTTTTGTATTGTTTCTTTTGTTTCAATTTCTTTGATTTCATCTCTGAGTTTAACTATTTCCTGTCTTCTATTACTTTTGGTGCTGTTCTGTTCTTCTTTTTCTAGGGGTTTGAGCTGTAGTGTTAGGTCGTTTATTTGTTGAGTTTTACTTCTTTTATTAAATGCACTCCATGAAATAAATTTCCCTCTAATTACTTCTTTCATAGTGTCCCAGAGATTTTGATATGATGTTTCTTTGTTCTCATTTACCTCTAAGAATTTTTTAATTTCCTTCCTAATATCTTCTGTTATCCATTCATCATATAATAGCATATTGTTTAATCTCCAGATGTTGGAATAGTTTCTGTGTTTTACTCTTTCATTTATTTCTAACTTCAATCCATTATGATCTGATAGAATACATGGTAGCATCTCTATCTTCTGGTATTTGCTAACATTAGCTTTGTGGCATAATATATGGTGTATTTTAGAGAAGGATCCATGTGCTGCTGAGAAGAAAGTGTATTCGCTCTTGGTTGGATGGTATATTCTATAAATGTCCGTTAAGTCTAAATTATTGATTGTGTTATTGAGATCTATGGTTTCTTTGTTCAATTTTTGTCTGGAAGATCTGTCCAGTGGTGAGAGAAGCGTGTTAAAATCACCTAGTATTATTGTGTTATGGTCTATTTGGTTTCTGAAATTGAGAAGGATTTGTTTGACATACATGGATGAGCCACTGTTTGGGGCATAGATGTTTATGATTGTTATATCTTGCTGATTTATGCTTCCCTTAAGCAGTATGAAATGACCTTCTTTATCCCGTCTGACTAACTTTGGCTTCAAGTCCACATTATCGGAAATGAGGATGGATACTCCAGCTTTTTTGCTGAGTCCATGCGCATGGTATGTTTTTCCCCATCCTTTCACCTTTAGTCTATGGGTATCTTTTTCTATGAGGTGAGTCTCTTGCAGGCAACATATTGTTGGATCTTTCTTTTTAATCCAATTTGCCAGTCTATGTCTTTTGATTGATGAATTCAGGCCATTATTAACATTCAGGGTTATTATAGAGATATGATTTGGTTTCCCGGTCATTTGGTTCATTTTTTAAATTTTATTTATTTATTTGTTGGACACAACTTGTTTCCTCCTTTATTTGACAATTCCTTTAGGATAATTCCTCCCTTTGCTGATTTGCTTCTTTGTTTTTCATCTCTTCCTCATGGAATATTTTGCTGAGAATGTTCTGTAATGCTGGCTTTCTTTTAGTAAATTCTTTTAGCTTTTGTTTATCATGGAAGGATTTTATTTCATCGTCAAATTTGAAGGTAAGTTTTGCTGGGTATAAGATTCTTGGTTGGCATCCATTTTCTTTCAGGGCTTGAAAAATGTTGTTCCAGGCCCTTCTAGCTTTTAGGGTCTGGATTGAAAAATCTGCTGATATCCGTATTGGTTTCCCCCTGAATGTAATTTGGTTCTTTTCTCTCACAGCCTTTAAAACTCTGTCTTTATTTTGTATGTTAGGTATTTTCATTATAATGTGCCTTGGTGTGGGTCTGTTGTAATTTTGTGTATTTGGAGTCCTATAAACCTCTTGAACTTGATTTTCCATTTCATTCTTCAGATTTGGGAAATTTTCTGATATTATTTCATTGAATAGATTGTTCATTCCTTTGGCTTGTTTCTCTAGGCCTTCCTCAATCCCAATAATTCTTAAATTTGGCCTTTTCATGATATCCCATAGTTCTTGTAGATTCTGTTCATGGTTTCTTACCATCTTCTCTGTTTGTTCAACTTTGTTTTCAAGGTTAAATATTTTGTCTTCAATGTCTGAGGTTCTCTCTTCCAGGTGTTCTATCCTACTGGATATGCTTTCTATGGAGTTCTTAATTTGGTTTATTGTTTCCTTCATGTCAAGGATTTCTGTTTGGTTTTTTTTCAATATCTCTAACTCTTTATTGAAATGATCTTTTGCTTCCTGTATTTGCTCTTTTAGCTGTCGATTGGTGCGATCATTCAATGCTTGCATTTGCTCTTTCATCTTATCGTTTGCTTCTCTGATCATTTTAATTATGTACATTCTGAACTCCTTTTCTGTCATTTCTTCTGCCATGCTGTCATTGGGTTTTATTGATGTAACATCTAGATTTGTTTGCAGTATTTTCTTTCCTTGTTTTCTCATATTGTTCAGGTATCAGTGGACTGCTGAGATATTGCAGATTTCCTCCACCGACTTACAATGTCCCTGAAGATTTCTATATATATCCCCTCTTAGCCTTCAGTAGGCTGAAATCTTGGAGGAAGTTGATAATGCGGTGCTCCACAAGGAAACTGCCTCTCTAGGAGTGGTGGCCTTCAGGTGGGGTATAATCCTTGCTAGTGGGCAGAGGTGCCTCCACTTGACCAATGGTCATCCAAAGGGGACCTAGGCTGCGGGCTGAGGCAAGGCCTGTTTGGGCCTGAGTCTCTGGTTTTACCATCCTTGTGGGGAAACCTCACCCAGCAGGGAAGACTCACCCGGTGGGGAGGTCTCGCTGGTCAGATCCCTCCTAGAGGTTCCCCTCAATTTACAGCTACCACCTGGGCTGGGCTGCCTTCCTCTGCAAAGTTCCCAGGGGCCCGGTCCTACCTCCTGGGCCTGGGAGCCTCATCCTTCGCAGATGAATCTCCTTAGGCTGCCCCTCCTCAGAGAATCTGCCCGCAGGCCTGGAACCTTTGCTCCGACCTAAGCCAGTCTCTGTGCGTCTCTTCCACCAAGAAGCCTCCTAGATCCTGGGACCCTGCTCTGCCCCTAATCGCCTGGCTATTCAGCCCCTCCTCTGAGCAGCCACCTGGGGCCCTGTACAATCACTCTGAGTCCCAGAGACCCGCCACATGCCTCTTCCTCCAGACAGCCGCCCAGTATTCCGGTGCGGTCACTAGGAGTCCAAGAAACTCACTGCGTGCCTCCTCCTCCCACCAACCACCCATAGCCCTGGGCAATCAATCACTCGGAGTCGAAGTGACCCTCCCCATTCCTTCTCCTTCTCCAGATAACCCTCCGGGTGTTCAGAAGCGGTCGCTCTGAGTGGCTCTGAATCCACGTGACCCGCTGCACGGGTCCTCTGGGCAACCACCTGGAGCTCTAGTGCGGCCACTCAAGACCAAGCGACCCACCACGCTTCTCCTCCAGGCAGCCCCCCTGTGTTCAGGAGCTGTCACTTTAAGTCCAAACAACTCACCACTCGCCTTCTCCTCTGAGCAGCCGCCTGGAGCGCTAATGCAGTCACTGTGAGTCCAAACGACCCGCCGCACTCCTCCTCCTCCTCCTCCTAGTCCTCCAGGCAGGCCCCGGTGTTCAGAAGTGGTCTGAGTCCAAACAACTCGCCACACAGCCCCTCCTCTGGCAACCGCCTATAGCTCTGGTGCAGTCAATCTGAATCCAAGCGGCCGCGCTCCTCTTCCTCCTCCTCGTCCTCAGGGCAGGCCCCGGTGTTCAGAAGCAGTTGTTCTGAGTCCAAACAGCTCACCGCGGAGCTTCTCCTCTGGCAACCGCCTGTAGCTCTGGTGCAGTCACTCCGAATCCAAGCGGCCACGTTCCTCCTCCTCCTCCTCAGGGCAGGCCCCGGTGTTCTGAGTCCACACAGCTCTCCTCGCCACTCCTCCCCTGGGCAGCCGCCGGAGCCCCAGTGGTTGCTCCGAGTCCCAGCGCTGTGCTGAGCGGCCTCCTTTACGGTGCTCCCAGTTGTCCGAGTTCACTGCTCCAGCGGGGGGAGGGGTGTCTGGACGGCAGCTCTACTTCACAAAGTTTCCTGCATTCCGGGACCACCGTCCCATCCGGGACGCCTTCCCAATGGGTGAGAGTCACCCGGCTGCTTTGAGTTGGTCCCAAGTGTCTCAATATCTCCTCTTTTGAATCCTGAGTCCTGGAGCAACATGAAATGCAGCCACCCTCTAGGCCGCCATCTTGAAACCTCGAGGATTTGCTTGATTTGCTTAAGCTTGAGCTGGGTTCATCTCCAAGTCATCAAAGTCAGGTGAAATGGCCTAGGTTTCTCTCCTGTGGGCATGGACATTGCAGATCAATTAGAGGGAATGGAGAACATTTGTAGCTTGCTGGAGGAAGGCTCCTGCACACAAGATGCCACAGCTCTTCTTTCTGTCCCCCTGTGTAGAATGTAGAAGTATGAAATGTATTACTCTGGTTTGGCTTAAACAAGGCAGTTGCAAAGGAAGATGTGTGGACAAAGCAGTAACTTAGGGAAATGTTGCATAAGGGGGAAGAGCTTTGTGATTTCTGCATAAGAGAATAGTAGAGATGTGAGCAGGGAGCACTGAATGTGTTCTGAGAATTCCTTCATGGTGCCTTTGACTTCTCCTGTCAGGAAAGCTTGGCAAGATGAGGGCCTGCTGCTCGTGGCAGGACCAAGCTGGTTATCCTCGTACAGTGTGAGCATGGCTTAGGGGTTTGAATATTTTAAATAATCCAGTGGACTGTCAGAAGATGAGGTTTAATTAAAAATTACTTCTCTCAAAATACCAACTCAAGAACTTCAGACAAGGTGAATCGAAGTGATGATTTTGAACTAAATTGATTTGGGTTAGTTTTAACTAGTGGAGACATTTTGGAGATGTTTTTTCCTATCATA
The DNA here is from genome assembly GCF_902686455.1 of Sciurus vulgaris. NCBI lineage: Eukaryota > Metazoa > Chordata > Mammalia > Rodentia > Sciuridae > Sciurus > Sciurus vulgaris. Next base: position 733,121 of record NW_027632879.1, on the reverse strand, counting down.
AGGTAACATATTATGATGCAGAGTATATGTTATTCCATAACAACTTGGAAAAACTAAGAATAAACTTAAGGGTAAAATGTGGTGATGAGAACCCTTTTAAAATTTTACCATGTGCTACTCTCAAGGGGTACAACTCTAGTTGAGACAATAGATTTCTCTGGGCCATCTCAATGTTTAAATTATGAAAGGAAGAGAGGATATCAATACATATTCAGGACTTTATGTGCTAAATATAGAATTCACTTAGTTCCACTTTATAGCTCTCATATGAAATTGTTGAGAATTGCTCAGAGAAACAATTTGCTTATTGGTCTTGGGATGTTGTTCATAATATTTTTAAAACGTGCATTACCTCAAATTTCTTTCTTCTAATTTCTCTGGCTAGAGTTTCAAAGAAATGTTGAATAAAAGTGGTGCAAGAGGGCATCCTTGTCTTGTTGTTTTTAGAGGGAATGCTTTCCATTTTTCTCCATTTAGAATTATGTTGGTCTTAGGTTTAGCATTTATGACTTTTACTATAATGAGGTATATTCCTACTACTCTAGTTTTTCTAGTGTTTTGAAAATGAATGGGTGCTGTATTTTGTCAATTGCTTTTTCTGCACCTATCAAGATGATCATTTGATTCTTGTTTTTAAGTATATTGATATGACAAATTACATTTATTCATTTACATGCATTGGATCAACCCTGCATCCCTGGGATAAACCCCACTTGATTGAGGTGCTCAATCTTCTTAATGTTTGTGTACATGAGTTGCAACAATTTTATTGAGAATTTTTGCATCTATGTTCATCAGGAATATTTGTCTGAAATTTTCTTTTCTTGAAGTGTCATTGTCTGCCTGTGGTATTACGGTGATATGAACCTCATGGAATGAGTTTGGAAGGTTTATCTTGTTTTCTATTTCATGGAACAATTTGGGTAGCATTGGTGTAGATTCTTCCTTGAAGGTGTTGTAGAACTCAGCTGACAATCTGTGTGCTCCTGGGCTTTCTTAATTGGTAGAATATTAATGGTATTTTCTATTTCATTGCTTGAAATTGTTCTGTTTAAATCATGTATCATTGAAACTGGAGCTAGAGGAATTAGACAGAAGAGAGAAATTAAAGGTATACAAATAGGTAAAGAAGAACTCAAACTATCACTATTTGCCAACATATGATTCTATATTTGGAATATCCAAAAAAATCCACCAAAACTCTTCTAGAACTAAGAAATGAATTCAGCAATGTAGAAGGATGTAAAATCAATACTTATAAATCAAATGCATTCCTATACATCAGTAATGAATCCACAGAAAGAAAAATAAAGAACACTACTCCATTCACAATAGCCTCAAAAATATGTGGGAATCAATCTAACAAAAGAGGTAAAATACCTCTACAATGAAAACTACAGAACAATAAAAAAGAAATTGAAGAAGATCTTAGAAGATGAAGAAATCTTCCATGTTCCTGGATATGTGGAATTAATATTGTAAATGGCCATCTTGCCAAAAGCATTACACAAATTTAATGCAGTTCCTATTAAAATCCCAATGATGTGATTCATAAAGCAAAAAAGCAGCCACGAAATTTATCTGGAAAAATAAGAGACCCAGAAGACCCAAAGCAATCCTTACTAAGAAAATTGAGGCACAATATGATACCTCAAAGTATATTACAGAGCAATTGTAATAAAAAAACAGCATGGCATTGGCACCAAAACAGACATGTAGATCAATGGTACAGAATAGAAGACACAGAGACAAATCCACATAAATACAGATATGTCATACTAGACAAATGTGCTAGAACATTCACTGGAGAAAAGATAGATTATTCAACAAATGGTGCTGGGAAATATGGAATACCACATGTAACAAAATGAAATTAAACCTTTATCTCTCACCCTGCATGAAACTCAAATTACTGTGGATCAAAGACTTAGGTACTAGAACTGAAACCCTGTAACTACTAGAAGAAAAAGGAGGCCCAAATCTTCACAATGTCAGCCTAGGTTCTGACTTCCTTAACAAGACCCCTAATGCACAAGAAGTTAAATCAAAAATCAAAAATGGATTGGACTCAAACTGAAAACTTTTTCTCAGCAACATAAATGGAGAATCCTGTGACGAGACAACCTACAGATTGGGAGAAAATCTTTACCACATGAATCTCAAATGAAGATAAGGATACATAAAGAACTCAAAAAACTTAACACCAAAAAAGAAATAAACCAATTAATGGGCTGAGGAACTGAACGAACATTACAGAGAAGATATACAATTGATCAATAAACATGAAAAATGTTAAACATCTCTAGCAATTAGATAAATGCAAATCAAAACTACTCTAAGATTTCATCTCACTCCAATTAGAATGGCAGTTATCAAGAATACAAACTACAATAAATGTTGGTGAGGATGTGGGGGGAAAATGTAAAATCATACAATGCTGGTGGGAATGCAAATTGGTGAAACCATTATGGAAAGCATTATGGAGATTCCTGAGGAAACTTGGAAAGGAAACATCATTTGACCCAGTTTTTCCACTACTCGGTTTACACCCAAAGCATTTAAAATCAACATACTACAGTGACATGGTCACATCAATGTTTAGCCATTGTGAATTGAGCTGCTATAAACTATGGAACCAACATAGATACCCTTCAACACATGAATGGATAGCAAAAATGTAATGTGCATATATATATATATATATAAACACACACACATATATAATGGGATATTACTCAGCTTGACAAAGAATGAAATTCTGGCATTTACTGGTAAATGGATGGAGTCAGAGAATATCATTCTAAGTGAAATAAGCCCAGTCCAAAATTCAAAGGCACAATGTTTTCTCTGATATACAAGAGCTAATTCACAATAAGATGGGTAGGGAAGAACAGAATTACTTCATGTTAGATATAGGGGAGTGAAGGGAAGAGAAAGGGAATGGGGGAAGGAATGATAGTACAGTGAAACAGACATTAATACTTCATGTACATATATGACTGCATGACATGTAATCCTGCAATGTATATAATTAGAAAAATGAGAGATAATACTCCATTTATGTATGATCTAGCAAAATGTATACATGCATACTGCTATTATGTACAACTAATTAGAAAAAAATTAAATTTAAAAAAAATATACATGTTGCCTATTACCCTATACTCAGGGTCCTACATTTGCTGCACTTAACATTTATTAGGCCCCATCAAATGAAGGTTTGACTGACTCTATCTATTTGAGCAATATGACTCAGGAAGATCAAGGTAAATGGTAAACATAGACTCAACACGTAGCCACAGGAAAAATATTATCCAGGTTTAATGTCCCCAAGAATGTGGCATTCCATGTATGAAACAAGCTTCCATATCCAATAAAGAAAGTCACTTGTCACTAATAGAAATATACACTCATGTCAATTTACAGTATTGTAGATGCAATAAGCTTCAATCCCAATTATACTGGAACCTGGAAGGAATTATACTCATCCATTTCCTGGAAACAAGGAGGTCTACTATTTAGAAATAAACCATTATTGTATTAAGTACAGCCAAACCATTTTTATGACACTCTGAACTGTAACCCATACAGTAGAGAATCTAATTGTAAACATATGTTTCCCTTTAAAATGAATAACACATATACCACATAAACTCAAACCTGAGTGTGTTCACTGCTTGGCATTGCCAGGGCTGCTGGCACATTTCTTCCTCTGAAATTGAACATGCACTAAGCAAAGGAATGAGGATGTACCATGAGGGGTTCTCATGTCTTTCTTTTCAGGTGAGTATACTATAGACTGAGTAAAAATTATTTGGTCACATTTTATTAGTTTGGTCTATTTTACTAATTTACTCCTAAGTCTATTGTTTGGTTCAGTTAATCAGAGTTGATCTGACCCCACACCACACCGACTTGTCTCTCACCTGGTCCAGAAAAGAGTCTAACTCTTCATGCCTCCCTACATACTTGCCCTGGTGCCTAGAGCTTCCAGAACACTCTTGTCTGTGCTGCTGTGCTGAGGACCAGGCAGGCTCCCTCTAGGGCTGGTTCTGCTCCTCAGTCTGTGAAGAATTTTCCGCAGCCTAAGACACTCCCAGCGCCTCCTTCGAGTGACTTCCTCAGTGCTCTGCCCAGCTGTCCCTCTGGCCTTCCTCCTTGCTTTATATTTTTCTAATAAGAATGAATATATAACCTTATAGTATATATTTGAACTTGTGATTTTGTATTTCACACATACAGCAAATAACAACCTAGATCATACACATTTCAAGAATCCAACTATCACATTTGTTAGTATACACAAGAGTACAGGACATCCGAGTTACTGACTCTCCTCCCCTTCAGGGTCAGATGTGGCTTCTTTTTCTGATCATTTTTTCTGATGTTGGGACAATGAACTTTACCCCACATACTTTAAGAGAATTGTTTACTTACTTTTAAATTTTAGGATTTAAAAATGTTATTCTTTAATCAATGTATTATAATTATAAATAATGTTTGAGTTCACTTTTACAAAAGCATACTGCTGGGAATTTCATTTTAGTCCTCAGTGCATCCCCCTTCTCCAATCTTCCCTCTCTTATTTTTATTCCTATATAAATTTTTCTTTTATTCATTTAAATAATTATGGGGGGAGTACTGAGAATTGAACTCAGCACTCAATCCCTGAGCTACAACTCCAGTCCAATATTGCATTTCATTTAGAGGCAGGGTCTCACTGAGTTGCTTGGCACCTCACTTTTGCTGAGGCTAGCTTTGAACTAGTGATCCTCCTGCCTCAGCCTCCCAAGCTGCTGGGATTACAGACATGTGTCACTGTGACCAGCTTCATTTTTAAATTTTTGATTGGTGCTTTCTACATACACACAAAGGTCTAGTTCCCCATGTATATTTATGTACACCCGTAATGTGATTTTGTTAATTTTATTCTGCATTCCCTCCCTTTTTCCATCCCTTCTCTCTCTGTGTCAATCTACTTATTAAACTACAATGATCTTCTGGATGTATTATATGATATCCATTCCTCTCTTTTTTCCTGTTTTGCACAAACTTCTACGTATGTGAGACAACACTTGATCCTTGATTTTCTGAGTCTGGCTTATTTCACTCAGCATGATGTTCCCCACATCCATCAATTTACTGGCAAATGCCATAATTTTAGTATTCTTTATGGTGGAGGAAAAATTAATTGTGTATATGTTCCATGTTTTCTTAATCCACTCTTCTATGAATGGGCACCTAAGCTGATTCTATAACTTGGCTATTGTGAAATGTGCTGTTATAAACATTCATGTGACTGTATTGCTATAGTACGCTGACTTCAGTTCTTTGGAGAAATACTGAGTGGTGGGATAGATGGATCTTGTGGTGATTTCATTCATAGTTTTATGAGGAATCTCCCTACTGCTTTCCAGAAGGGTTTCACTAGTTTGCAGTCCCACCAACAATGAAAGTTGTGCATTTCCCCCAAATCTCCAACATTTATTATTTGTTTTCTTGATAATTGATCTTATGACTGTAGTGACATGGAATCTTAATGTAGTTTTACTTTGCATTTGCTAGCATGCTAGAGATATCAACCATTTTCTCACAAATTTTCATGACCATTTCTTCTGAGAAATGTCTGTTTAGTTTTTTAGCCCATTTTTTAATTGGGTTGTTTTGGATAGAAGCTTTTTTTGTTCTTTATACATTCCAGACATTTTTCCCCTATCAGAGGAGAAACTGACAAACATTTTCTCCCATTCTATAGGCTCTTTATGCTCATAACCATTTACTTTTCAGCACTGAGTTTTTAAAATTTGATCCATCCAACTTGTTAATTCTTTATTTCTTGTGCTTTAGGATTTTGGTGAATGAAGTCAGTGTCTGCATTGCTATGTAGGAGTATAGATGCTATCTGTTCTCTGAGGACTTGCAAATATTCTGATTTAATTTCTGAGTTTTTAATTCACTTTGACTTGGCTTTTGTTCAGGATGAGAAATAGGAATCTATTGAGGTTATTATGAATGGAATTATTTTCCTAATTTATTTCTCAGCAGAATTACTGTTGGATTATATAGAAAAGCTACTGAAAGATAAGTGTTGATCTTTTATCTGGCTACTTTGCTAAATTCATTTATCAACTCTAGAAGTCTTTTGTTGCTAAAAATAGTACCAGAGTCTTTCAATGTACTATTCAAAAAGATAAATGCAATTTACAAACCCTTAGCCAAAATAACTGAAAAGAGAGAGGGAAGACCCAAACAACTCTACATGTTGAAGTATTATTGAGGTTCACATGGGACTAGTTTATATGTAGACCGAAATTGCTATTACTTGGTAGAGTTTTGAATATTTTTCAGCAGAAAGATCTCTACTCCATGAACTTGGACTTGAAAATGAGTGTTCTGATTGTTTCTAGCTCCTCTTAGAGAAAGGGGGAGCCAGGAATAGAAATACTGTTAGCAACAGAAGTATAGTCTCAAAATAAATGTCTAGGAATTATGGGATCAGATTTAAAATCAGCAACACTAAACCATCATGAATTAGATCAGACATAAAAGAGCAAGTGTTTACTATGTCATCCACTACATTAAAAATCACAACAGAATGAATGAGTTAGGAATTATATAAACTACAAATGCTATCAGATTATGTATATGCTGTTTTTTTTAAGTACAGAGAGAACGGGGTGGGAAAGTAAGAGAAAGTTTGAAACACTTAAAGAATGAACAGAGGAGAAATGGAAGATAAGTAGTAGATTGTGGCTATAAAGAAAGAGAAGTAGAACATAATTACAAGCAATAAAATAATGAACGAGAAGAAGGTAGAACAGGAAAATATGGCTATTAGTAGAGACAGAAGTGACGAGGAGGTAATAAGAGGGAAAAAATCAAGGTAGAAACAAAGGATCAAAAAAGTCAAGCTTACATATAATTTTACCCCACCAAAGTCAAACCAAGACTAAATAATGGGTGAAGAAAGCAATTGAAATGAATATAAAATTATATGAAAATATATATCCAATCTTCCTATCTGCACAGTGAGAGAAAACTCATATACTCACAATTATCCAAAATGACAAAATATAAAGGTACAATTTTGAAAGAGTAAGTGAATAAGGAACAAAAATATTAAAAAAAAATTAATGAAATGCAAAGGACTTGTTTCCACGGAGGCAAACAAAATTTTGTCCAGGATGGATATTCATTGCCTCTGCACTTATCCATTTCATTTATTTATTTATTTATTTATTTATTTATTCATTTATTTATTTATTTATTTATTTAGTCTCTGTAAAGTCCCCAGGTGTGGTCAAGTCGAGTGATATTGCTTTTCACACCAAGGTGCCAGATTTGGGTTGGAGTTAGAGCTGGTGATATTAGCTGCAAACTTCCCATCTCCCAGTATCATATAGCATAGAATGGGGAGTGATAACCAGTGGCATACTTCCATAGCAAGCTTGGTGCGGAGTTCTAAACTGAAAGTTCCTGTAGTCAGGATTAGGTGTGGCTGACCTTTGGAACTAATTTGATGGATATTTGAGATTTGATCCATAACACCTCTTGCTGGGAGATGCTGATCTCTGCTGGACATCTGGGTCTCTAGGGCTTCCTGTAAACTCCACATTTAGGATGCAGAATTTAAGCCTTCACAGATCTCACATTCACTGCTATGAATATAAATTCCCTATAGTTATGCCTGGAGTGTAGATACTCCTGTCTGAATTACCCATGGTTATTCCTAGAGTGTAGACACTCTTTTCCTGACTGGTTATTTCCATCTTCCCAGTAGCTTATATGAGATTACAGCAATTAGGAGAGACCACTGTCTTTGATATCTCAAGCCTGGGTTAAGCAAGGTACAATTCTCTCTGTGCCTGTTTCACTCACACCAGCTCAGGCACAATCTGTACCTCACAATAGGTGACTGCTGTATCAGACTTGCAACTCCTTCATGAGCTCCTACTCTCTTGTCTCTGCTTGCTGCTGAGAGGCCACTTGTAAATGGTGCCCACTTTCAGTGACCCTGGTTCCCCAGGACTCTCAAGCAACTTTGTTTGCTTTTCACTAAGCGATTTTTGCCACCACCTCTGAGTCCAGAAGTTCCCACACCTCAACTTTTTCCTGTGCTTTTCCTCTCTCTCTACCTATGCTTCTCTGCTCCTCAGCACTTGTGGCTCCCCCTGCCAAGTCAAAGCAAGTCTAATGCACGATTCATATTGTGCACAAAGTATCCAACTTTCTGTGTCCCTATACTTGTTTTGTTTTGGTTTGAATTATTGTCCACAGTGAATTTTAGTTACTTTCCTTAGGTACCACCTTGCTCAAGAGCAGTCTTCTCTTTTTTAAATCTTGAGCTAAGGAAATGCTGGGAAAATCACCCTTCCTCTAATATGCCATCTTACCTTCCATTAATTTTTAGTTTTCATCTTTCAGTGTTATTAAACTCCAAGTGGATCCTACAATTCATGATTATTTTTATCTCTGATCATTCTCCTGAAATACAGCATGCAACTGAAGCTCTTTCTGCCACAGGGAGAGTTGCTAAACTTTTCTTTCATTGCCCTTTTTAAATTCTTCATCTGACACTGTCCATGGTCCTTGAATTCCCTGAGAGATTCATCTTTGATTTTAATCATCAGTGATTCATCTGAGTTGGATGCTGGAGTTTCTACTTTGCTAAAATGTATTCTGTTAATACCTTCTGCCTCTCAAAGGGCACATGACTTTACAATCCAAAACTTCACTGACAGGTTTTTATATATAATGGCCACTGTGTTATTTTTTCTAATCTACTTGTTTGTTCAGTTCCATGAGCTATCAACCACAAGACTAATTCCTTCCTGCATATAATTCTGATATCTGTGCTCTTTCCACATTTCACCAAACCATGCTCATGTGCTGTCTTCAGGTCCTTTGATCCTAGAATGAGTTAACATAATTTATTTGCTATTTCACCTGGTAATAACTTTTATTAATATTATTTCTTGCAAGTATATTGTTCTTGTGTATATATACAGCCTGATTCCTCTGTGTTTCTGAAGATTTTAAGGACCACCACATACATTTAAATATGTTCCTTTTTTTAATAAATGGAGATGTATTTCTTTTTAATTTTTTAAATTTGTTTTTCTTTTTTTCTCTCTCAACTAAGAATCCTGGCTGACAAAATCATATTTCAACATCAATTTGAATATAACTGTAAAAACCTATGGAGAGTAAGGGCTATGATTATAATGAAGGAGGGGCATACAGATGTCTTCACTTACTTAGAAAACAGAGTCAGATGGTTTTATGATTGTTTAGAGTGGAAGCAATGGACTTAAATTACTCAGTTTAAGCAAATGTCACAATTGCTTCCAATTTATGGAGACACCTACACCACTGTGTTTCCCGCAGTGTAATAAATACTCAGGATTTAGTGACGGATAAAGCTTCCACTCCTAGAAGTTATTGCTCTTTTATTCTCCAGATTTTACAGGCAAGAAACAGGGGAATGTTTCCTCCTGAGAACCCTGTTCTGAGCTGCTTTCCTCCTCTGTGCACATCTTCTTGATCTATGCCTCACGTTGGTGCCCAGGGCTATTGAGTCAGCCATCTGTGGGCTGAGACCTCTCAAATAATGGCCCCAGATAAAATTTATCTCCTCTGTGTACTTCTTGTCATGTCTTTGGTCACAGGGATTAAAAAGTTGACTGAAACAGAAGCTGATACCAAGAATTGTGTTGTGAGACAGGAATAAACTTTTAGGGCCAGGGATGTTTTGTTTTGATGTCCCTGCAAAGCTCATGCGTGAGATAAAGTAAAAATTTTCACAGGTGAAATGATTAGATTATGATAGTTTGACCTAATTGGTGGGTTCATCCACTGTATGGATAAACCGAGTAGTAGTCATTAGCAGGTGTGGTGTGGCTAGAGGAGTGTGTGACTGGGGATATGCCTTTGGACAGTGTGTTGTCCCTGGTGGGCAGAACTCTCTGCTTCCTGCTTGCAATGTTGTGAACTGCTTTTCTGAGCCACAACATTCTGTTATGATATTCTGCCTCACCTCAAACATCAAGAAGTAAATTAGGGTGTTGTATGAACTGAGATCTCTAAAACTGTGCCAAAGCAATTTTCTCTCTCCCCAAAAACAAGTAACAGCAATATAAGTAGTAAATCATACAGCAGGAAGATAATCAATACCACGTGCCACATTATCCCACTACTGAACCAAAATTGTGATGAGATATCCATCTTTAAACATAGGAAGAAAGAACATATTTTTATTTTAATAATTTGTGTTTTTATAAATATATATGCACTGAAAATGCAAACAATAGGAATTATAAAATCATTCAAATAGATTCCACGTCATTTAAAATCTACATCTCACTGTTGGAGGCAAAGTAACTGATTGAGTGGAAGTGCAAAATAATGACTGTAGATTAATATTTGGGTAAAAATGGCAAAATGATGAACAATGAAGAGGGTATTAGGAACACTGTGAAGAGTAGAAGAGTTGGGTTAATTCTCCCCAAGACACATCAGTGTATAACATTCAAGACAATCTGGAGTAGATGCTAGGAGAGGATTTAGCAGATTGCCCAAATTTGAGCAATACTATTTCTCTCTTTATTACTTCCTTAAATGACATGAATTTTAAGGGAAAGGAGGGTTAGTGGGTGGAATCACATGTCAATGGGCACTACTATATTATTTTTTTCTGAGTCTGAGAACTTTCTAGGTCAAATTTAAGCAGATCAATTTCAAGCAACAACACTGAAGATACCATCAAAACTCTACCAAAAATGAAAATCCCAGGACCAGATGGATTCTCAGCCAAGTTACCAGATCTTTAAAGAAGAACTAACACCAATCCTCCTCAAATTATTCTCTGAAATAGAAAAGGAGAGAAACCTTCCAAACTCATTCTATGAGGCTAGTATCACCCTGATACCAAAACCACAAAAATACACATCAAGGAAAGAAAACTTCAAACCAATATCCCTGATGAATATACATGCAAAGATTTATAATAAAATACTGACAAATCATATACAAAATCATATTAAAAAGATAGTGCACCATGATCAAGTTTGGTTCATCCCAGGGGTGCAAGTTTGGTTTAACATACAAAAATCAACAAACACAATTCATCGCATCAATAGATTAAAGAATCACATGATTATCTCAATAGACGCAGAAAAAGAATTTAACAAAATACAGCATGCCTTTAGGTTCAAAACACTAGGAAAATGAGGGATACTAGGAGCATACCTCAACATTGTAAAAGCTATATATGCTAAGCCCAAGGCCAACATAATTCAAAATGGAGAAAAATTGAAACATTCCCTCTAAAAACTGGAACAAGACAAAGATGCCCTCTTACACTACTTCTATTCAACATATTTATTGAAATTCTAGCCAGATCAATTATAGAAAAGAAAGAAATTAAGGTAATATGAATAAGAAAAGAAGAACTGAAAATATCCCTATTTAACAAATACATGATTCTACATTTAGAAGACCCAAAAAACTTCACCAGAAAACTTCTAGGACTCAAATGGAATTTAATAAAGTAGCAGAATATAAAATTAACACCTATAAATCAAGTTTGTTTCTATTCACCAATGATGATTCAGCTGAAATAGAAATTAGGAAAACTATCCCATTCCCAATAGCTTCAAAAAAAGACTTGGGAGTCAATCTAAAAAATAAACTATGAAAGATCTCTACAAGGAAAACTACACAGAACACTAAAGAAAGAATTTGAAGAAGACCTAAAAAGATGGCTTTCCATCTGATGTTCTTGGATAGGCAGAATTAATATTGTCAAAATGTTCATACTTCCAAAAAGCACTATACAGACTTAACGTAATTCATATTAAAATCCCAATGACATTATTCATAGTACTAGAAAAAGCAATCATGGAATTCATTTGGAAAAATAAGAGACCCAGAATAGCGCAAGCATTCCTTAGCAAGAAAAGTGAAGCAGGAGGCATCACAATACTCGATCTTAAAATATACCACAGAGCTATAATAACAAAAATGGCATGGTATTGGCACCAGAACAGACATGAAAACCAATGGAACAAGCTAGAAGACACAGAGAAAAACCCACACAAGTACAGTTAGCTCTTACTAGATAAAAGCACCATAAAACACACATTGTAGAAAAGAGATCCTCTTCAATAAGTGGTGCTGGGAAAACTGGAAACCCATATGCAGTAGAAAAAAATTAATCTCTATCTTTCACCTTGTGCAAAACTCATCTCATAGTGGATCATGGACACAGGCATTAGATCAGAGACCCTGAACCACCTAGAAGAAAATGTAGACCCAACTCTCCATCATGTCAGCTTAGGAACTGACTTCCTCAACAGGACTCATAATGCAAGAAGTAAAATCAAGGATGAGTAAATGGGATGGTATTGAGGTAAGAAACTTCTGCACAGCAAAGGATATAATCAGAACATGTAGAGAGAACCTACAGACTGGGAAGAAATCTTTACCACATGCACCTCAAATAGACCATTATTCTCCAGGATATACAAAGAACTCAAACAACCTAACATCGAAAAAAGAAAAAAAGAAAAACAAAACAAAACAAAAACAAATACACAAATCAATAAATTGGCAAAGAAACTAAACAAGCATTTCACAGAAGAATAAATATGAATGGTCAGCAAACATATGAAAAAAAAATTCAACAACTCTAGCCATTAGAGAGATGGAAATTAAAATTAAACTGATATTTCATCTCACTTCATTCCAAATGGGAATTGTCAAGAATACATGTAACAGAAAATGCTGACAATGATGTGGGGAAAAGGGTACATTCATATACTTCAGGTGGGACTGCAAATTGGTGCAATCACTCTGGAAAGCAGTATGGAGATTCATCAGAAAACTTGGAATGGAACCTCGATTTGACCCAGTTATACCACTCCTTGGTATATAGCTAAAGTATTTTACATCAGCATACTACAGTGAAGCAGTCACATCAATATTTATATCAGCTCAATTCACAATAGCTAAGCTATGGAACCAAAATAGGTGCCCTTCAACAGATGAAAGGATAAAGAAAATATATACCATGGAATATTACTCAGCCATAAAGAAGAATAAAATTATGGCAATTGCAGGTAAATAGTTGGAACTGGAGGCTAACATGCTAAATGAAATATGTCAATCACAAAAAAACATAAGGTCATTTGTTCCTCTGATATGTGGATGCTAATACACAGGGGAGGGAAAAAGAGAAGTTCATTGGATTAGACAAAGGGAATGAAGGGAAGGGAAGAGGAAAGAGGAAAAAGAGAACTTTCTAGTTCAATAATTTCACAAAATCATTTCTGATAGCTTTGGGAGTTCTCCATATTTTCTGGTAGTAAATTTACTGGTAAGACAAATTACATTATCTCTGACCTTTGTAAGAATGTCAGTGTGAAAATAAATCAGAAAACCAAAACCAATTGAGTGATGAGTCTACAACGTCAGAATTTTACCTTGGAATATAGAATAGGGTTATAACTCAGGACACTGGTGCATAAGCATGGGTGGACTCTGGCATGTCTGAAGAACCAAGGAAAGATTCGAAGGTTTATTAGGAAGGGAAATAAGCACACACATTTGATGGAGCTGTCAATCAGTAAAGCATGTGTTCAACAGCTACTTTGTGAAGCCAGTCTTAAGGTTATGGTTGGCAGTTCCATCAACAGATGCTAAGGGGAAAAATATAATCTTGAAGATAATGGGCTGGTTCCCTGCACTACTGGGGCAATTCCCGGAAGAGTTGTTAGTGACCTATAATTTAGGAATTTGTAAGACAACTATTTACAAATAAAATGTTTTGCAAGAAATTTGAAGATTTGTGGTACAAAATTATCTTTGTTTTAATTTCAATAGGATATGCATGTTTATAGCCACACAAGAAATTAAAAATCACCTAAATCGGATGCTTTCCTCAAAACATGGAAAATCAATAAGTGCATACTGCATGGGTATGTTCTAGGTAATTTTTTTGTTTTTGTGACCAAAGACCAAACAAGAACAAGTGAGATTAGAAAAAGTTTATATTGGCTCAGTGTTTTTCTTTTTTTCTGAACTTCTAAAAATTTCTTTTTAGATATACTTGAGAGTAGAGTATATTTTGACATTTTATACATATGTGGAGTATAACTTTTTCTAATTAGGATTCCATTCTTCTGATTGTACATGATGTGGAGTTTTACTGGTTGCATATTCATATATGCACATAGGAAAGTTATGTCCAATTCATTCTATTGTCTTTCCTATTCCCAACTCCCTCCCTTCCCTTCCTTCATTCCATTTGTTTAATCCAATGAACATGTATTCTAACCCCCCTGCACACATATGTTATTTTGTGTTAACATCCACATGTCAGAAAGAACTTTTGGCCTTTGTTTTTTGGAATTGACTTATTTCACTAAGGATGATAGTCTTCAGTTCCAACTATTTACCAGAAAATGTCATAATACAATTCTTCTGTAAGCCTGAGCAATATTCCATTGTGTATGTATACCATATTTTCTTTATCCACTCATGTACTGAAGGGCATCTAGGTTGATTCCATAGCTTAGGTATTGTATAATGTTGGCTTGCAGTTTTCAAGGTTCAGTCCATGGTTGGGTGACTCCGCAGCTATGGGCCCAAGTGTGAGGAAGAACATAATGGTGTAACATGTGATGGAAGAAAGCGGTGCAGGACATGGCATGTGTGACTATGCATGTATGCCTGTTGAGGGCTAGTATATAACATTTCACACCAGGACCTGGGACAAAGAAACTTGTACAGTGAAGATTCTGTTTTTAATAGGAAACTGTGCACTTGCATGCCCTCCCATACACTCTTATTTCTTTAAACAAGTGTTTTTTGGCTGGTATGCTGTCATAGTAATTTTAAAACTTTAAAATAATATTGAGGAAAAGAAAAAAAGAATGTGGAAGGGTGGTGGCATTTTGACAAGGAACGCTTTACTGAGTTTTGAAGAGGAAGAACTTACTGTGACATGCCGAAGTGTAAACCTGGGACCAGTGCTCATAAATGTGAACTAAGATCCCTCACCCTGCAAGGCACTTTTTCAAGCCATGTTTCCTGGTTCCCCATGGACTCCACAGGTTTCAGACTTGGGGCAGGCTTGACTGACTGGGAGTTCTACAGGTGTATACCAAGGGAACCTCATTGCATAGGATAGAGAGAAGGCATCCACAAAAGAGCAACAGAAATGACAAAAGTGCTCTTCATCTTCATAATTGATCCACTCCTGAGATTTAAGGCAATGGAGCTCATTTGTTCAAACTGGTACTTCATGAAATTTTAATCATATAGGTCACAAATATTTATTGAATACAACTTCATTAAATAATATTCTGTCATTTCTTCCTATGACAAATGTCTCTATGTCACAGGTAAGTATCCAAAATAATTTGAAATGTGAACTTCTCTGGTTTGACAACCTGTGGACTGAAGAAGATAGTAACATCCTCATGTCTACTCATGCCTATCGCTGCAACAGACACTTTTTGAACACTTGGCATACACACTTTCACTTAATTTTCAGAATGCAATTTGCCATGTTTTAAAGAATTTGGCAACAAACTATTGTCTTAAAAATGTTCCAACTCAGTCTCCTAGTCAGTGATGGATGTGGCAGGCTAGACTTATCTTCTGTATCTAAATTCTCATTGTATCACAAGATCACCTTTTCCCTTTAGTAGAATATCTGACTGCCTTAGAATTTTCAAGAATCAATTACCTACCTCTACTCAAATAGAATAAATTATTTTATCCTATCATAATTTAAATTAGTCACAACCACTTCAACTCCTTGTTACATCCCTGGGGGCAAGGGAGCTACTCACAAAAAAACAACAATTTCCTCTGGAAACTGACTAAACTGTAGAAGGCAATTGTTCCTTTTACTAATACTACTGTTACTCACCTGAAGATTCATAAGTAATTCCTGCCTCTTGTTGATCCTGAGGTCTCTGATGTACAAAGCAAGGGATTTCAGTAATCATTACCTAATGCCCCTTACAGTTCTCTATCCTGTTCTGGAATAGCTGGGTCCTTCCTCTTGAGACTAATTCTGGGAAGCAGGTAAGAGCTGCATAGATGAGAAGGTTAGTGTATTTACTCTAAATTTGAGCTGAGTTCATCTCCAAATCAGCAAAGTTAGGTGAAATAGCTTAGGCTTCTGTCCCAGTGTGTTTGGACATTGGGGATCAATTAGAGGAAAAGGAAGGAGACATAAGACTTGCTGCAGGAAGACTCTGCACACCATGTGCAACACCTCCTCCTTCTGTCCCCCTATAGAACCCAAGGAAAGAAGTATGACATGTCTCTTTGTTTTCATTTGAAAAAAGTAATAGCAAAGGAGGATGTGTGAAAAAAAATAACATAGGGGACACTGCACAAGGGTAAAAAGCTTTGTGTTTTCAGCCTGAGAGAATACTAGAGGAGGGAGAAGTGAGCACTGAATGTGTTCTGGGGATGCCTTTGTGGTGCCTTTGTATTTTTGTTGTTGTTGTTGTTGTTTTTGTCATTGTTGTTTTAGGAGAGCTTAGTGACATCAGGGATTCTGCTCAGTGGCAGGACCTAATTTCTTAGCCTGGCAGACTGGAACACAGCTTGGGTTTTAACATTTTATAGACCCCAATGAACTTTCACAGAGAATGTCACAATTATGAAATTACTCCTCTTGAAGCACAATCCCAGAAGCTTCAGACACAGTGAGACTAGAGGGTATTATTGATTTGAGTTGATTTGTTTATGTTTAACTAAGGGGAACATTCTGGAGGTGTGCTTTTTCATTCATAAGGATACACTTTCTGTTGTTTAAAAGACATGCAGTTTCACAATAAACAGAAAAAGCTAAGAGTAAGCTTAAACTTAAATTTAGGTGATGGGCACTTGTTAATATTCAACAATGTGCAGCTCTCAGGGGGTTGACCTTAATTGAGACAGTGAATGCCTCTGGGCCTGACTCCCCTCCATATGTGAAGCATGGAAGGAAGAGGGGAGATGGATTTACCTTCAACACCAAACGTGTTCTGGACATATGGTGCTCACTCCTTCTGAATTCCTCTCACCTAATGCAGTTGTGAAAGTGTTGGGTGAGGCTCAAACATCTTGCTCATTGGTCTTGTGGTGCTTGGCTGTGATGTTTTTAAAACTGCATTAGGTATAACTTTTGCAAGATAAACCCAGGGCCCTACCCTTGCTACATGACATGTCCCTGTCAAAAGAGGGTTGTTTGTTTAACTATATGTTTGAGCAAAGTGCTTTGTAGTGTGGTCAAGGGAGACTCTCATACTAAACCCAACTCTGAGTTATATTGTAACCAAAAGGGTGGAGTTTCGTGTAATTCTGGTGCAAATATTACCTCAATCCATAAAAAATGAATAGATCCCCTAGTATAACACCAAAGTCCCTGATCCTAAAATGTTCAAGTCCCAACTGAAATACAGGATCCTGAAAGTAAGTATACTCATTAATTTCTTGACCACATATATGTTTTCAATTTAGGAAAAAATATAGTTTTGCTGGAAACTAACATCAACTCATTTCATGATACTTTGAATTCTAATCTATGCAACAGAAAATCTAAATGGAAACTTAGACTGCCTTTAAAATGACTGGTCCAAGGAAGACATACACTTAAAGCAATTGTGTGTTCAGGACTTGGTCTACCAGGGCTTCTGGCACTTGTCTTCATCTCAAATTAAACCTGAAATAAACAAAGGAATAAGAAAAGAAACTTAAGATTTGACCATGCCCTTATTCTAGGGCATGCATATCAAAGACACTTATAAAATAATCTAGTAGTACTTTTTTATTTTTATTTATTTTATTTTATTATTATTTAAACAAATGGGATACATGTTGTTTCTCTATTTGTACATGGAGTCAAGGCATACCATTTGTATAATCATAAATTTACATAGAGTAATGTTGTTTGATTCATTCTGTTATTTTTTTCACTTCCCCCCACCCCTCCCACCACTCTTTTCACTCCCATCCCTCTTTTCCCTCTATACAGTCCTTCCTTCCTCCATTCTTTCCACCCTCCTTACCCCTAACCCTAAACCTAACCCTAACCCTAACGCTAACACCTCGCACCCCCCATTATATGTCCTCATCCGCTTATCAGCGAGATCATTCGTCCTTTAGTTTTCTGAGATTGGCTTATCTCATTTAGCATGATATTCTCCAATTTTATCTATTTGCCTGCAAATGCCATAATTTTATCATTCTTCATGGCGGAATAATATTCAATTGTATATATATGCCACAGTTTCCATTGTATATA
The DNA here is from genome assembly GCF_902686455.1 of Sciurus vulgaris. Taxonomy (NCBI): domain Eukaryota; kingdom Metazoa; phylum Chordata; class Mammalia; order Rodentia; family Sciuridae; genus Sciurus; species Sciurus vulgaris. The sequence goes on along the minus strand of NW_027632879.1, from coordinate 714,814 downwards.
TATGCCACAGTTTCTTTATCCATTCATCAACTGAAGGCCATCCAGGTTGGTTCCAAAATCTGGCTATGGTGAATTGAGCAGCTATGAACATTGATGTGGCTGTATCTCTGTAGTATGCTGATTTTAAGTCCTTTGGGTATAGGCCAAGGAGTGGGATAGCTGTGTCAAATGGTGTTTCCATTCCAAGCTTTCTGAGGAATCTCCATACTGCTTTCCAGAGTGGCTGCACTAATTTGCAACCACACCAGCAATGAATGAGTGTACCTTTTTCCCCATATCCTCGCCAACACCTATTGTTGCTTGTGTTCTTGATAATCGCCATTCTAATTGGGGTGAGATGAAATTTTAGGGTAGTTTTGATTTGCATTTCTTTTATTACTAGAGATGTTGAACATTTTTTCATATATCTGTTGATTGCTTGTAGATCTTCTTCTGTGAAGTGTCTGTTCATTTCCTTAGCCCATTTGTTGATTGGATTATTTGTATTCTTGGTGTAGAGTTTTTTGAGTTCTTTATATATTCTGGAAATTAGTGCTCTATCTGAAGTATGAGTGGCAAAGATATTCTCCCACTCTGTAGGCTCTCTCTTCACATTACTGATAGTTTCCTTTGCTGAGAGAAAGCTTTTTATTTTGAATCTATCCCAGTGGTTGATTCTAGCTTTTATTTCTTGTGCTATGGGAGTCCTGTTAAGGAAGTCTGATCCTAAGCCTAAGTAGGTTTGGACCTACTTTTTCTTCTATAATCTGCAGGGTCTCTGGTCTGATTCCGAGGTCCTTAATCCATTTTGAGTTGAGTGTTGTGCAGGGTGAGAGATAGGGGTTTAATTTCATTCTGTTGCATATGGTTTTCCAGTTTTCCCAGCACCATTTGTTGAAGAGGCTATCTTTTATCCATTGCATATTTTTGGCACCTTTGTCCAGTATGAGAAAATTGTATTTATTTGGATTAGTGTCCATGTCCTCTATTCTGTACCATTGATCTACCTGTCGATTTTGGTACCAATACCATGCTGTTTTTGTTACTGTTGCTTTGTAATAGAGTTGAAGATCTGGTATTGTGATACACCCTGCTTCGCTCTTTCTACTGAGGATTTTTTTTAGCTATTCTGGGTTTTTTATTCTTCCAGATGAATTTCATAATTGCTTGCTCTATTTCTGTAAGGTACACCATTGGGATTTTAATTGGAATTGCATTGAATCTGTATAGCACTTTTGGTATTATGGCCATTTTGACAATATTAATTCTGCCTATCCAACAACATGGGAGATGTTTCTATCTTCTAAGTTTTTCTTTAATTTCTTTCTTTAGTGTTCTGTAGATCTCATTGTAGAGGTCTTTCACCTCTTTTGTGAGATTGATTCCCAAGTATTTTATTTTTTTTGATGCTATTGTGAATGGGGTACTTTTCCTAATTTCTCTTTCTGAAGATTCATCACTCATATATAAAAATGCATTGGATTTATGAGCATTGATCTTGTAACCTGCTACTTTACTGAATTCACTTATGAGTTCTAAGAGTTTTCTGGTGGAATTTCCAGGTTCCTCTAAATATATAATCATGTCATCAGCGAACAGGGATAGTTTGAGTTCTTCTTTTCCTATTCGTTTCCCTTTAATTTCTTTGGTTTGTCTAATTTCTCTGGCTAGAGTCTCAAGAATGATGTTGAATAGAAGTGGTGAAAGAGGGCATCCCTGCATTGTTCCAGTTTTTAGGGGGAATGCTTTCAGTTTTTCACCATTTAGAATGATATTGGCCATGGGCTTAGTGTAGATGGCCTTTACAATGTTAAGGAATGTTCCTACTATCCCAATTTTTTCTAGTGTTTTGAGCATGAAGGGATGCTGTATTTTATCGAATGCTTTTTCTGTATCTATTGAAATAATCATGTGATTCTTAACTTTTAGTCTGTTGATATGGTGAATGACACTTATTGTTTTCCAGATGTTGAACCAACTTTGCATCCCTGGGATAAAACCCACTCGATCGTGGTGCACTCTTGTGGGGGCACCTGGCTCTCCTTGCAGTGCTTGACAGAGTTCCACTGAAGGATGATTGCAGAGACTCATCCTAAATGGATTGTAGCCAGATATATGCCTCCCTAGCTTGGATGTTATTCTGTGGAGTTTTCCTAATAATATATTACTCACTTCAGTCTGGGGATCTTGCTAGAGCTGATGGGAATAATTCTACAAATTTCCAGAAAAATATCACGGAGACAAAACACATGTTGAAACCCTGTGATGTTAACCTCACTATAGCAGAATGTTTTTGATATATTAAAAATCAAACACTGCATTTACTGGCACAGCCAGAACCTGTTGGGGCACAGAAATTTATATATAACAATGTTTCCCCAAGTTCTAAGCACAAACCACCTCCCACAGTAGCTACTAGATATGGACTAGCTTATTTTATCTATGGCGAGCCCTGGTACCCCCCTAAATGCAAGCCCTTAGAGAAGGTAGATATAGATCTCCCCCTGTCTCCTACAGGGTGGTTTAATCCAGATGATGGTTTTGTTTATGTGTGGTGGTAAGGTAAAAAAATAAGGTTCCACAACATTCCTTTCTTCCTACAAAGAATATGTCACCCCTATAATAAACATTGGTACACAATGCCTTGTTCTGAGAAAAGGAGCTACATAAGATGAGGTAATTTATTTAGTAAAAAAAAACTTGGCCACGAGAACCACTGCGACCGCTGCCCTCCTGTAACCCTTAACTCAGCAATTTAGATATTAACCAGATGGACCTAGTAGAGATGGTCACATGACATTATTTGTCTATCGCTTTACTGCAAAAAGTAATAAGAATAGTCTTAGGTCACATAGAGTTTAGATATTAAGGAAATAAACATTGTATTAGCTCATTGACTTAGTTAAATATTCTTAAAACAATTGTGATCTGTAAGGTTATTGTTTTCTCATAATCTTTGGTAAATACAATTTCTGCCTATGTTTCAGAAAATTCTTTGATTTTATTAATCACAAGCCTGTCATTAAAGCCTGAAGAAAAGTGTATATAAACCCAGGCTTCCCCAGAATAAAGTGGGATTGATTGCACCAGAACAAGAGTCTGTGTCTTTCATTCTCCATCCATTGCTGACGCTGTCTCCCGCGCCGTGTTTACCAGTGTGGAACCCATGGACTCCTGCTAGGGCTGGACCCCGGCACACTATCTTTTTAATATAGTTTTGTATGCGATTTGCTAAAATTTTGTTGAGAATTTTCACGTCGATGTTCATTAATATCGGTCTGAAATTTTCTTTGCTCTATGTATCTCTCTCTGTTTTAGGTATCAGGGTGATATTGGCTTCATAGAATGAGTTAGGGAGGGTTCCCTCCTCTTCTATTTCATGTAATACTTTGAGGAGTATTGGAATGAGCTCTTCTTTAAAGGTTTTGTAGAACTCAGCTGAGAACCCATCTGGTCCCGGACTTTTCTTTGTTGGTAGGCTTTTGATGACCTCTTCTATTTCATTGCTTGAAATAGTTTGAAATAATTTAGAAATTTACTTCTAAGGCTATATTTGGTTGAGTTTATTGACGTATTTTCTAAGAGCCTACTATGCAGTAACCCTCACCCAGGGGTCAATGACAGAGGATTCAATGGGTCCCGCCCTATCCCTAAGCAGCACCCAGCTGAATTATGTGCCCAGGACTATGAGATCCTTAGCACGCTTGGCTTCCTTTGCTAAACCCAGGGTAGCCTCACTATCCTCATAACCCACTGCCCAGTCTCTGCCATGGGATTCTCCTCTCAGCTCTCTGCTCAACCAGAGCCTCTTGTGAGAGCTTCAGAGTGAATCTGACTCCATGCCACACCCGTTGGCCTCTCACATGGTCCAGAACAGAGTTTAAGTCCTCAATCCTCCCTACACACTTGGCCTGGTACCTGGAACTTCCAGAACCCTCTTGTCTCTGGTGCTGTGCTGAGGACCAGGCAGGCTCCCTCCAGGACTGGTCCTGCTCCTCAGCTGGACAGAGTGTTACAGAGCCTGAGGCTCCAACAGCACCTCCTTGGAGTGGTTCTCAGTGCTCTGCCCAGCTGTTCCTCTGCCCTTTACCCTGTTTTATTGTTCTTTCTATTACTGATGCCCACACAGTTCAAAGTATGTGTTTGAGATGCTTCTCCAATTTCTGTATCACACACTAAGTATGAAATACAGATTGTGGAATGTTGTGTATTTTAATCACTAAAGCAAGGCAATAGCCAGCAGCACTGCCACAAAACATGAGCAGAAAGCCCATTTTGAAGGAATGGATGCCCTGTGAAGACAGGGCCTTGTAGTTATCTTTTTCTATGATGTCAGTAGTTTTTGTTTCTAAGACAATGAGGCAGAGCTGACTGTGACCCCATCTCTCCTGCTGTCTGGGGACCTTGTGGTTCCATTGCATTTATGTCCAAGCAGGTTGTCACTGTCAATATTTTTCAACTAGATGGCTCTAAAAATGCATTGCTATTTTACCTTTATTTTATTTTTGTGTGGTGTTGAGGATCCAACCCAGGGCCTCAAGCATGCTAAGCAAGTGCTTTACCACTGAGCCACAACCCCAGCCCCGCATTGCTATTTTTATAAGATTTCTTGGGCAATTTTTCATAATTACCACAATTATATGAAGCAGCATTTGTTTTTTATTAAATGTAAATCGTGGTGACAAAGTGTTAAGTATTGTCCTTTTTTTGAAAAATCAATAACACAATTTAGTGACTCAAGTTAATATCTGGTACCAGTTGGGCATCACTATTTCTTTTAGATGGAAGAGCACAAATATATAAAGCAGAAAAGCCCATAGAGAAACAAGCTGAGAAAAGAAGGCAATCAAATATTCTGGGAAATTAAGAAATGACTCACTCACAGTGTAGGCATTTGTGGAGAAAAAAATAGAAAAAGAAAAAAAAAATTGCCAGAGTTTCAGTAATGTAAATTGAAAAAAGATGCTACAAAGATTTGAATGACTGATGAGTTTTCAACTAAAGTATTGGACATAATATGTCAGAAAAACACTTTTACTAGGAAGGGAAAGATAATCATTGATTTATCTTTTTGATTTTTTAATGTGAATACTTGTCATCTAACTTATGTTGTGTCACTTAAATGAATACCTCTGAACAGGGCAAGTGCACACCTCTGTAAGCTACAGTCAGGAAGCTGCCTCTGCTTGGGCTCCTTCCTAGGTGAAGAGATAACCAGCAGAGTCACCTCGTGCCTCCACCTTAGGAAACTCAAATGGAAGACAGGAAGGGAAATGAGCATCCTGTCCAAAGTCCAGGTGCCTGACCTAGACTGAAGTATGTAATTAGGCCTGAAATTATGGGGGAGAGTCAGAATTGCACAATCTGATTGAATGACTCCTTGTACACAGAGTAAAGCATTTAATAAACTCTTATCACACCATTAGAAGTGTGAAGTAAGCAAACAGGCTCAAAATCTGATTCAAAGCAAAATTGTATTTGAAAATACTATTATTTCTATCAACGAATTCTGGTAATTTATTGAAAATGAAGACATTAAGACATAAATTTACATAAATTTGGGTATAGACAAGATTGTGATGTATGAAGCAATGTAAATGATTCACAGAAGGTTGGGCATCTCAAAGACTTCTATACAGACAAAATGAATATCTGAATGTGACATCATTTTCTTACCTATGTTATATTTCCATTGTCATGCTACTTCTAGATGGCTGTTGTAAAAAATAGGGTGAAAATTTTGCATAATATTTCATGCTTATCACATGTGAGTTGCTTCTATGAAGATAAGAAAAATGTGTTTGAAATCTATGCTTGATTTTGAGATTGTGGGAATTCAAAAATGAAAACCTCATTGGGAATTAGAGACTGTCCGAAGGGTACATTCTAATTAAGGTGGATCTCATGGGACACAGGATATGTTCATAGCTAAAGAAGAATGATTTTGGATAGTGATCCACTTTTAGGACTACCAGAGAAGCTTCTGTTGAGAAGGAGAGCAACGCAGCTCCTGGGAGAAGACCCTGGTTTCTCACCTGCAGTAGTGTCCATGGGAAAGGAAGAGCAGAAACTAAAGATGTGGAGCAGGCAAGGTCTCCGAGGATGCAGATTCAAGCTTACAGGGACTTTCTGAGCCACACAGCCCAGATCTGTGGTAAATATGAGTGCAGAGTTGAGGAGGTGGAAAAGCAGGAACCTGGCTTCCTCAGGTGTTGAGACTGGTTCATAGTCCTGAAGAATGTTCCTGCAAGTAGACATCAGGAAGGAAGTCTCTAGTTATCTCCTTTTATTTGTACATGTGGTACTTGAGTTTATATATTAAGGCCTTATATCTGTCTATGACTTGCTGAGATGGTTATCAGAGAGAAAACTGGGGCAGAAACATTCAATTCAGGAATCAAAAGGAATTAAACAAAGTCTACACTGTTGACAGAAAAATAATTCATCCTACTTAATAAAGTCAATTCCTTTTATTCTACCTTTCTGTTTTAATTAATATTTTGCCATTTTGTTTTTCTTTCAAAGAAATTAAAGAAGTGCATTTTAATGGAGAAATGGAGCCAAACTACACATTTTATTTTGTTGGGGTTATTAACCCAAACCCATACAGGCCTACTTCTCTTGTTCTTCATTATCTTTGTATTTGTTCTCACCTTGGTGGGGAACTCAGTAATGACTGCCGTCCTCTTCTTGGAGCCCCAGCTTTCTCCTCTGCTAACTCTCCCTCATGGATGTGATGTTAATCTCCTTCATTGTAACTAAGATGGTGATCAACTATTTCTCTAGCCAGAATAACATCTCCTTCATGTCCTGTGGTGTGCAAAAGTTCTTCGTGACCATGGCAATTTCAGAAGGTTTAATGCTGGCCTTCAAGGCCTATGACCACTTTGTGGCCATTTGCCACCCTGCCAGGGTCCAGTCCTAGCAGGGGGCAGGGTCCTTGGTGGATGGGCGGCATTGGCACAGTGGAGAAACAGCACACAGAGACACCAAGTATTCTGAGGCTGAATCTCTCTTTATTGTTTCTGCCAGTCTTTTATAGATATTTTTCTTTAGTAATGATTATATCATTTTTGGTTAGTTTAAAACAAGAAAAACCTTCAAAAGTACAATCTATGCTTCTTTTTAAAGTACACATTCTCTCTGTATGACAGTTCAGACCAAAACTATCTTATTTCCCAGCTAGATTAAAACAACCTTGTCTCCCAGCTAAACTGAGGGCACCATGATCTAGAAGACTTTAACCTTCAGATCAATCACATCCCTAGATTTTCTGAGAAACCACCCCCACCATGAAATCCAGTGTTTAACAGTGAAAAGTTTTTACTATTATTAAAGGACAAAGAAATCAAATTATAGTTAATATTTAGTCTATTTTAATTTCACCCAGTGATGGACTACAATCTTATTCTGATTCTCAAAGAATTAGAGTAAACATAGGAAAACCACAAATTATATTCATGACCAACCTAAATGTTTTTATCATGCAAAGTATCTCTATAATCAACTATTACAACTAGGAAAGCAACAAAGTCTAAACACTGCATCCAAGCTCAGAGGAATATCTCTTTATCCATCTATTATTATACTAAAGCAATCACAGGCTCCTTTAAACTCAAGCATAGCCACAATTGTTCATTTTCATATATTTCATCTATGTATTACTGCTAAATTTTTATTGTACACTATTTTGTGTCCCAATACAGTAAAACCTTCCCAATGTTTATCCAATAAGTTTCTAATGATATATTGATTATTAATATTTAAAAGCAACTACACATGGTGACAGGCCACACCTGTGGCCCCCAAGATGGAGGATGATCAACAGAACCATGTCAAGTGTTGAGTCCTTTATTCCAACAGACTGAGTCAAGTGTCAGAGTGGCAGGAAATAGATGTAGCACCACCCCCTCCAATATCCCATCCACAAGATATAAGAATGTGTATGAAGATGATCCTGGTGTCCTGGATCATCCTACATCTATATCCTACATCTATATCCTACATCTTTCTTACTGCAGGTCTAGGATCATCGATAACTTCTTCTGTGATTTTATAATCATGGTGCCTCTGGTCTGTATGAACATTTTTGTCTATGACTACATAGTTATTTTTAGTTCAACCCTGTTTCCACTCCTTCCTTTACTTGGCATATCTGCCTCCTATGCATGGGTCCTTTTTGCTGTCTTCCATATTCACTCAAAAGAGGGAAAAAGAAAGACCTTAACCACATGCTCCAATATTTAACTGTGGTGGCACTTTACTATGCACCTTTTGTCTACACTTATTGTTGGCCCAGAAGTCTCTGCTCACCAGCAGAGGATAAGAACCTGGCTGTCTTCTACACCATCCTCACCCCTGTGCTCAATCCCACTTATATAGCCTGAGGAACAAGGAGGTCCTTGGGGCCATGAGAAGAGTGTGTGTGATGTTCTCCCACAGGATGTAATGAGCATGACTGTCCCTGCTCCTCTGAATTGTTTCTTTCCTTGCTGAGTAGAATACTCCAGAGCAGAAAGAACCATAACTAATATAATGCTAGTCACCTATATAATTAAAGTTTTCTAGCGACATAAAGTAAAATTAATTAAATAATGTATTTATTATGTCCAGCTCTTTTAATTATTTATATAATTATTAATGCAGAATTCTTCAATAAATGTTTATATAAACAATGCTGATGTTTATCTCATATTATTTACATTTTTTAAATTTTATTGTAAACAAATGGGATACATGTTGTTTCTCTGTTTGTACATGGAATAAAGGCATACCATTTGTGTAATCATAAATTTACATAGAGTAATGTTGTTTGATTCATTCTGTTATTTTTTCCCTTCCCCCCACCCTCCCACCCCTCTTTTCCTTCTATACAGAGCTTCCTTCCTCCATACTTGCCCCCCTCCCTAACCATAACTCTAACCCTAACACTAACCCTTCCCTCCCCGCATTATGTGTCATCATCCACTTATTAGCGATATCATTCTTCCTTTGGCTTTTTGAGATTGGCTTATCTCACTTAGCATGATATTGTCCAATTTCATCCATTTGCCTGCAAATGCCATAATTTTATCATTCTTTATGGCTGAGTAATATTCCATTGTATATATATACCACAGCTTCTTTATCCACTCATCAATTGAAGGGCATCTAGGTTGGTTCCACAGTCTGGCTATTGTGAATTGAGCAGCTATGAACATTGATGTGGCTGTATCTCTGTAGTGTGCTGATTTTAAGTCCTTTGGGTATAGGCCAAGGAGTGGGATAGCTGGGTCAAATGGAGGGTCCATTCCAAGTTTTCTAAGGAATCTCCACACTGCTTTCCAGATTGGCTGCACTAATTTGCAGTCCCACCAGCAATGTATGAGTGTACCTTTCTCCCCACATCCTCGCCAACACCTGTTGTGGCTCGTATTCCTGATAATCGCCATTCTAATTGGGGTGAGATGGAATCTTAGGGTGGTTTTGATTTGCATTTCTCTTATTACTAGAGATGTTGAGCATTTTTCCATATGTTTGTTGATTGCTTGTAGATCTTCTTCTGTGAAGTGTCTATTCATTTCCTTAGCCCATTTGTCGACTGGATTATTTGAATTCTTGGAGTAGAGTTTTTTGAGTTCTTTATATATTCTGGAAATTAGTGCTCTATCTGAAGTATGATTGGCAAAGATATTCTCCCACTCTGTAGGCTCTTTCTTCCCATTGCTGATCGTTTCCTTTGCTGAGAGAAAGCTTTTTAGTTTGAATCTATCCCAGTTATTGATTCTTGTTTTAATTTCTTGTGCTATGGGAGTCCTGTTAAGGAAGTCTGGTCCTAAGCCGACATGTTGAAGATCTGGACCTACTTTTTCTTCTATACTCTGCAGGGTCTCTGGTCTGATTCTGAGGTCCTTAATCCATTTTGAGTTTAGTTTCATGCATGGTGAGAGATATGGGTTTAGTTTCATTCTGTTGCATATGAATTTCTAATTCTCCCAGCACCATTTGTTGGAGAGGCTATCTTTTCTCCATTGCATATTTTTGGCCCCTTTGTCTAGTATGAGAAAATTGTATTTATTTGGGTTTGTGTCCGTGTCCTCTATTCTGTACCATTGATCTACCTTTCTATTTTGGTACCAATACCATGTCGTTTTTGTTACTATTGCTTTGTAGTAGAGTTGAAGATCTGGTATTGCAATACCCCCTGTTTCACTCTTCCGGCTAAGGATTGCTTTAGCTATTCTGGGTTTCTTATTCTTCCAGATGAATTTCATAATTGCTTGCTCTATTTCTGTAAGGTACGTCATTGGGATTTTAATTGGAATTGCATTGAATTTGTATAGCACTTTAGGTAGTATGTCCATTTTGACAATATCAATTCTTCCTATCCAAGAACTTGGAAGATCTTTCCATCTTCTAAGGTGTTCTTTAATTTCTTTCTTTAGTGTTGTATAGTTCTCATTGTAGAGGTCTTTCACCTCTTTTGTGAGATTGATTCCCAAGTATTTTATTTTTTTTGATGCTATTGTGAATGGGGTACTTTTCCTAATTTCTCTTTCTGAAGATTCGTCGCTCATATATAAAAATGCATTGGATTTATGAGCATTGATCTTGTAACCTGCTACTTTACTGAATTCACTTATGTGTTCTAAGAGTTTTCTGGTGGAATTTCCAGGTTCCTCTAAATATATAATCATGTCATCAGCGAACAGGGATAGTTTGAGTTCTTCTTTTCCAATTCGTATCCCTTTAATTTCTTTGGTTTGTCTAATTGCTCTGGCTAGATTCTCAAGAACGATATTGAATAGAAGTGGTGAAAGAGGGCATCCCTGCCTTGTTCCAGTTTTTAGGGGGAATGTTTTCAGTTTTTCACCATTTAGAATGATATTAGCCATGGGCTTAGCATTTTATACAATATATTATACTTGTTATATTAATATCAATATATTGTCATGGGTTAGATATGAGGTGTCCCCTAAAGGTTCATGTGTGAGAAAATTTAAAAATGTTCAAATGTGGAATGAATAGACTATGAGGGGCATAACTTAATTGATTTCTTAATTTACTGATAAGGATTAATTTGATAGTCTGTAGGCAAGTAGGGTATGACTGGGAGAAGTAGATCATCGGGAGCATGTTTTTGGTGAGCATACCTTTCTGTGTTGAGAGGAGATCTCTCTGCTTCCTGGAGCCATTTCCTGAGCGTCTATACTCCTCCATGCACTTCTGCCATGATATTATGCCTCACTTGGTCGAGAGCAATTGTTTCTGATATCTATGGAATAAGAATTCTGAATCTGTGAGATCCAAATAAACTTTTTGTGCTCACTCTTCTTTGTCAGATCTTTTGGTCACAGTGACAAGAAAGCTGGCTGAAGTATTTAATATTATTTGTAAATGATAGTGACATGTTATTTCTCTGTATTGGACATGAAATTATTACTGTGCTTTTATGCTTTGCTTTTGTCCTCCATTGTCAAAAACCTTGTGTTAAGTTTATAGATGTAGCCTATAACAGTTTGTTCCCCACAGAATGTGTTGTCCCTTAGCCACATTAAGTCAGTGTCTACAAAACTTCAGGACCTCTAGGTGTCTCTTATTTTCTCTTAATTTTTAGTTTCAATTCTTTTAGAGAAATTTAATTCAATAAGCTTGTATAATCCACAGTTATTCACATCTGTAATAATTCTCCTGGCATGTAATATGTAAAGAAGCTCCTTCTTCCATGATGACAGATACTACATTTTTCTGTCATTGCTCTTTTTAAATTCCTGACAAGCACAGTACCTGGTTCTTGACTTTACTGAGAGATTCCCCTTCGCTCTTACCATCAGTGGCTAATCAGGGCAGCTCTTTGGGTGTTCTTTCCTATAATCTGGGCAATCAACATAGTATGTTTCTCTAAGGGTGCATGGTTTTGCCCTCTCCAGCCTCACAGACTGCCCTGTGCATACAGGTATCACTGTGTCTAATCCTTTCTAATCTATCTGCCTGGTCATTGCAATGAGCAATCTGACACATGCCCAATACCTTCCTGGAGGGAACTCTTCATTCCATAACCTGTCCCATCTCTGCAAACCTGGGTTTATAGCTTGTCTTGAGGTCCCTTGATCTGACAGTCCTGAAATGGGTTGACATTGTTTTTCTCCTGTTATCACCAGGTGACATCTTCTAAGCATTCCATCTCAGGCATGCTGTGGGAAATCTTCTTGATGTGGAGATATGCAACCTGATTCAGTGTTTCTGAAAATTTTAAGAACCACCAGATATCTTTTGATAGGTTTCTGTTTTGTCTCAATGTGGATTAATTTTTTTTCTTTTCCTTTCAATTAAGAATCCTGACTGATAAAATCATATCCTAAATGTCATTTGGAATGTAACTAGAAAATCCTTTAGAATATATGTGTAGCAATTATCATGATAGAAAAGCATGAATATTTTTAAATATTTAGGACAAAAAAAGACAATGTAATTCTTTAGAGTGGACAAGGTGATGAAATGGCTTTGCTTAAGACACAAATATCAAATGGACCTCCAATTTATGGGAAATTTGCATTCATCTCTGTGTCCTGTATAATGTCATAGGTACTCAGTATTGAGTGATGGATAAAATATTTACTCTTTCAATTAAGTGCTTTTGTCCTTCTAGATTTAGAGAAAAGAAAAAAGAAAAAAATTGAGTAGTAACATTGATGTGAATCTTACATCAGGAAGTTAGTTATTACATTCCCCATTGTCACACTGTGAAGATCAATTGTCCTGAGAAAGATACTTATCCTTCAAAAGAGGAAGAAAATACTCATTTCTCTTTCCCTAATTCAAACTCTGCTAAGTTAATGTAAGAAAACTGTAGAAATGTAAGAAAACTGTAGATATGCACAGTGTGCATTATGCACATTCAAATACAGAAGGTGTGTGATAAAATTTGCATCTTACATTTGGATGCAAAGAAGTGATTGAGACGAAGAGCAAAATAATGATAACAGATTAATGGGTAGTTGAAAAATGACTAATATGCTGCTAAATGAAAATGGAACTGGGGACACTGAAAAGTGACTAATATGCAGCTAAATGAAAATGGAACTAGTGACACTTCTCCACTGAGAGGTGGAGAACAATTGGTCAATTCACCCCTAATAAACATCACAGTGCAACATTCAAGAATGTTTGAGGTAAATGCTAATAAAGAATGTAGCATGTTGTAGAAATTTGAGCAAGTTAATTTTTTCTACATTCTCCTGATGAAAGTCGCACATTGGATTATTTGCAAAGTATTCTCAAAATAACTGCAAGTTGTAGACTTGTATATTATTTTAGAGCCAAAACTCATCAGGTTTTGTGGAAACTAACATCACAAAACAGATCCACACGGTGCACTTGTGTGTATACACACACACATACACACAAACACCAAACTTGCTCTTAAACATACACATACTCCAAGTTTTCTAAGGAATCTCCACACTGCTTTCCAGAGTGGCTGCACTAATTTGCAGTCCCACCAGCAATGTATGAGTGTACATTTCTCCCCACATCCTCGCCAACACCTGTTGTTGCTCGTATTCTTGATAATCGCCATTCTAATTGGGGTGAGATGGAATCTAAGGGTGGTTTTGATTTGCATTTCTCATATTACTAGAGATGTTGAACATTTTTCCATATGTTTGTTGATTGCTTGGATATCTTCTTCTGTGAAGTGTCTATTCATTTCCTTAGCCCATTTGTCAACTGGATTATTTGAATTCTTGGAGTAGAGTTTTTTGAGTTCTTTATAGATTCTGGAGATTAGTGCTCTATCTGAAGTATGATTGGCAAAGATATTCTCCCACTCTGTAGGCTTTTTCATCGCATTGCTGATAGTTTCCTTTGCTGAGAGAAACTTTTTAGTTTGAATCTATCCCAGTGGTTGATTCTAGCTTTTATTTCTTGTGCTATGGGAGTCCTGTTAAGGAAGTCTGCTGATCCTAAGCTGATATGTTGAAGATCTGGACCTACTTTTTCTTCTATAATCTGCAGGGTCTCTGGTCTGATTCTGAGGTCCTTAATCCATTTTGAGTTTAGTTTCATGCATGGTGAGAGATATGGGTTTAGTTTCATTCTGTTGCATATGGATTTCCAATTCTCCCAGCACCATTTGTTGAAGAGGCTATCTTTTCTCCATTGCATATTTTTGGCCCCTTTGTCTAGTATGAGAAAATTGTATTTATTTGGGTTTGTGTCCGTGTCCTCTATTCTGTACCATTGATCTACCTGTCTATTTTGGTACCAATACCATGTCGTTTTTGTTACTATTGCTTTGTAGTAGAGTTGAAGATCTGGTATTGCAATACCCCCTGTTTCACTCTTCCGGCTAAGGATTGCTTTAGCTATTCTGGGTTTCTTATTCTTCCAGATGAATTTCATAATTGCTTGCTCTATTTCTGTAAGGTACGTCATTGGGATTTTAATTGGAATTGCATTGAATTTGTATAGCACTTTAGGTAGTATGTCCATTTTGACAATATCAATTCTTCCTATCCAAGAACTTGGAAGATCTTTCCATCTTCTAAGGTGTTCTTTAATTTCTTTCTTTAGTGTTGTATAGTTCTCATTGTAGAGGTCTTTCACCTCTTTTGTGAGATTGATTCCCAAGTATTTTATTTTTTTTGATGCTATTGTGAATGGGGTACTTTTCCTAATTTCTCTTTCTGAAGATTCGTCGCTCATATATAAAAATGCATTGGATTTATGAGCATTGATCTTGTAACCTGCTACTTTACTGAATTCACTTATGTGTTCTAAGAGTTTTCTGGTGGAATTTCCAGGTTCCTCTAAATATATAATCATGTCATCAGCGAACAGGGATAGTTTGAGTTCTTCTTTTCCAATTCGTATCCCTTTAATTTCTTTGGTTTGTCTAATTGCTCTGGCTAGATTCTCAAGAACGATATTGAATAGAAGTGGTGAAAGAGGGCATCCCTGCCTTGTTCCAGTTTTTAGGGGGAATGTTTTCAGTTTTTCACCATTTAGAATGATATTAGCCATGGGCTTAGCATTTTATACAATATATTATACTTGTTATATTAATATCAATATATTGTCATGGGTTAGATATGAGGTGTCCCCTAAAGGTTCATGTGTGAGAAAATTTAAAAATGTTCAAATGTGGAATGCATAGACTATGAGGGGCATAACTTAATTGATTTCTTAATTTACTGATAAGGATTAATTTGATAGTCTGTAGGCAAGTAGGGTATGACTGGGAGAAGTAGATCATCGGGAGCATGTTTTTGGTGAGCATACCTTTCTGTGTTGAGAGGAGATCTCTCTGCTTCCTGGAGCCATTTCCTGAGCGTCTATACTCCTCCATGCACTTCTGCCATGATATTATGCCTCACTTGGTCGAGAGCAATTGTTTCTGATATCTATGGAATAAGAATTCTGAATCTGTGAGATCCAAATAAACTTTTTGTGCTCACTCTTCTTTGTCAGATCTTTTGGTCACAGTGACAAGAAAGCTGGCTGAAGTATTTAATATTATTTGTAAATGATAGTGACATGTTATTTCTCTGTATTGGACATGAAATTATTACTGTGCTTTTATGCTTTGCTTTTGTCCTCCATTGTCAAAAACCTTGTGTTAAGTTTATAGATGTAGCCTATAACAGTTTGTTCCCCACAGAATGTGTTGTCCCTTAGCCACATTAAGTCAGTGTCTACAAAACTTCAGGACCTCTAGGTGTCTCTTATTTTCTCTTAATTTTTAGTTTCAATTCTTTTAGAGAAATTTAATTCAATAAGCTTGTATAATCCACAGTTATTCACATCTGTAACAATTCTCCTGGCATGTAATATGTAAAGAAGCTCCTTCTTCCATGATGACAGATACTACATTTTTCTGTCATTGCTCTTTTTAAATTCCTGACAAGCACAGTACCTGGTTCTTGACTTTACTGAGAGATTCCCCTTCGCTCTTACCATCAGTGGCTAATCAGGGCAGCTCTTTGGGTGTTCTTTCCTATAATCTGGGCAATCAACATAGTATGTTTCTCTAAGGGTGCATGGTTTTGCCCTCTCCAGCCTCACAGACTGCCCTGTGCATACAGGTATCACTGTGTCTAATCCTTTCTAATCTATCTGCCTGGTCATTGCAATGAGCAATCTGACACATGCCCAATACCTTCCTGGAGGGAACTCTTCATTCCATAACCTGTCCCATCTCTGCAAACCTGGGTTTATAGCTTGTCTTGAGGTCCCTTGATCTGACAGTCCTGAAATGGGTTGACATTGTTTTTCTCCTGTTATCACCAGGTGACATCTTCTAAGCATTCCATCTCAGGCATGCTGTGGGAAATCTTCTTGATGTGGAGATATGCAACCTGATTCAGTGTTTCTGAAAATTTTAAGAACCACCAGATATCTTTTGATAGGTTTCTGTTTTGTCTCAATGTGGATTAATTTTTTTTCTTTTCCTTTCAATTAAGAATCCTGACTGATAAAATCATATCCTAAATGTCATTTGGAATGTAACTAGAAAATCCTTTAGAATATATGTGTAGCAATTATCATGATAGAAAAGCATGAATATTTTTAAATATTTAGGACAAAAAAAGACAATGTAATTCTTTAGAGTGGACAAGGTGATGAAATGGCTTTGCTTAAGACACAAATATCAAATGGACCTCCAATTTATGGGAAATTTGCATTCATCTCTGTGTCCTGTATAATGTCATAGGTACTCAGTATTGAGTGATGGATAAAATATTTACTCTTTCAATTAAGTGCTTTTGTCCTTCTAGATTTAGAGAAAAGAAAAAAGAAAAAAATTGAGTAGTAACATTGATGTGAATCTTACATCAGGAAGTTAGTTATTACATTCCCCATTGTCACACTGTGAAGATCAATTGTCCTGAGAAAGATACTTATCCTTCAAAAGAGGAAGAAAATACTCATTTCTCTTTCCCTAATTCAAACTCTGCTAAGTTAATGTAAGAAAACTGTAGAAATGTAAGAAAACTGTAGATATGCACAGTGTGCATTATGCACATTCAAATACAGAAGGTGTGTGATAAAATTTGCATCTTACATTTGGATGCAAAGAAGTGATTGAGACGAAGAGCAAAATAATGATAACAGATTAATGGGTAGTTGAAAAATGACTAATATGCTGCTAAATGAAAATGGAACTGGGGACACTGAAAAGTGACTAATATGCAGCTAAATGAAAATGGAACTAGTGACACTTCTCCACTGAGAGGTGGAGAACAATTGGTCAATTCACCCCTAATAAACATCACAGTGCAACATTCAAGAATGTTTGAGGTAAATGCTAATAAAGAATGTAGCATGTTGTAGAAATTTGAGCAAGTTAATTTTTTCTACATTCTCCTGATGAAAGTCGCACATTGGATTATTTGCAAAGTATTCTCAAAATAACTGCAAGTTGTAGACTTGTATATTATTTTAGAGCCAAAACTCATCAGGTTTTGTGGAAACTAACATCACAAAACAGATCCACACGGTGCACTTGTGTGTATACACACACACATACACACAAACACCAAACTTGCTCTTAAACATACACATACTCCAAGTTTTCTAAGGAATCTCCACACTGCTTTCCAGAGTGGCTGCACTAATTTGCAGTCCCACCAGCAATGTATGAGTGTACATTTCTCCCCACATCCTCGCCAACACCTGTTGTTGCTCGTATTCTTGATAATCGCCATTCTAATTGGGGTGAGATGGAATCTAAGGGTGGTTTTGATTTGCATTTCTCATATTACTAGAGATGTTGAACATTTTTCCATATGTTTGTTGATTGCTTGGATATCTTCTTCTGTGAAGTGTCTATTCATTTCCTTAGCCCATTTGTCAACTGGATTATTTGAATTCTTGGAGTAGAGTTTTTTGAGTTCTTTATAGATTCTGGAGATTAGTGCTCTATCTGAAGTATGATTGGCAAAGATATTCTCCCACTCTGTAGGCTTTTTCATCGCATTGCTGATAGTTTCCTTTGCTGAGAGAAACTTTTTAGTTTGAATCTATCCCAGTGGTTGATTCTAGCTTTTATTTCTTGTGCTATGGGAGTCCTGTTAAGGAAGTCTGCTGATCCTAAGCTGATATGTTGAAGATCTGGACCTACTTTTTCTTCTATAATCTGCAGGGTCTCTGGTCTGATTCTGAGGTCCTTAATCCATTTTGAGTTTAGTTTCATGCATGGTGAGAGATATGGGTTTAGTTTCATTCTGTTGCATATGGATTTCCAATTCTCCCAGCACCATTTGTTGAAGAGGCTATCTTTTCTCCATTGCATATTTTTGGCCCCTTTGTCTAGTATGAGAAAATTGTATTTATTTGGGTTTGTGTCCGTGTCCTCTATTCTGTACCATTGATCTACCTGTCTATTTTGGTACCAATACCATGTCGTTTTTGTTACTATTGCTTTGTAGTAGAGTTGAAGATCTGGTATTGCAATACCCCCTGTTTCACTCTTCCGGCTAAGGATTGCTTTAGCTATTCTGGGTTTCTTATTCTTCCAGATGAATTTCATAATTGCTTGCTCTATTTCTGTAAGGTACGTCATTGGGATTTTAATTGGAATTGCATTGAATTTGTATAGCACTTTAGGTAGTATGTCCATTTTGACAATATCAATTCTTCCTATCCAAGAACTTGGAAGATCTTTCCATCTTCTAAGGTGTTCTTTAATTTCTTTCTTTAGTGTTGTATAGTTCTCATTGTAGAGGTCTTTCACCTCTTTTGTGAGATTGATTCCCAAGTATTTTATTTTTTTTGATGCTATTGTGAATGGGGTACTTTTCCTAATTTCTCTTTCTGAAGATTCGTCGCTCATATATAAAAATGCATTGGATTTATGAGCATTGATCTTGTAACCTGCTACTTTACTGAATTCACTTATGTGTTCTAAGAGTTTTCTGGTGGAATTTCCAGGTTCCTCTAAATATATAATCATGTCATCAGCGAACAGGGATAGTTTGAGTTCTTCTTTTCCAATTCGTATCCCTTTAATTTCTTTGGTTTGTCTAATTGCTCTGGCTAGATTCTCAAGAACGATATTGAATAGAAGTGGTGAAAGAGGGCATCCCTGCCTTGTTCCAGTTTTTAGGGGGAATGTTTTCAGTTTTTCACCATTTAGAATGATATTAGCCATGGGCTTAGCATTTTATACAATATATTATACTTGTTATATTAATATCAATATATTGTCATGGGTTAGATATGAGGTGTCCCCTAAAGGTTCATGTGTGAGAAAATTTAAAAATGTTCAAATGTGGAATGCATAGACTATGAGGGGCATAACTTAATTGATTTCTTAATTTACTGATAAGGATTAATTTGATAGTCTGTAGGCAAGTAGGGTATGACTGGGAGAAGTAGATCATCGGGAGCATGTTTTTGGTGAGCATACCTTTCTGTGTTGAGAGGAGATCTCTCTGCTTCCTGGAGCCATTTCCTGAGCGTCTATACTCCTCCATGCACTTCTGCCATGATATTATGCCTCACTTGGTCGAGAGCAATTGTTTCTGATATCTATGGAATAAGAATTCTGAATCTGTGAGATCCAAATAAACTTTTTGTGCTCACTCTTCTTTGTCAGATCTTTTGGTCACAGTGACAAGAAAGCTGGCTGAAGTATTTAATATTATTTGTAAATGATAGTGACATGTTATTTCTCTGTATTGGACATGAAATTATTACTGTGCTTTTATGCTTTGCTTTTGTCCTCCATTGTCAAAAACCTTGTGTTAAGTTTATAGATGTAGCCTATAACAGTTTGTTCCCCACAGAATGTGTTGTCCCTTAGCCACATTAAGTCAGTGTCTACAAAACTTCAGGACCTCTAGGTGTCTCTTATTTTCTCTTAATTTTTAGTTTCAATTCTTTTAGAGAAATTTAATTCAATAAGCTTGTATAATCCACAGTTATTCACATCTGTAATAATTCTCCTGGCATGTAATATGTAAAGAAGCTCCTTCTTCCATGATGACAGATACTACATTTTTCTGTCATTGCTCTTTTTAAATTCCTGACAAGCACAGTACCTGGTTCTTGACTTTACTGAGAGATTCCCCTTCGCTCTTACCATCAGTGGCTAATCAGGGCAGCTCTTTGGGTGTTCTTTCCTATAATCTGGGCAATCAACATAGTATGTTTCTCTAAGGGTGCATGGTTTTGCCCTCTCCAGCCTCACAGACTGCCCTGTGCATACAGGTATCACTGTGTCTAATCCTTTCTAATCTATCTGCCTGGTCATTGCAATGAGCAATCTGACACATGCCCAATACCTTCCTGGAGGGAACTCTTCATTCCATAACCTGTCCCATCTCTGCAAACCTGGGTTTATAGCTTGTCTTGAGGTCCCTTGATCTGACAGTCCTGAAATGGGTTGACATTGTTTTTCTCCTGTTATCACCAGGTGACATCTTCTAAGCATTCCATCTCAGGCATGCTGTGGGAAATCTTCTTGATGTGGAGATATGCAACCTGATTCAGTGTTTCTGAAAATTTTAAGAACCACCAGATATCTTTTGATAGGTTTCTGTTTTGTCTCAATGTGGATTAATTTTTTTTCTTTTCCTTTCAATTAAGAATCCTGACTGATAAAATCATATCCTAAATGTCATTTGGAATGTAACTAGAAAATCCTTTAGAATATATGTGTAGCAATTATCATGATAGAAAAGCATGAATATTTTTAAATATTTAGGACAAAAAAAGACAATGTAATTCTTTAGAGTGGACAAGGTGATGAAATGGCTTTGCTTAAGACACAAATATCAAATGGACCTCCAATTTATGGGAAATTTGCATTCATCTCTGTGTCCTGTATAATGTCATAGGTACTCAGTATTGAGTGATGGATAAAATATTTACTCTTTCAATTAAGTGCTTTTGTCCTTCTAGATTTAGAGAAAAGAAAAAAGAAAAAAATTGAGTAGTAACATTGATGTGAATCTTACATCAGGAAGTTAGTTATTACATTCCCCATTGTCACACTGTGAAGATCAATTGTCCTGAGAAAGATACTTATCCTTCAAAAGAGGAAGAAAATACTCATTTCTCTTTCCCTAATTCAAACTCTGCTAAGTTAATGTAAGAAAACTGTAGAAATGTAAGAAAACTGTAGATATGCACAGTGTGCATTATGCACATTCAAATACAGAAGGTGTGTGATAAAATTTGCATCTTACATTTGGATGCAAAGAAGTGATTGAGACGAAGAGCAAAATAATGATAACAGATTAATGGGTAGTTGAAAAATGACTAATATGCTGCTAAATGAAAATGGAACTGGGGACACTGAAAAGTGACTAATATGCAGCTAAATGAAAATGGAACTAGTGACACTTCTCCACTGAGAGGTGGAGAACAATTGGTCAATTCACCCCTAATAAACATCACAGTGCAACATTCAAGAATGTTTGAGGTAAATGCTAATAAAGAATGTAGCATGTTGTAGAAATTTGAGCAAGTTAATTTTTTCTACATTCTCCTGATGAAAGTCGCACATTGGATTATTTGCAAAGTATTCTCAAAATAACTGCAAGTTGTAGACTTGTATATTATTTTAGAGCCAAAACTCATCAGGTTTTGTGGAAACTAACATCACAAAACAGATCCACACGGTGCACTTGTGTGTATACACACACACATACACACAAACACCAAACTTGCTCTTAAACATACACATACTCCAAGTTTTCTAAGGAATCTCCACACTGCTTTCCAGAGTGGCTGCACTAATTTGCAGTCCCACCAGCAATGTATGAGTGTACATTTCTCCCCACATCCTCGCCAACACCTGTTGTTGCTCGTATTCTTGATAATCGCCATTCTAATTGGGGTGAGATGGAATCTAAGGGTGGTTTTGATTTGCATTTCTCATATTACTAGAGATGTTGAACATTTTTCCATATGTTTGTTGATTGCTTGGATATCTTCTTCTGTGAAGTGTCTATTCATTTCCTTAGCCCATTTGTCAACTGGATTATTTGAATTCTTGGAGTAGAGTTTTTTGAGTTCTTTATAGATTCTGGAGATTAGTGCTCTATCTGAAGTATGATTGGCAAAGATATTCTCCCACTCTGTAGGCTTTTTCATCGCATTGCTGATAGTTTCCTTTGCTGAGAGAAACTTTTTAGTTTGAATCTATCCCAGTGGTTGATTCTAGCTTTTATTTCTTGTGCTATGGGAGTCCTGTTAAGGAAGTCTGCTGATCCTAAGCTGATATGTTGAAGATCTGGACCTACTTTTTCTTCTATAATCTGCAGGGTCTCTGGTCTGATTCTGAGGTCCTTAATCCATTTTGAGTTTAGTTTCATGCATGGTGAGAGATATGGGTTTAGTTTCATTCTGTTGCATATGGATTTCCAATTCTCCCAGCACCATTTGTTGAAGAGGCTATCTTTTCTCCATTGCATATTTTTGGCCCCTTTGTCTAGTATGAGAAAATTGTATTTATTTGGGTTTGTGTCCGTGTCCTCTATTCTGTACCATTGATCTACCTGTCTATTTTGGTACCAATACCATGTCGTTTTTGTTACTATTGCTTTGTAGTAGAGTTGAAGATCTGGTATTGCAATACCCCCTGTTTCACTCTTCCGGCTAAGGATTGCTTTAGCTATTCTGGGTTTCTTATTCTTCCAGATGAATTTCATAATTGCTTGCTCTATTTCTGTAAGGTACGTCATTGGGATTTTAATTGGAATTGCATTGAATTTGTATAGCACTTTAGGTAGTATGTCCATTTTGACAATATCAATTCTTCCTATCCAAGAACTTGGAAGATCTTTCCATCTTCTAAGGTGTTCTTTAATTTCTTTCTTTAGTGTTGTATAGTTCTCATTGTAGAGGTCTTTCACCTCTTTTGTGAGATTGATTCCCAAGTATTTTATTTTTTTTGATGCTATTGTGAATGGGGTACTTTTCCTAATTTCTCTTTCTGAAGATTCGTCGCTCATATATAAAAATGCATTGGATTTATGAGCATTGATCTTGTAACCTGCTACTTTACTGAATTCACTTATGTGTTCTAAGAGTTTTCTGGTGGAATTTCCAGGTTCCTCTAAATATATAATCATGTCATCAGCGAACAGGGATAGTTTGAGTTCTTCTTTTCCAATTCGTATCCCTTTAATTTCTTTGGTTTGTCTAATTGCTCTGGCTAGATTCTCAAGAACGATATTGAATAGAAGTGGTGAAAGAGGGCATCCCTGCCTTGTTCCAGTTTTTAGGGGGAATGTTTTCAGTTTTTCACCATTTAGAATGATATTAGCCATGGGCTTAGCATTTTATACAATATATTATACTTGTTATATTAATATCAATATATTGTCATGGGTTAGATATGAGGTGTCCCCTAAAGGTTCATGTGTGAGAAAATTTAAAAATGTTCAAATGTGGAATGCATAGACTATGAGGGGCATAACTTAATTGATTTCTTAATTTACTGATAAGGATTAATTTGATAGTCTGTAGGCAAGTAGGGTATGACTGGGAGAAGTAGATCATCGGGAGCATGTTTTTGGTGAGCATACCTTTCTGTGTTGAGAGGAGATCTCTCTGCTTCCTGGAGCCATTTCCTGAGCGTCTATACTCCTCCATGCACTTCTGCCATGATATTATGCCTCACTTGGTCGAGAGCAATTGTTTCTGATATCTATGGAATAAGAATTCTGAATCTGTGAGATCCAAATAAACTTTTTGTGCTCACTCTTCTTTGTCAGATCTTTTGGTCACAGTGACAAGAAAGCTGGCTGAAGTATTTAATATTATTTGTAAATGATAGTGACATGTTATTTCTCTGTATTGGACATGAAATTATTACTGTGCTTTTATGCTTTGCTTTTGTCCTCCATTGTCAAAAACCTTGTGTTAAGTTTATAGATGTAGCCTATAACAGTTTGTTCCCCACAGAATGTGTTGTCCCTTAGCCACATTAAGTCAGTGTCTACAAAACTTCAGGACCTCTAGGTGTCTCTTATTTTCTCTTAATTTTTAGTTTCAATTCTTTTAGAGAAATTTAATTCAATAAGCTTGTATAATCCACAGTTATTCACATCTGTAATAATTCTCCTGGCATGTAATATGTAAAGAAGCTCCTTCTTCCATGATGACAGATACTACATTTTTCTGTCATTGCTCTTTTTAAATTCCTGACAAGCACAGTACCTGGTTCTTGACTTTACTGAGAGATTCCCCTTCGCTCTTACCATCAGTGGCTAATCAGGGCAGCTCTTTGGGTGTTCTTTCCTATAATCTGGGCAATCAACATAGTATGTTTCTCTAAGGGTGCATGGTTTTGCCCTCTCCAGCCTCACAGACTGCCCTGTGCATACAGGTATCACTGTGTCTAATCCTTTCTAATCTATCTGCCTGGTCATTGCAATGAGCAATCTGACACATGCCCAATACCTTCCTGGAGGGAACTCTTCATTCCATAACCTGTCCCATCTCTGCAAACCTGGGTTTATAGCTTGTCTTGAGGTCCCTTGATCTGACAGTCCTGAAATGGGTTGACATTGTTTTTCTCCTGTTATCACCAGGTGACATCTTCTAAGCATTCCATCTCAGGCATGCTGTGGGAAATCTTCTTGATGTGGAGATATGCAACCTGATTCAGTGTTTCTGAAAATTTTAAGAACCACCAGATATCTTTTGATAGGTTTCTGTTTTGTCTCAATGTGGATTAATTTTTTTTCTTTTCCTTTCAATTAAGAATCCTGACTGATAAAATCATATCCTAAATGTCATTTGGAATGTAACTAGAAAATCCTTTAGAATATATGTGTAGCAATTATCATGATAGAAAAGCATGAATATTTTTAAATATTTAGGACAAAAAAAGACAATGTAATTCTTTAGAGTGGACAAGGTGATGAAATGGCTTTGCTTAAGACACAAATATCAAATGGACCTCCAATTTATGGGAAATTTGCATTCATCTCTGTGTCCTGTATAATGTCATAGGTACTCAGTATTGAGTGATGGATAAAATATTTACTCTTTCAATTAAGTGCTTTTGTCCTTCTAGATTTAGAGAAAAGAAAAAAGAAAAAAATTGAGTAGTAACATTGATGTGAATCTTACATCAGGAAGTTAGTTATTACATTCCCCATTGTCACACTGTGAAGATCAATTGTCCTGAGAAAGATACTTATCCTTCAAAAGAGGAAGAAAATACTCATTTCTCTTTCCCTAATTCAAACTCTGCTAAGTTAATGTAAGAAAACTGTAGAAATGTAAGAAAACTGTAGATATGCACAGTGTGCATTATGCACATTCAAATACAGAAGGTGTGTGATAAAATTTGCATCTTACATTTGGATGCAAAGAAGTGATTGAGACGAAGAGCAAAATAATGATAACAGATTAATGGGTAGTTGAAAAATGACTAATATGCTGCTAAATGAAAATGGAACTGGGGACACTGAAAAGTGACTAATATGCAGCTAAATGAAAATGGAACTAGTGACACTTCTCCACTGAGAGGTGGAGAACAATTGGTCAATTCACCCCTAATAAACATCACAGTGCAACATTCAAGAATGTTTGAGGTAAATGCTAATAAAGAATGTAGCATGTTGTAGAAATTTGAGCAAGTTAATTTTTTCTACATTCTCCTGATGAAAGTCGCACATTGGATTATTTGCAAAGTATTCTCAAAATAACTGCAAGTTGTAGACTTGTATATTATTTTAGAGCCAAAACTCATCAGGTTTTGTGGAAACTAACATCACAAAACAGATCCACACGGTGCACTTGTGTGTATACACACACACATACACACAAACACCAAACTTGCTCTTAAACATACACATACTCCAAGTTTTCTAAGGAATCTCCACACTGCTTTCCAGAGTGGCTGCACTAATTTGCAGTCCCACCAGCAATGTATGAGTGTACATTTCTCCCCACATCCTCGCCAACACCTGTTGTTGCTCGTATTCTTGATAATCGCCATTCTAATTGGGGTGAGATGGAATCTAAGGGTGGTTTTGATTTGCATTTCTCATATTACTAGAGATGTTGAACATTTTTCCATATGTTTGTTGATTGCTTGGATATCTTCTTCTGTGAAGTGTCTATTCATTTCCTTAGCCCATTTGTCAACTGGATTATTTGAATTCTTGGAGTAGAGTTTTTTGAGTTCTTTATAGATTCTGGAGATTAGTGCTCTATCTGAAGTATGATTGGCAAAGATATTCTCCCACTCTGTAGGCTTTTTCATCGCATTGCTGATAGTTTCCTTTGCTGAGAGAAACTTTTTAGTTTGAATCTATCCCAGTGGTTGATTCTAGCTTTTATTTCTTGTGCTATGGGAGTCCTGTTAAGGAAGTCTGCTGATCCTAAGCTGATATGTTGAAGATCTGGACCTACTTTTTCTTCTATAATCTGCAGGGTCTCTGGTCTGATTCTGAGGTCCTTAATCCATTTTGAGTTTAGTTTCATGCATGGTGAGAGATATGGGTTTAGTTTCATTCTGTTGCATATGGATTTCCAATTCTCCCAGCACCATTTGTTGAAGAGGCTATCTTTTCTCCATTGCATATTTTTGGCCCCTTTGTCTAGTATGAGAAAATTGTATTTATTTGGGTTTGTGTCCGTGTCCTCTATTCTGTACCATTGATCTACCTGTCTATTTTGGTACCAATACCATGTCGTTTTTGTTACTATTGCTTTGTAGTAGAGTTGAAGATCTGGTATTGCAATACCCCCTGTTTCACTCTTCCGGCTAAGGATTGCTTTAGCTATTCTGGGTTTCTTATTCTTCCAGATGAATTTCATAATTGCTTGCTCTATTTCTGTAAGGTACGTCATTGGGATTTTAATTGGAATTGCATTGAATTTGTATAGCACTTTAGGTAGTATGTCCATTTTGACAATATCAATTCTTCCTATCCAAGAACTTGGAAGATCTTTCCATCTTCTAAGGTGTTCTTTAATTTCTTTCTTTAGTGTTGTATAGTTCTCATTGTAGAGGTCTTTCACCTCTTTTGTGAGATTGATTCCCAAGTATTTTATTTTTTTTGATGCTATTGTGAATGGGGTACTTTTCCTAATTTCTCTTTCTGAAGATTCGTCGCTCATATATAAAAATGCATTGGATTTATGAGCATTGATCTTGTAACCTGCTACTTTACTGAATTCACTTATGTGTTCTAAGAGTTTTCTGGTGGAATTTCCAGGTTCCTCTAAATATATAATCATGTCATCAGCGAACAGGGATAGTTTGAGTTCTTCTTTTCCAATTCGTATCCCTTTAATTTCTTTGGTTTGTCTAATTGCTCTGGCTAGATTCTCAAGAACGATATTGAATAGAAGTGGTGAAAGAGGGCATCCCTGCCTTGTTCCAGTTTTTAGGGGGAATGTTTTCAGTTTTTCACCATTTAGAATGATATTAGCCATGGGCTTAGCATTTTATACAATATATTATACTTGTTATATTAATATCAATATATTGTCATGGGTTAGATATGAGGTGTCCCCTAAAGGTTCATGTGTGAGAAAATTTAAAAATGTTCAAATGTGGAATGCATAGACTATGAGGGGCATAACTTAATTGATTTCTTAATTTACTGATAAGGATTAATTTGATAGTCTGTAGGCAAGTAGGGTATGACTGGGAGAAGTAGATCATCGGGAGCATGTTTTTGGTGAGCATACCTTTCTGTGTTGAGAGGAGATCTCTCTGCTTCCTGGAGCCATTTCCTGAGCGTCTATACTCCTCCATGCACTTCTGCCATGATATTATGCCTCACTTGGTCGAGAGCAATTGTTTCTGATATCTATGGAATAAGAATTCTGAATCTGTGAGATCCAAATAAACTTTTTGTGCTCACTCTTCTTTGTCAGATCTTTTGGTCACAGTGACAAGAAAGCTGGCTGAAGTATTTAATATTATTTGTAAATGATAGTGACATGTTATTTCTCTGTATTGGACATGAAATTATTACTGTGCTTTTATGCTTTGCTTTTGTCCTCCATTGTCAAAAACCTTGTGTTAAGTTTATAGATGTAGCCTATAACAGTTTGTTCCCCACAGAATGTGTTGTCCCTTAGCCACATTAAGTCAGTGTCTACAAAACTTCAGGACCTCTAGGTGTCTCTTATTTTCTCTTAATTTTTAGTTTCAATTCTTTTAGAGAAATTTAATTCAATAAGCTTGTATAATCCACAGTTATTCACATCTGTAATAATTCTCCTGGCATGTAATATGTAAAGAAGCTCCTTCTTCCATGATGACAGATACTACATTTTTCTGTCATTGCTCTTTTTAAATTCCTGACAAGCACAGTACCTGGTTCTTGACTTTACTGAGAGATTCCCCTTCGCTCTTACCATCAGTGGCTAATCAGGGCAGCTCTTTGGGTGTTCTTTCCTATAATCTGGGCAATCAACATAGTATGTTTCTCTAAGGGTGCATGGTTTTGCCCTCTCCAGCCTCACAGACTGCCCTGTGCATACAGGTATCACTGTGTCTAATCCTTTCTAATCTATCTGCCTGGTCATTGCAATGAGCAATCTGACACATGCCCAATACCTTCCTGGAGGGAACTCTTCATTCCATAACCTGTCCCATCTCTGCAAACCTGGGTTTATAGCTTGTCTTGAGGTCCCTTGATCTGACAGTCCTGAAATGGGTTGACATTGTTTTTCTCCTGTTATCACCAGGTGACATCTTCTAAGCATTCCATCTCAGGCATGCTGTGGGAAATCTTCTTGATGTGGAGATATGCAACCTGATTCAGTGTTTCTGAAAATTTTAAGAACCACCAGATATCTTTTGATAGGTTTCTGTTTTGTCTCAATGTGGATTAATTTTTTTTCTTTTCCTTTCAATTAAGAATCCTGACTGATAAAATCATATCCTAAATGTCATTTGGAATGTAACTAGAAAATCCTTTAGAATATATGTGTAGCAATTATCATGATAGAAAAGCATGAATATTTTTAAATATTTAGGACAAAAAAAGACAATGTAATTCTTTAGAGTGGACAAGGTGATGAAATGGCTTTGCTTAAGACACAAATATCAAATGGACCTCCAATTTATGGGAAATTTGCATTCATCTCTGTGTCCTGTATAATGTCATAGGTACTCAGTATTGAGTGATGGATAAAATATTTACTCTTTCAATTAAGTGCTTTTGTCCTTCTAGATTTAGAGAAAAGAAAAAAGAAAAAAATTGAGTAGTAACATTGATGTGAATCTTACATCAGGAAGTTAGTTATTACATTCCCCATTGTCACACTGTGAAGATCAATTGTCCTGAGAAAGATACTTATCCTTCAAAAGAGGAAGAAAATACTCATTTCTCTTTCCCTAATTCAAACTCTGCTAAGTTAATGTAAGAAAACTGTAGAAATGTAAGAAAACTGTAGATATGCACAGTGTGCATTATGCACATTCAAATACAGAAGGTGTGTGATAAAATTTGCATCTTACATTTGGATGCAAAGAAGTGATTGAGACGAAGAGCAAAATAATGATAACAGATTAATGGGTAGTTGAAAAATGACTAATATGCTGCTAAATGAAAATGGAACTGGGGACACTGAAAAGTGACTAATATGCAGCTAAATGAAAATGGAACTAGTGACACTTCTCCACTGAGAGGTGGAGAACAATTGGTCAATTCACCCCTAATAAACATCACAGTGCAACATTCAAGAATGTTTGAGGTAAATGCTAATAAAGAATGTAGCATGTTGTAGAAATTTGAGCAAGTTAATTTTTTCTACATTCTCCTGATGAAAGTCGCACATTGGATTATTTGCAAAGTATTCTCAAAATAACTGCAAGTTGTAGACTTGTATATTATTTTAGAGCCAAAACTCATCAGGTTTTGTGGAAACTAACATCACAAAACAGATCCACACGGTGCACTTGTGTGTATACACACACACATACACACAAACACCAAACTTGCTCTTAAACATACACATACTCCAAGTTTTCTAAGGAATCTCCACACTGCTTTCCAGAGTGGCTGCACTAATTTGCAGTCCCACCAGCAATGTATGAGTGTACATTTCTCCCCACATCCTCGCCAACACCTGTTGTTGCTCGTATTCTTGATAATCGCCATTCTAATTGGGGTGAGATGGAATCTAAGGGTGGTTTTGATTTGCATTTCTCATATTACTAGAGATGTTGAACATTTTTCCATATGTTTGTTGATTGCTTGGATATCTTCTTCTGTGAAGTGTCTATTCATTTCCTTAGCCCATTTGTCAACTGGATTATTTGAATTCTTGGAGTAGAGTTTTTTGAGTTCTTTATAGATTCTGGAGATTAGTGCTCTATCTGAAGTATGATTGGCAAAGATATTCTCCCACTCTGTAGGCTTTTTCATCGCATTGCTGATAGTTTCCTTTGCTGAGAGAAACTTTTTAGTTTGAATCTATCCCAGTGGTTGATTCTAGCTTTTATTTCTTGTGCTATGGGAGTCCTGTTAAGGAAGTCTGCTGATCCTAAGCTGATATGTTGAAGATCTGGACCTACTTTTTCTTCTATAATCTGCAGGGTCTCTGGTCTGATTCTGAGGTCCTTAATCCATTTTGAGTTTAGTTTCATGCATGGTGAGAGATATGGGTTTAGTTTCATTCTGTTGCATATGGATTTCCAATTCTCCCAGCACCATTTGTTGAAGAGGCTATCTTTTCTCCATTGCATATTTTTGGCCCCTTTGTCTAGTATGAGAAAATTGTATTTATTTGGGTTTGTGTCCGTGTCCTCTATTCTGTACCATTGATCTACCTGTCTATTTTGGTACCAATACCATGTCGTTTTTGTTACTATTGCTTTGTAGTAGAGTTGAAGATCTGGTATTGCAATACCCCCTGTTTCACTCTTCCGGCTAAGGATTGCTTTAGCTATTCTGGGTTTCTTATTCTTCCAGATGAATTTCATAATTGCTTGCTCTATTTCTGTAAGGTACGTCATTGGGATTTTAATTGGAATTGCATTGAATTTGTATAGCACTTTAGGTAGTATGTCCATTTTGACAATATCAATTCTTCCTATCCAAGAACTTGGAAGATCTTTCCATCTTCTAAGGTGTTCTTTAATTTCTTTCTTTAGTGTTGTATAGTTCTCATTGTAGAGGTCTTTCACCTCTTTTGTGAGATTGATTCCCAAGTATTTTATTTTTTTTGATGCTATTGTGAATGGGGTACTTTTCCTAATTTCTCTTTCTGAAGATTCGTCGCTCATATATAAAAATGCATTGGATTTATGAGCATTGATCTTGTAACCTGCTACTTTACTGAATTCACTTATGTGTTCTAAGAGTTTTCTGGTGGAATTTCCAGGTTCCTCTAAATATATAATCATGTCATCAGCGAACAGGGATAGTTTGAGTTCTTCTTTTCCAATTCGTATCCCTTTAATTTCTTTGGTTTGTCTAATTGCTCTGGCTAGATTCTCAAGAACGATATTGAATAGAAGTGGTGAAAGAGGGCATCCCTGCCTTGTTCCAGTTTTTAGGGGGAATGTTTTCAGTTTTTCACCATTTAGAATGATATTAGCCATGGGCTTAGCATTTTATACAATATATTATACTTGTTATATTAATATCAATATATTGTCATGGGTTAGATATGAGGTGTCCCCTAAAGGTTCATGTGTGAGAAAATTTAAAAATGTTCAAATGTGGAATGCATAGACTATGAGGGGCATAACTTAATTGATTTCTTAATTTACTGATAAGGATTAATTTGATAGTCTGTAGGCAAGTAGGGTATGACTGGGAGAAGTAGATCATCGGGAGCATGTTTTTGGTGAGCATACCTTTCTGTGTTGAGAGGAGATCTCTCTGCTTCCTGGAGCCATTTCCTGAGCGTCTATACTCCTCCATGCACTTCTGCCATGATATTATGCCTCACTTGGTCGAGAGCAATTGTTTCTGATATCTATGGAATAAGAATTCTGAATCTGTGAGATCCAAATAAACTTTTTGTGCTCACTCTTCTTTGTCAGATCTTTTGGTCACAGTGACAAGAAAGCTGGCTGAAGTATTTAATATTATTTGTAAATGATAGTGACATGTTATTTCTCTGTATTGGACATGAAATTATTACTGTGCTTTTATGCTTTGCTTTTGTCCTCCATTGTCAAAAACCTTGTGTTAAGTTTATAGATGTAGCCTATAACAGTTTGTTCCCCACAGAATGTGTTGTCCCTTAGCCACATTAAGTCAGTGTCTACAAAACTTCAGGACCTCTAGGTGTCTCTTATTTTCTCTTAATTTTTAGTTTCAATTCTTTTAGAGAAATTTAATTCAATAAGCTTGTATAATCCACAGTTATTCACATCTGTAATAATTCTCCTGGCATGTAATATGTAAAGAAGCTCCTTCTTCCATGATGACAGATACTACATTTTTCTGTCATTGCTCTTTTTAAATTCCTGACAAGCACAGTACCTGGTTCTTGACTTTACTGAGAGATTCCCCTTCGCTCTTACCATCAGTGGCTAATCAGGGCAGCTCTTTGGGTGTTCTTTCCTATAATCTGGGCAATCAACATAGTATGTTTCTCTAAGGGTGCATGGTTTTGCCCTCTCCAGCCTCACAGACTGCCCTGTGCATACAGGTATCACTGTGTCTAATCCTTTCTAATCTATCTGCCTGGTCATTGCAATGAGCAATCTGACACATGCCCAATACCTTCCTGGAGGGAACTCTTCATTCCATAACCTGTCCCATCTCTGCAAACCTGGGTTTATAGCTTGTCTTGAGGTCCCTTGATCTGACAGTCCTGAAATGGGTTGACATTGTTTTTCTCCTGTTATCACCAGGTGACATCTTCTAAGCATTCCATCTCAGGCATGCTGTGGGAAATCTTCTTGATGTGGAGATATGCAACCTGATTCAGTGTTTCTGAAAATTTTAAGAACCACCAGATATCTTTTGATAGGTTTCTGTTTTGTCTCAATGTGGATTAATTTTTTTTCTTTTCCTTTCAATTAAGAATCCTGACTGATAAAATCATATCCTAAATGTCATTTGGAATGTAACTAGAAAATCCTTTAGAATATATGTGTAGCAATTATCATGATAGAAAAGCATGAATATTTTTAAATATTTAGGACAAAAAAAGACAATGTAATTCTTTAGAGTGGACAAGGTGATGAAATGGCTTTGCTTAAGACACAAATATCAAATGGACCTCCAATTTATGGGAAATTTGCATTCATCTCTGTGTCCTGTATAATGTCATAGGTACTCAGTATTGAGTGATGGATAAAATATTTACTCTTTCAATTAAGTGCTTTTGTCCTTCTAGATTTAGAGAAAAGAAAAAAGAAAAAAATTGAGTAGTAACATTGATGTGAATCTTACATCAGGAAGTTAGTTATTACATTCCCCATTGTCACACTGTGAAGATCAATTGTCCTGAGAAAGATACTTATCCTTCAAAAGAGGAAGAAAATACTCATTTCTCTTTCCCTAATTCAAACTCTGCTAAGTTAATGTAAGAAAACTGTAGAAATGTAAGAAAACTGTAGATATGCACAGTGTGCATTATGCACATTCAAATACAGAAGGTGTGTGATAAAATTTGCATCTTACATTTGGATGCAAAGAAGTGATTGAGACGAAGAGCAAAATAATGATAACAGATTAATGGGTAGTTGAAAAATGACTAATATGCTGCTAAATGAAAATGGAACTGGGGACACTGAAAAGTGACTAATATGCAGCTAAATGAAAATGGAACTAGTGACACTTCTCCACTGAGAGGTGGAGAACAATTGGTCAATTCACCCCTAATAAACATCACAGTGCAACATTCAAGAATGTTTGAGGTAAATGCTAATAAAGAATGTAGCATGTTGTAGAAATTTGAGCAAGTTAATTTTTTCTACATTCTCCTGATGAAAGTCGCACATTGGATTATTTGCAAAGTATTCTCAAAATAACTGCAAGTTGTAGACTTGTATATTATTTTAGAGCCAAAACTCATCAGGTTTTGTGGAAACTAACATCACAAAACAGATCCACACGGTGCACTTGTGTGTATACACACACACATACACACAAACACCAAACTTGCTCTTAAACATACACATACTCCAAGTTTTCTAAGGAATCTCCACACTGCTTTCCAGAGTGGCTGCACTAATTTGCAGTCCCACCAGCAATGTATGAGTGTACATTTCTCCCCACATCCTCGCCAACACCTGTTGTTGCTCGTATTCTTGATAATCGCCATTCTAATTGGGGTGAGATGGAATCTAAGGGTGGTTTTGATTTGCATTTCTCATATTACTAGAGATGTTGAACATTTTTCCATATGTTTGTTGATTGCTTGGATATCTTCTTCTGTGAAGTGTCTATTCATTTCCTTAGCCCATTTGTCAACTGGATTATTTGAATTCTTGGAGTAGAGTTTTTTGAGTTCTTTATAGATTCTGGAGATTAGTGCTCTATCTGAAGTATGATTGGCAAAGATATTCTCCCACTCTGTAGGCTTTTTCATCGCATTGCTGATAGTTTCCTTTGCTGAGAGAAACTTTTTAGTTTGAATCTATCCCAGTGGTTGATTCTAGCTTTTATTTCTTGTGCTATGGGAGTCCTGTTAAGGAAGTCTGCTGATCCTAAGCTGATATGTTGAAGATCTGGACCTACTTTTTCTTCTATAATCTGCAGGGTCTCTGGTCTGATTCTGAGGTCCTTAATCCATTTTGAGTTTAGTTTCATGCATGGTGAGAGATATGGGTTTAGTTTCATTCTGTTGCATATGGATTTCCAATTCTCCCAGCACCATTTGTTGAAGAGGCTATCTTTTCTCCATTGCATATTTTTGGCCCCTTTGTCTAGTATGAGAAAATTGTATTTATTTGGGTTTGTGTCCGTGTCCTCTATTCTGTACCATTGATCTACCTGTCTATTTTGGTACCAATACCATGTCGTTTTTGTTACTATTGCTTTGTAGTAGAGTTGAAGATCTGGTATTGCAATACCCCCTGTTTCACTCTTCCGGCTAAGGATTGCTTTAGCTATTCTGGGTTTCTTATTCTTCCAGATGAATTTCATAATTGCTTGCTCTATTTCTGTAAGGTACGTCATTGGGATTTTAATTGGAATTGCATTGAATTTGTATAGCACTTTAGGTAGTATGTCCATTTTGACAATATCAATTCTTCCTATCCAAGAACTTGGAAGATCTTTCCATCTTCTAAGGTGTTCTTTAATTTCTTTCTTTAGTGTTGTATAGTTCTCATTGTAGAGGTCTTTCACCTCTTTTGTGAGATTGATTCCCAAGTATTTTATTTTTTTTGATGCTATTGTGAATGGGGTACTTTTCCTAATTTCTCTTTCTGAAGATTCGTCGCTCATATATAAAAATGCATTGGATTTATGAGCATTGATCTTGTAACCTGCTACTTTACTGAATTCACTTATGTGTTCTAAGAGTTTTCTGGTGGAATTTCCAGGTTCCTCTAAATATATAATCATGTCATCAGCGAACAGGGATAGTTTGAGTTCTTCTTTTCCAATTCGTATCCCTTTAATTTCTTTGGTTTGTCTAATTGCTCTGGCTAGATTCTCAAGAACGATATTGAATAGAAGTGGTGAAAGAGGGCATCCCTGCCTTGTTCCAGTTTTTAGGGGGAATGTTTTCAGTTTTTCACCATTTAGAATGATATTAGCCATGGGCTTAGCATTTTATACAATATATTATACTTGTTATATTAATATCAATATATTGTCATGGGTTAGATATGAGGTGTCCCCTAAAGGTTCATGTGTGAGAAAATTTAAAAATGTTCAAATGTGGAATGAATAGACTATGAGGGGCATAACTTAATTGATTTCTTAATTTACTGATAAGGATTAATTTGATAGTCTGTAGGCAAGTAGGGTATGACTGGGAGAAGTAGATCATCGGGAGCATGTTTTTGGTGAGCATACCTTTCTGTGTTGAGAGGAGATCTCTCTGCTTCCTGGAGCCATTTCCTGAGCGTCTATACTCCTCCATGCACTTCTGCCATGATATTATGCCTCACTTGGTCGAGAGCAATTGTTTCTGATATCTATGGAATAAGAATTCTGAATCTGTGAGATCCAAATAAACTTTTTGTGCTCACTCTTCTTTGTCAGATCTTTTGGTCACAGTGACAAGAAAGCTGGCTGAAGTATTTAATATTATTTGTAAATGATAGTGACATGTTATTTCTCTGTATTGGACATGAAATTATTACTGTGCTTTTATGCTTTGCTTTTGTCCTCCATTGTCAAAAACCTTGTGTTAAGTTTATAGATGTAGCCTATAACAGTTTGTTCCCCACAGAATGTGTTGTCCCTTAGCCACATTAAGTCAGTGTCTACAAAACTTCAGGACCTCTAGGTGTCTCTTATTTTCTCTTAATTTTTAGTTTCAATTCTTTTAGAGAAATTTAATTCAATAAGCTTGTATAATCCACAGTTATTCACATCTGTAATAATTCTCCTGGCATGTAATATGTAAAGAAGCTCCTTCTTCCATGATGACAGATACTACATTTTTCTGTCATTGCTCTTTTTAAATTCCTGACAAGCACAGTACCTGGTTCTTGACTTTACTGAGAGATTCCCCTTCGCTCTTACCATCAGTGGCTAATCAGGGCAGCTCTTTGGGTGTTCTTTCCTATAATCTGGGCAATCAACATAGTATGTTTCTCTAAGGGTGCATGGTTTTGCCCTCTCCAGCCTCACAGACTGCCCTGTGCATACAGGTATCACTGTGTCTAATCCTTTCTAATCTATCTGCCTGGTCATTGCAATGAGCAATCTGACACATGCCCAATACCTTCCTGGAGGGAACTCTTCATTCCATAACCTGTCCCATCTCTGCAAACCTGGGTTTATAGCTTGTCTTGAGGTCCCTTGATCTGACAGTCCTGAAATGGGTTGACATTGTTTTTCTCCTGTTATCACCAGGTGACATCTTCTAAGCATTCCATCTCAGGCATGCTGTGGGAAATCTTCTTGATGTGGAGATATGCAACCTGATTCAGTGTTTCTGAAAATTTTAAGAACCACCAGATATCTTTTGATAGGTTTCTGTTTTGTCTCAATGTGGATTAATTTTTTTTCTTTTCCTTTCAATTAAGAATCCTGACTGATAAAATCATATCCTAAATGTCATTTGGAATGTAACTAGAAAATCCTTTAGAATATATGTGTAGCAATTATCATGATAGAAAAGCATGAATATTTTTAAATATTTAGGACAAAAAAAGACAATGTAATTCTTTAGAGTGGACAAGGTGATGAAATGGCTTTGCTTAAGACACAAATATCAAATGGACCTCCAATTTATGGGAAATTTGCATTCATCTCTGTGTCCTGTATAATGTCATAGGTACTCAGTATTGAGTGATGGATAAAATATTTACTCTTTCAATTAAGTGCTTTTGTCCTTCTAGATTTAGAGAAAAGAAAAAAGAAAAAAATTGAGTAGTAACATTGATGTGAATCTTACATCAGGAAGTTAGTTATTACATTCCCCATTGTCACACTGTGAAGATCAATTGTCCTGAGAAAGATACTTATCCTTCAAAAGAGGAAGAAAATACTCATTTCTCTTTCCCTAATTCAAACTCTGCTAAGTTAATGTAAGAAAACTGTAGAAATGTAAGAAAACTGTAGATATGCACAGTGTGCATTATGCACATTCAAATACAGAAGGTGTGTGATAAAATTTGCATCTTACATTTGGATGCAAAGAAGTGATTGAGACGAAGAGCAAAATAATGATAACAGATTAATGGGTAGTTGAAAAATGACTAATATGCTGCTAAATGAAAATGGAACTGGGGACACTGAAAAGTGACTAATATGCAGCTAAATGAAAATGGAACTAGTGACACTTCTCCACTGAGAGGTGGAGAACAATTGGTCAATTCACCCCTAATAAACATCACAGTGCAACATTCAAGAATGTTTGAGGTAAATGCTAATAAAGAATGTAGCATGTTGTAGAAATTTGAGCAAGTTAATTTTTTCTACATTCTCCTGATGAAAGTCGCACATTGGATTATTTGCAAAGTATTCTCAAAATAACTGCAAGTTGTAGACTTGTATATTATTTTAGAGCCAAAACTCATCAGGTTTTGTGGAAACTAACATCACAAAACAGATCCACACGGTGCACTTGTGTGTATACACACACACATACACACAAACACCAAACTTGCTCTTAAACATACACATACTCCAAGTTTTCTAAGGAATCTCCACACTGCTTTCCAGAGTGGCTGCACTAATTTGCAGTCCCACCAGCAATGTATGAGTGTACATTTCTCCCCACATCCTCGCCAACACCTGTTGTTGCTCGTATTCTTGATAATCGCCATTCTAATTGGGGTGAGATGGAATCTAAGGGTGGTTTTGATTTGCATTTCTCATATTACTAGAGATGTTGAACATTTTTCCATATGTTTGTTGATTGCTTGGATATCTTCTTCTGTGAAGTGTCTATTCATTTCCTTAGCCCATTTGTCAACTGGATTATTTGAATTCTTGGAGTAGAGTTTTTTGAGTTCTTTATAGATTCTGGAGATTAGTGCTCTATCTGAAGTATGATTGGCAAAGATATTCTCCCACTCTGTAGGCTTTTTCATCGCATTGCTGATAGTTTCCTTTGCTGAGAGAAACTTTTTAGTTTGAATCTATCCCAGTGGTTGATTCTAGCTTTTATTTCTTGTGCTATGGGAGTCCTGTTAAGGAAGTCTGCTGATCCTAAGCTGATATGTTGAAGATCTGGACCTACTTTTTCTTCTATAATCTGCAGGGTCTCTGGTCTGATTCTGAGGTCCTTAATCCATTTTGAGTTTAGTTTCATGCATGGTGAGAGATATGGGTTTAGTTTCATTCTGTTGCATATGGATTTCCAATTCTCCCAGCACCATTTGTTGAAGAGGCTATCTTTTCTCCATTGCATATTTTTGGCCCCTTTGTCTAGTATGAGAAAATTGTATTTATTTGGGTTTGTGTCCGTGTCCTCTATTCTGTACCATTGATCTACCTGTCTATTTTGGTACCAATACCATGCCGTTTTTGTTACTATTGCTTTGTAGTAGAGTTGAAGATCTGGTATTGCAATACCCCCTGTTTCACTCTTCCGGCTAAGGATTGCTTTAGCTATTCTGGGTTTCTTATTCTTCCAGATGAATTTCATAATTGCTTGCTCTATTTCTGTAAGGTATGTCATTGGGATTTTAATTGGAATTGCATTGAATTTGTATAGCACTTTAGGTAGTATGTCCATTTTGACAATATTAATTCTTCCTATCCAAGAACTTGGAAAATCTTTCCATCTTCTAAGGTGTTATTTAATTTCTTTCTTTAGTGTTGTATAGTTCTCATTGTAGAGGTCTTTCACCTCTTTTTTGAGATTGATTCCCACTCCTTGGCCTATACCCAAAGGACTTAAAATCAGCATACTACAGAGATACAGCCACATCAATGTTCATAGCTGCTCAATTCACAATAGCCAGTCTGTGGAACCAACCTAGGTGCCCTTCAATTGATGAGTGGATAAAGAAACTGTGGTATATATATAGAATGGAATATTACTCAGCCATAAAGAATGATAAAATTATGGCATTTGCAGGCAAATGGATGAAATTGGAGAATATCATGCTAAGTGAGATAAGCCAATCTCAGAAAGCCAAAGGACGAATGATATCGCTAATAAGTGGATGATGACACATAATGGGGGGAGGGAAGGGTTAGTGTTAGGGTTAGAGTTAGGGTTAGGGAGGGGGGCAAGTATGGAGGAAGGAAGCACTGTATAGAGGGAAAAGAGGGGTGGGAGGAATGGGGGGAAGGGGAAAAATAACAGAATGATTCAAACAACAGTACTCTATGTAAATTTATGTTTACACAAATGGCATGCCTTTACGCCATGTACAAACAAAGAAACAACATGTATCCCATTTGTTTACAATAAAATAAAAAATAAATAAATAAAAATTAAAAAATTAAAAAAATAGTTTATTTTGGAATAAGGTAAAAAAAACATACACATACTCAACGCTGAGCTGAAAGTGATTGCAAAAATATAGAAAATGAACATTTTAAATAAAACTTTGCAACTTCAGAAAAGAACAAGTTGACACTGAATTTCCAAAGCATTTATCATTAGATGTATAAAAGGAAGAGAATAGCAAAAGAAGGTGGATTACAATGATTGATAAAAATATGAAATAAAAGTTTTAATGGACAAATTGGGTAAAGTGTATCAGAAAGAAATGTAAACAGAAGCAACAACATGAGAGGACTGACATTTAGAAAAGGTAGAAAATCTAGGGATATTGCATAGAACTAATGGATGCTCATGGGCATTCATAGAAATGTCAATGGTAAAATATTAATAAATTTCAACCTGTGAAAAAAATTATCAGATTCATATATGTGTGCCATTGTACGCAAACAATATGGAGTGTTGCAAAAATGAACTAGAAATATTTTCTTGAAAGTATTTTTCATTGCTGTGACCAAAAGATCTGACAAGAACAACTAAGGCTCACAGGTTGAGGCTCACAGGTTGAGGCTCACAGTCACCAAGGTCTCAGTTCACAGACAGGCAACTCCAAAGCTCTGTGCCCAAGCAAGGCAGAATATCAGGGCAGAAGGACATGGTGCAGGAAAATAGTTCAGGACATGATCATCAGGAAGCAGAGAAAGCCTGCCTCACATAGACAATATACAAATCCCAAAGGCATATTCTATGATCTTCTTCCTCCAGCTCCACCCTACCTGCCTAAGGTTGCCACCCAGTTAATCCATGTCAGTGGATAGACGCAGAGATTAGGTTAAACATTTCATGATCTCATTATTTCACCTTTGCAAATCCTTCCATTGTCTTATTCATGAACTTTGGGTGTCCCACACATGTCTAAACTATTGCAGTATATGACTTTAGAACAAGTGGGCAAATATAAAGAAAAATGTAGATTTATCTTAAGTCACTGTCTTCTGTTGGAAAGATGTTGGTTATGGGAACAACATTTTGTGCAGTGTTCTTTAGTTTTCATTGCCGAGGCCTTTCACCTCTTTTGTTAGATTGATTCCCAAGTATTTTTTTTTTAAGTTACTGCGAATGGGGTAGTTTTCCTAATTTCTCTTTCAGAGAATTCATCACTTACATATAGAAATTCATTATATTAATGCGTGTGGATTTTATATCCTGTTACTGTTCTGAGTGCATTTATGCATTCTAGAAGTTTTCTGGTGGAATTTTTTTGAACTTCTCAATATAGAAAATCATGTCATTTGCAAAAAGTGATAGTTTGAGTTCTTCTTTTCCTATTCATATCCTTTTGATTTCTTTGGTATGTTTAATTGATCTGGCTAGAGTTTCCAGGCCAAGTTTGAATAGACATGGTGAAAGAGGACATCATGTCTTATTACGATTTATAGGGAATTAATTCAGTTTTTCTCCATTTAGAATCATGTTGACCTTGGGCTTAGCATAGTGTATACAATGCTGAAATATGTTCCTACTATCCCTCTTTTTTTAAAAGTTTTGAGCATGAAGGGGTACTGTATTTTATCAAAAGCTCTTTCTGCTTCTGTTGAAATAATCATGGATTAATTGCATTTATTGGTTTCCAAATGTTGAATTAAAATTGCATCCCTGGTATGAACACCACTTGATTGTGGCGCACTATCTTTTTTTTTCCTGAGAAGTCTGTCTTTGTTGCTCTTTTTTTCCTAGCCAAACAAGCTTTACTTTTTTCTTTTAAATTTTTTTATTTTAATTTATTTTTACTGTAAACAGATGGGATACATGTTGTTTCTGTTCGTACATGGAGTAACAGCATACCATTTGCATAATCATACATTTACATAGGGTAATGATGTTTGATTCATTTGGTTATTTTTTCCTTCCCCCCACCCCTCCCACCCCTCTTTTCCCTCTATAAAGTCCCTCCTTCCTCCATTCTTGCTCCCCTTTCACCCCCATTATGTGTCATCATCCACTTATAAGCGAGATCATTCATCCTTTGTTTATTGAGATTGGCTTATCTCACTTAGCATGATATGCTCCAATTTCATCCATTTGCCTGCAAATGCCATAATTTTATTATTCCTTATAGCTGAGTAATATTCCATTATATATATATATATATGTATATATATATACATATATATATATATATATATGTATATGTACTGCAGCTTCTTTATCCATTCATCAATTGAAGGACATCTAGGTTGGTTCCACAATCTGGCTATTGTGAATTGAGCAGCTATGAACATTGATGTCCCTGTATCTCTGTAGTATGCTGATTTTAATCCTTTGAGTATAGGCTGAGGAGTGGGATAGTTGGGTCAAATGGTGGCAGTATATTTTTAATATGTTTTTTGTATGTGATTCGCCAGAATTTTTTTAAGAGTTTTTGCATCTATGTTCATCAGGGATATTGGTCTGAGGTTTTCTTTCCTTCATGTGTCTTTGCTTTTGGTATTAGGGTGATACGAGCTTCATAAATTTAGTTTGAATGAGTTTCCCCCTTTTCCATTTCATGGAATACTCTGAGGAGTATTGGAATTAGTTCTTCTTTGAAGGTCTTGTAGAACTTGGTTGAGAATTCATCTGGTCCTGGGTTTCTCTTGGTTGGTAGGTTTTTTTTTTTTTTTTTTTTTTTATTGTAAACAAATGGGATACATGTTGTTTCTCTGTTTGTACATGGCGTAAAGGCATACCATTTGTGTAATCATAAATTTACATAGAGCAATGTTGTTTGATTCAATCTGTTATTTTTTCCCTTCCCCCCACCCCTCCCACCCCTCTTTACCCTCTATACAGTAGTTCCTTCCTCCATACTTGCCCCCCTCCCTAACCCTAACTCTAACCCTTCCCTCCCCCCCATTATGTGTCATCCTCCACTTATTAGCGATATCATTCGTTGGTAGGTTTTTGATGACTTCTTCAATTTCATTGCTTGAAATTGATCTGTACAAATTATATATGGTTTTTCAAGATGGCAGACTAGAGGATGACTGAATTTCATAATGCTCCAGGACTCAGGATTCAAGAAGAGGAGGTATTGAGAGACTCAGGACCAACTCAGGGCTGCTGGGTGAGACTTCCCACTGGGCAAGACTACCCAGACAAGGCAGTAGTCCTGGAACACAGGAACTTTGTGGAGTAGAGTTGCCCAGTGAGACTCCCCCGCTGGAACTGTGAACCCAGACAACCTGAAAAATTGTAGAGGAGGGGCTGCTCAGTGAGAGGCTTTGGAACAGAGCAAGGGTCCCAGGACTGGTGGCAGAACCAGACTGCAGGCAGCTTCATGGTTCAGGGGATGCCCAGCAAGATGCTTAAGAGCAGAGTGAATATCACAGGACCAGGTGGCCGGACTGGACCATAGGCAGCTTTTCAGAGGAGGGGCCACCACCAAGATGATTTGGCACAGAGTGAGGGTCCCAGTAGCAGCAGCAGGAGCAGACTGCAGGCAGTTTCTCAGAAGAGGGCCACCCAGTGAGTGGCTTTGGTACAGATTGAAGCTCCCTGGCCCAGACGGTAGTTCTGTACCTCAGGGAACGTTGCAGAGGAGGGCTGCCCAGCAAGAGACTCACTCCCAGGCTGAGACGCCCTGGCCCATGAGGTAGGTCTGGAACCCTGGGAACATCACAGAGGATGGCTGCCCAGCCAAGGCAGTAGTTCTTGACTGAAAGGAATTTCTCAGAGGAGAGCTGCCCAGGGACACTTTTCCACTGAGTGAGTCTTCCCCACCAGGTGAGGTTTTCCCACCAGGGCAGTAGAACCAGAGACACAGGCCCAGACCAGCCATGCCCCAGCCTGCATTCTAGTCCCCCTTTTGACTGACCATCAGTCAACAAGTGGAGGTGCCTCTGCCCACTAGCATGGAATATACCACACCTGAAGTCCACCACCCCTAGAGGGGCAGCTTCCCTTGTGGAGCACTGCATTATCAAGTTCATCCAAGACTTCAGGCTACTGAAGACTAGGAGGTGAGTTATTGGAAACCTATAGGGACACTATAAGACAATGGAGAAAATCTTCATTATCTCAGAGTTTCACTACTAGAGGGATAGATACCTGACCAATATGAGAAAACAAGGAAGAAAATGTCCAAAAGATACCTAGATGCTGCATCAATAAAATCCAATGATAGCATGGCAGAAAAAAATGTCAGAAAGTGAGTTCAGAATGTACATAATTAAAATGATCAGAGAAGCAAAAGATGAGATGAAAGAGCAAATGCAGGCTTTGAATGATCGTACCAATCAACAGTTAAAAGAGCAAATGTGGGAATCAAAAGATCATTCAATAAAGAGTTAGAGATACTGAAACACAACCAAACAGATATTCTTGAAATGAAGGAAACAATAAACCAAGTTAAAAACTCCATAGAAAGCATAACCAATAGGATAGAAAACCTGGAACACAGAATGTCAGATATCGAAGACAAAATATTTGATCCTGAAAACAAAGTTGATCAAACAGAGAAGATGGTAAGAAATCATGAACAGAATCTACAAGAATTATGGGATATCATAAAAGGCCAAATTTAAGAATTACTGGGATGGAGGAAGGCACAGAGAAACAAACCAAAGAAATGAACAATCTATTCAATGAAATAATATCAGAAAATTTCCCAAATTTGAAGAATGAAATGGAAAACCAGGTACAAGAGGCTGATAGGACTCCAAATATACAAAATTAGAACAGACCCACAACGAGGCACATTATAATGAAAATACCTAACATACAAAATAAAGACAGAATTTTAAAGGCTGCGAGATAAAAGAATGAAATTACATTCAGAGGGAAAGCAATATGGATATCAGCAGATTTTTCAACCCAAACCCTAAA
The DNA here is from genome assembly GCF_902686455.1 of Sciurus vulgaris. Classification (NCBI taxonomy): domain Eukaryota; kingdom Metazoa; phylum Chordata; class Mammalia; order Rodentia; family Sciuridae; genus Sciurus; species Sciurus vulgaris. The sequence continues at coordinate 670,006 of NW_027632879.1, read as the reverse complement.
AGCAAGAAGGGCCTGGAACAATATGTTTCAAGCTCTGAAAGAAAAGGGATGCCAACCAAGAATCTTATACCCAGCAACACTTACCTTCAGATTGGATGATGAAATAAAATCCTTCCATGATAAACAAAAGCTAAAAGAATTTACAAAAAGAAAACCTGCACTACAGAACATTCTCAGCAACATATTCCATGAGGAAGAGATGAAAAACAAAGAAGCAAATCAGCAAAGGGAGGAACTACCCTAAAGAAATAGCCAAATAAAGGTGAAACCAAGTTGTGTCAAAAAGCAAAAATGAGCAAAATGACTAGGAATACAAATCATATCTCAATAATAACCCTGAATGTTAATGTCCTGAACTCATCAATCAAAAGACATAGACTTGCAGATTGGATTAAAAAGAAATATCCAAAAATATGATGCCTGCAAGAGACTCATCTCATAGGAAGAGATAGACACAGCCTAAAGGTGAAAGAATGGGGAAAAACATACCATGCACGTGGACTCAGCAAAGAAGCCAGAGTATCCATCCTCGTATCAGATAATGTGGACTTCAAGCCACAGTTAGAAGGGATAAAGAAGGACATTTCATATTGTGTAAGGGAAGCATAAATTAGCAAGACATAACAATCATAAATATCTATACCCCAAAGAGTGTCCCATCCATGTACATCAAAAAAATCCTTCTCAATTCCAGTAATCAAATAGACCACAACACAATATTACTAGGTGACTTTAACACACCTCTCCCCACTGGACAGATCTTCCAACCAATAATTAAACAAAGAAACCATAGATCTTAATAATGCAATAAATAATTTAGACTTAATCATTTATAGAATGTACTATCCAACAAAGAGTGAATAAACTTTCTTCTCAGCAGCACATGGATCCTTCTCTAAAATATATCATATATTATGCCACAAAGCTACTGTTAGCAAATACAAGAAGATAGAGATATTACTTTGTATTCTATCGGATCATAATGGATTGAAATTACAAAAAAATGACAGAGTAAAAAACAGAAACTACTCCAACACCTGGAGATTAAATAATATGCTATTTTATGATGAATGGATAACAGCAGACATCAGGGGGGAAATAAAAAAAAGTCTTAGAATTAAATGAGAATGAAAGTACATCATATCAAAATCTCTGGGACACTATGAAAGCAGTTCTTAGAGGAATATTTATTTCATGGAGTGCATGCAATAAAAGAAGAAACAAATCAACAAATAAATGACCTAACACTACAGCTCAAAGCCCTAGAAAAAGAAGAACAGAGCAACACCAAAAGTAGTAGAAGACAGGAAATATTTAAAATCAGAGCTGAAATAAATGCAATTGAATGAAAAGAAACAATAGAAAAAATTAATGAAATAATAAGTTGGTTCTTTGAAAAAATAAACAAAATTGATAAATACTTAGCCACACTAACAAAGAAAAGGAGATAGAAAACCCAAATTACTGAAATTCAGGATGAACAAGGAAATATCACAACAGACATGAGTGAAATATAAAACATAATTCGAAGCTATTTTTAAAATCTAAACTCCAACAAAATAGAAAATCTCGAACAGGTTTCTAGAGATATATGAATTAACTAAACTGAGCCAGTAGGACATACACAATTTAAAGTAATGAGATAGAAGAAGTCATCACATCAAAACCTACCAACAAAGAAAAGTCCGGGTCCAGATGGGTTCTCAGCCGAATTCTACAAAACTTTTAAAGAAGAGCTCATTCCAATACTTCTCAAAGTGTTCCATGAAATAGAAGAGGGGAGAACCCTCCCAAACTCATTCTATGAAGCCAATAATCACCTTGATACCTAAACCAGACAGAGACACATTGAGGAAAGAAAATTTCAGACGAATATCCTTAATGAACATCGATGGTAAAATTCTCAAAGAAATTATAGCAAATCACATAAAAATATATTAAAAGATAATGCACCATGATCAAGTGGGTTTTATCCCAGGGATGCAAGGTTGTTTCAACATCTGGAAATCAATAAATGTAATTCATCATATCAACAGACTTAAAGTCGAGAATCACATGATTATTTTGATAGATGTGGGAAAAGTATTTGATGGAATAACGCACCCATTAATGCTCAAAACACTACAAAAAATAGGAATAGTGGGAACATTCTTTAACATTGTAAAGGCCATCTATGCTAAGCGCATGACCAATATCATTCTAAATGGTGAAAAAGTGAATGCATTCCACCTAAAAACTGGAATAAGCAGGGATGCCCTCTTTCACCACTTCTATTCAACATTGTCCTCGAAACTCTAGCCAAAGCAATGAGATAGACCAAAGAAATTAAAGGGATATGAAAAGGAAAAGAAGAACACAAACTATCCTATTTGCTGATGACATGTTTATATATTTAGAGGAACCAGGATATTCCACCAGAAAACTTTTAGAACTGATAAGTGAATTCAGTAAAGTAGCAGGATATAAGATCAATGCTCACAAATCTAATGCATTTTTATTCATAAGTGAAGAATCTTCAGAAAGAGAAGTTAGGAAAACTACCCAATTTACAATAGCCTTGAAAAAAATAAAATATTGGGAATCAATGTAACAAAAGAGGTGAAAGACCTCTAAAATGAGAACTACAGAAAACTAAAGAAAGAAATTAAAAAAAAAAAAAAACCTTAGAAGATGGAAAGATCTCCCACGTTCTTGGATAGGCAGAATTAATATTGTCAACATGGCCATACTACCTAAAGTGCTATTCATATTCAATGCAATTCCAATTAAAATCCCAATGAGGTACCTTACAGAAATAGAGCAAGTAATTGTGAAATTCATCTGGAAGAATAAGAAACCCAGAATAGCTTAAGCAATCCTTAGCAGGAAGAGTGAAGCAGGGTTATTCAATACCAGAACTGCAACTGTACTAAAAAGCAATAGTAACAAAAACAGCATGGTATTGGCACCAAAATTGACAGGTAGATCAATGGTACAGAATAGACGAAATGAACACAAACCCAAATAAATACAATTTTCTCCTACTAGACAAAGGTGCCAAAAATATGCAATGGAGAAAGATAGCCTCTTCAACAAATGGTGCTAGGAAAACTGGAAAACCATATGCAACAGAATGAAATTAAACCCCTACCTCTCACCCTGCACAAAACTCAACTCAAAATAGATCAAGGACCTTGAAATTAGACCAGAGACCGTGCAACTTAAATAAGAAAAAGTAGGTCCAAATCTTCAACAAGTTGGCTTAGGATTAGACTTCCTTCACAGGACCCCCATAGCATAAGAAATAAAAGCAAGAATCAATATCTGGGATAGATTGAAACTGAAATGCTTTTTCTCAGCAATGGAAATTCTCAGCAATGTGAATAGAGAGCCTACAGAGTGGGAAAAAGTCTTTGCCACTCATACTTCAGATACAGCACTAATTTCCAGAATCTATAAAAACTCAAAAAACTCTACATGAAGAATACAAATAACCCAATCAACAAATGGGCTAAGGATATCAACAGACACTTCACAGAAGAAGATCTACAAACAATCAACAGATATATGAAAAAATGTTCACCATCTTTAGTAATAAGAGAAATGCAAATCAAAACTACACTAAGATTTCATCTTACTCCAATTAGAATGGCAATTACCAAGAATACAAGCAACAATAGGTGTTGGCAAGGATATGGGGGAAAATGTACACTCATACATTGCTGGTGGGTTTTCAAATTAGTGCAGCCACTTTGGAAAGCAGTGTGGAGATTCCTCAGAAAGCTTGGAATGGAAACACCATTTGAAACAGCTACCCCACTTTTCAGCCTATACCCAAACAACTTAAAATCAGCATACTACAGAGATACAGCCACATCAATGTTCATAGCTGCTCAATTCACAACCAGATTGTGTAACCAACCTAGATATCCTTCAATTGATGAATGGATAAAGAATCTGCAGTATATATGCAAAGTGGAATATTACTCAGCCATAAAGAATAATGAATTTATGGCATTTGCAGGCAAATGGATGAAATTGGAGAATATCATGCTAAGTGTGATAAGCCAATCTCAAAAAACCAAAGGTCAAATGATCTCGCTGATAAGTGGATGATGACACATAATGGGAAGTAGGAGGGGAGAAAGAATGGAGGAAGGAGGGACTCTATAGAGGGAAAAGAGGGGTGGGAGGGGTGGGGGGAGAAAAATGTAACAGAATGAATCAAACACCTTTACCCTATGTAAATGTATGATTAAAGAAATGGTATGTCTCTACTTCATGTACAGAGAAACAAGATATATCCCATTTGTTTACAATAAAAATAAATTAAAATAAACAAATAAATTGTATATGCCCTGATGATTCAGTATGTGTGGATAAAATGTCTCTAGAAGTTTGTTGATACCTTTGAGAAAACATCTTGCTATATGAAAAAGTCAGACTCCGAAAGTCAAAGGATGAGTATTTTCTTCATATATGATGAGTCCCAGGTCACACTTAAGTACCACAGTTAACAGGAAATGTACCCTTCCCTGACGTACAAATCTGTGGTATACTAGGATAGTAAGAGATCCTCATGTCTACCAATGCTACCCATGCAACAGTCACTTTGTAAACATCTGCATGAACACTTCCACTCAGTTCCCATAAAGATTTGACAACCATCAGGATGGTGGAGCATGCCTGTATTTCCAGCAGTTTAGGAGTCTGAGGCAGCAGGTTCACACATTCAAAGGCAGCCTTGGCATTTTAGAAAGGCCCCGAGCAAATTAGCATAACCCTGTTTCAAATAAAATATAGAAAAAGGCTGGGGTTGTGGCTCAGTGTTTAATCACCCCTGCTTCAACATCTTTCAACAGTAAACAAAAGAAACTGACAGAATAATGTGTAATGAATTTTCCAAGTTTAACCCATTAGTCAGTGGTGGAGTCTCTCATTTTATCACAAAAACCTCAAAATTAAGTTTTCACTTTAGGAGAATTGCTGATTTCATTAACATTTGCATAAATCAACTCACATATTTCTTCATATAGAAGAATGTATTTGTCATAGCATACTTAAATTTAGTCACACTTTCCAATAATTTGTTTTAGAAACTGACTACATTATAGAAGGTAACTGCTCCTGCTACTGACATTCTATTACTCAACTGAAAAATGCATCTTGTTGATCCTGAGTCTCTAACTTACAAAAAGGGAGGATTTCAGTAGACATTACCTAACACACCCTATAGCTCTCCATCATGTTCTGGAATAACTGAGCTCATCCCTCTTGAGACTAATTCTGGACAACAGGCAAGAGCTGCAGTACTGAGTGGGTTGGCTGATTTGTTCCAAACATCGACTAAGTTCACCTTGAAGAAAGCAAACTCAGGTGAAATGACCAAGTTTTCTCTCCCCATGGACTTGAACATTAGGGATCAATTAAAGGAAGGAGGACATGTAAGGCTTAAAGGAGGAAGATCTTGCACATCAGAGGCAGATTCATCCTTCCTGCCCACTCTCCAGACATGAGGAAGTAAGTGTGGCATGTTTTTTCACTGGAACAAGGAAATAGGAAAGGGAGAGGACTGAGCAAAGCAATGACATAAGGAAGCACCTCCCAAAGTGAAGAACTCTGTGAATTTAGCAAAAAAGAATACTAGAGGTAGGAGCAGTGGGCACTTAGACTTCTTTCCTGGTGCCTTTGGTTTCTCACATTAGGGGAACATGAAGAGACGCAGGGCTGCTGTTCAGTGGCAGGACCTAGCTGTTTAGCACAGTGGGAGCACAATGTGAGTTTTAAACATTTTAAGAAGTCAATGCACCATAGTCATGGTATGTTGTAATTAAATGACTTCTCTCAAAACAGTCTTAGAATTTCAGATAAAGTAAGTCAAAATAATATTGTACTAAGTTGATTTGTGTGAGCTTTAACTATGAAGATATTTTGGAGGTGAGGTTTTCTAATCATAAGGAAGCATTTATTTTGCATAAAGAACAGGCCATTTCATAACAAATTGTAAAATATAAGAAAAAAATTAAAGGTAAAATAAGTTGAAGTGAACCTGTTAAAATTCCAGAATGTGCAACATTTCAGGATGTGATCCTAATTGAGACAATTAATTTCTCTGGGCCTGAGTCATCCCCATTTAAAGTATGATAGGAAGAGAGAAGAGAGAAATTTATTCAGGACTCTATGTGCCAAACACAGAGCTAACTTAAGTCCATCTTTGCAGCTCCCATGTTAGGTTGTTGGGAGTGAGTTAACTGAGGCTCAGACAAGCAATTTGCCTGTTGGTCTTGGGCTGATTGGCCTGTAACACGTTTACAGGAACATTAAATTTCATTGTAGAAATAATCCTGGCTTGTAACATTTGCAAAATAAACTCATCATGCTACACTTGCTGCAGTTACATTTATTAGGAACTGTCAAATGAAGGTTAGTTTTAGAAATTCTAGATACTAGCGAAAATCATAAAATAATCAAGGGAGAGTAATCCTTGACACACCTTGTAGCCATAGAGGCAATATTCTCCATGTTGTAATGTTGCCAATAGTGTGATGCTTGAAGGTACTCTGGTACATAAAATAAGGTCCAATACAAAATAAAGTAATTTGCAGGTCATCAATGGAAATAGCCCCTCAAATCTAACTCCAATATCCCAGATCCTCAAAACTTCAATTTCAGATGAATGTGATCCCTAAGTGAATATTTGTATCCATTGACTGACAGCTGAAAATGTTCGATTTAGGAAGAAAGATAATTAACATAGCAATCACCACCAACTCCTTTATGATATGTTGAGTCCCTGCAGCTAAGTATCTAAATGTAAACATGGGTCTCCTTATTAAATGACTGAATCATGAAAGACATAAATGTATAGCAGACTGTGTTCAGGTCTAGGTACTGCCAGTGAACTTAAACCTGGACAATAAAAAGAAGTGGAAAAAGTACCACAGAAGACTCCCATGTCCTGGTTTTCAGGGTGCATGTACTATAGACTGATGTAAAACATTATCTACTCACATTTCATTCTTCTTAGGCTAATAATTGGCTCATTTAATCAGAACATTTGCTGAAAGCTCGTTATGCAATAACCCCTGAGCAAAGGGGCAGAGACAGAGGATTCAATGGGTCCCATCCTGTCACTAAGCTGCATCCCACTGTGTTGACATTCTCAGGCCTCAGCGGTCCCTAGAATGCTTGGCTTCCTTTGATAAACCCGGGGAAGCCCCACTGTCCTCATTTCTCACTGCCCAGTCTGCACCATGGGCTCCTCCTCTTAGATCTCTCCTCAAACAAAGCCTCCCTTGTGAGCTCCAGGAGGGGACAAACAACAGCCTCTTGCCTGGTCCAGCACAGATTTCTCATTCCTCCCTACACACTTTGCCTGGTGCCTGGAACTTCACTTTTCTCTGCTGTGGTTCTGATTAGTCAGACAGGCTCACACAGGGCTCTTCCAGATCTTTAATCTGTGCAGAGTGTTCCAGAGTGTTTGCAGAGGCTCCTGTGGCAACTCCTTAAGGTGGTTCTCATGCTGCTGCCCAGTTGTCTCTCTGTCCTTCCCTACTCTATTTTTTTATTCTGATACTATTGACTACACAGCCTCATAGCATATGTTTGAGATTGCTCTTTATCTATCTGTATCATGCACTAAATAGTAACTACCAATGACTGGAACTTGTGTAATATAATACCTAAAGCAAGAAAATACTGAGTGACACTGCCTCAAAATGGGAAGAGTGAGCCTTTTTTGTAGGGTGGATGTAACACGATGATGGGTCTTGTGTTTTACCTTTTCTGTGAGGTCATGAGCTTTGTTTCCATAAGTTGTTAGAAGCAGAGGAGTCTTTGATACCATATCTCCCTCACATGGAGTGACTCTTCTCCTGCTGGGTTCCTGACTATGCAATTTTCACTCTCAGTGCTTGTCACCATGGCAGCTACCAAATGAAATCATGCTTTTATTCCTACACTCTCTTTTACAATTTTATTATTGTTTGCCAATAAAATATGAGGCAATAATTCAATTTACTGAATGTGAAAATTGGCAACAGGCCATTAATTGCTATTTTTTTCTTGCTAAATAATCCAGGGTGACTACCTTTCAAATAGAGGAGTACAAACATAAAAGGCAGAAAATCTCATGCTAAGAGTAGATATAGGAAGAAGTCAATCACTTGCAGGATAAATGTCACCATCACAGTTTATGAGTATGTGAGAGAATGCATGAAATAAAAACCTTGTAGTACCCAACTGAGATATTGAGAAAAAGAGAGGCCATAAAAGGTACAGATATAAATTTCCAAGTGAAGGCCCAGACATGAAAAGGAAAAGTTGACTAGGAAGAGAAAATGATGCGTTTTCATATTGCTGTGATGTATTTACTCTGAACAAAGAACACATGACTTTAGTTTTACTTTACTTAAATAATTAAATGTGAAGAGGACCAATGTGTACATACATGAGCTATGAAGAAGGAGCATACCGCTGTTCACATTCCTTCCTAGGTGAACAGCTTAGCAGCAAATTCACCCAGTGGCCTGTTCTGTTTGAAAACCAAACTGCAGGCCAGGAGGAGGAAATAACCATCTTCTCTAAGGTCTGCATTCTTTGACCTAGTCTCAGATATGAAAATATGCCTCATCTACGGAGGGCAGTCAAACTTGTAGAAATTGCACTGAATGTGTTATTGTGCAAACAGTAACACATTTATCAAATGGCTAGTAAATTATTAAAAACATTAAGGAGGCACACAGGCTGAATTTCCTCTCTGAGGCCATGCTGTAGCTTTGAAAATTTCTCTTCACATCAATAAAGTCTACTTTTAATACTTGGAAAATGAACACACTATTGTCTAGATTTACAGAATGTGGGCTTTGTACAGATTAGAATAAGGGAGGTAATATGAGAAAGAGTTCACAAAATGATGGTATCTCAGAGATTGCCGTATTAATAGAAAAGCATCTGAGTGTGTGTTTCCATTATCAAAATTATTTTGTATATCATGAGTTATGATTGCTGTGTTAAAGTAGAATGAAAGTCTTGCATAATATTTTAATGTGTAATTTTTATCATGTGTAATATGCTTACACAAAAAAAGAAAAATGGGCATAAAAAATTGTGTGTTTGAGTTTGTAGGAATTCAGAAAATGGAAACCTCCTTAGGGAGGAGACATATCCAGAGAACTTACAATTAAGTTGGATTGTATAGAACACACAATAGTTTCCCAGGACAAGAACCCTCTTGATGTTGACCCACTTTCAGGACCAGAAGAGAAGCTTCAGTTTAAAAGGTGAGCAGCACAGCTCCTGGGAGAAGACCATGTTACTCACCTGCAGTAGTGAATGACCATGGGAGGAAAGAGCAGTAACTAAAGATGTGGAGCAGGAAGATCAGTAAGGATGCAGATTCAAGCACACAGGGAACCTCTGAGCCACACAACCCAGGTGTGTGGTAAACAAGAATGCTGAGCTGTGGAAGGGGAAGCAGGACCCTGGCTTCCTCAGGAAGTTACACTGGTACATAATCCTGAGAAATGCTCCTGCCAGCAGTCAGCAGAAAGGAAGACTCCAGCTATGACATTGTGTGTGCTGTGCCTGGTACTAGACTTGGTATTTCAGGACCACATATGTGTCTGTGATGGGCTGAGATGGTTACCAGGAGAAGTGGGGCAGGAACATTCAATTCAGGTCTCAAAATCAATTCATGGATAGGTACAGTTAGAAAGAAAACAATTTCAAACAAACACTAATAAGTTCAATTTATGCTTGTTCTTTTTCACTGTATCATTTTATGGTTAATGTTCAGTTTTTATTTTGTATTTACTTTCAAGGAATTGAAGAAGCAGGTTTTCATGGAGATTTGGAACCAAACCTCAAATGATTTTATTTTGTTGGGGTTGTTTCCTCAAAACCAACCTGGCCTACTTCTCTTGCTCCTGATCATCTTTGTGTTTGTTCTCACCTGTTTGGGGAACTCAGGAATGATTGGCCTCATCTTGTTGGACCCCCGGCTTCATACCCCCATGTACTTTCTCCTGAGCCAGCTCTCCCTCATGGACCTGATGTACATCTCCACCACCGTCCCAAAGATGGCATACAACTTCTTCTCTGGCCAGAAAAGCATTTCCTTCTTAAGTTGTGGTGTACAAAGTTTCTTCTTTGTGACCATGGCAAGTTCTGAAGCCTTACTACTGGCTGCCATGGCCTATGACCGCTTTGTGGCCATCTGCCACCCCCTCCATTATCAAATCTATATGAGCAAAAAAATGTGTGTGAAGATGATCCTGGGGTCCTGGACACTGGGTTCCCTCAATGGCCTAGTACACACAGTGTATGCTCTTCATCTTCCATACTGCAGGTCCAGGGCCATTGGTCACTTCTACTGTGACATTCCCGCCATGATGCTTCTTGTCTGTACAGACACTTGGGTCTATGAGTACATGATTATTTTTAGTGCAGTATTGGTTCTTCTCTTTCCTTTCCTTGGTATCACTGCCTCCTATGGACGGGTCCTTTTTGTTGTCTTCCACATGCGCTCAAAAGAGGGAAAAAGAAGGGCCTTTACCACATGCTCCACACATTTAACTGTGGTGATATTTTACTATGCACCTTTTGGCTATAATTACCTCTGGCCCAAAAGTCTCCGCTCACCAGCAGAGGATAAGAAACTGGCTGTCTTCTATACCATCCTCACCCCTATGCTCAATCCCATCATTTACAGTCTGAGGAACAAAGAGGTCCTGGGGGCCATGAGAAGAGTATACGGGATGTTTAACCCCAGGAAATAATGAGCAGTACTGTCCCTTGTCCTCTGAATTGCTTCTTTCTATACTGAATAACACACTCTAGAGCAGTGATGACCAATAGAAATTTAATGTGATTATGCATATTTAATTAGATTTCTAGTGACACACTTAAAAGTAAAATTAAATTATTGATTTTATATAGCTATATTAATAATTAATATATTTATTTAATTGAAAACTCAAAATGTTAATATTAACAGTGTTGGTATTACTTTATATTATATAATATCCAATTTAATGTTTGTTCACATAATATTTTAAAGTAGTAATATACTGATATTGAAATGTTATATCTAGTTGACATTATATTCTTGCTGTGCTTGTATCCTTATTTTTTTCATTCTGTTTTAGAATATAGCATGTCTTTAAGAGTTATATCCCATTAGCATACCCTTCAGAATGACTTATGACTTATTCTTCTCACTATGATTCCTGGTCTTGAAACAAAGAATTATACTCTGAACACTTCAAAAGAGTTATTTCACCTGAGTGTGGTGGCATATACCTGTAATCCTAGTGGTTAGGGAGACTGAAGCAGGAGGATCACAAGTTCAAAGATACCCTCAGCAACTTACCAAGATGGTCAGCCTCTTACGGAGTTCTTGTTTTAAAATAAAAATTTAAAGGGATTAGAGGACTGGATCCGTGGTTAAATATCCCTGGGTTCAATCCCCAGTACCAATAGAAAAACCATGAACAACAACAACAAAATCCCATTTCTACTCTTCTAAATTTCTGTTTTAATAATTCTAGAGATATTGAAATCTAAATGACTCCTAGAAAGCACAATTATTTATATCTATAATCTTTCTCCAGTCATACACTACATAAAGAAACTCTACCACAGGGACCAATGCCACAGTTTTCTCTCATTGCCGTTTTCACATTCTGTGTTTGAGTGCTTGCTATCATCCTTGCCTTCACTCAAAAATCATCCTTGGTTTTGTCATTAGTGGCCCATCTGAGCTGAATGTGAGATCTCTGATTCTCTAAAAAATTTCAGTAGTTAATTAGTGTGCTTCTGGGAGGGTACCTTAGTTTTAACATCTTACATCTCACAGGCAGTCTTCTGCATACAGCTGTTGCTATATCCCATCCATTCAAATCTATATGGATGGTCGGTTCCAGGAGCCATCAGTCACATGTTCAGCTCTTTCCTGGAGGTGACTCTCCCCTCCATCCCCTGTTCACATTCCCCCAAACCTAGGATTGTGGGCTGTCTTGAGGTCCCTTGACCTGAAATTCTCAGAGTTAGTCAGCATATTTAGCTGAGGTTTGACCAGGTGGCATCGCAAAATCATTCTATTCATGCCTGTTCTGGGCATTATACTTGGTGTGTACACATCAGTCTGATTCCTCTGTGATTCTGAAGATTTTATGAGCCAGTACATTTTGAGATGTTTACATTTTATCTCAATGGGGATTGATTTATATCTTCCTCTTTCAATTAAGAACCCTGGGTGGTACAGATTATAAATGTCACTTTAACTGTGGCTTGGAAATATTTTGGAAAGTAAGAACAGTGACTATAGTGCTGAAGGAGGTTTACAAAAATGTTTAATATTTGGCTGAAAATTAAGATTGTTTTATGATTGCTTAGGGTTCTGGAAAAGGAATAGGAGGACTCAGTTTAAGGTCCAAATATCAAATTGGCCTCCAACTTATGGTATGCTTACACATCTATGTCATCAAAAGCCTACCAACAAAGAAAAGTCCAAGAACAGGTAGATTCTCAGCCGAGTTCTACAAAACCTTTAAAGAAGAGCTCATTCCAATACTTCTCAAAGTATTCCATGAAATACAAGAGGAGGGAACCCTCCCTAACTCATTCTATGAAGCCAATATCACCCTGATACCTAAACCAGACAGAGACATATCGAGGAAAGAAAATTTCAGACCAATATCCTTAATGAACATCGATGCAAAAATTCTCAACAAAATTTTAGCAAATCACATACAAAAATATATTAAAAAGATAGTGCACCATGATCAAGTGGGTTTTATCCCAGGGATGCAAGGTTGGTTCAACATCTGAAAATCAAAACATGTCATTCACCATATCAACAGACTTAAAGTTAAGAATCACGTGATTATTTCAATAGATACAGAAAAAGCATTCGATAAAATACAGCATCCCTTCATGCTCAAAACACTAGAAAAAATTGGGGCAGTGGGAATATTCCTTAACATTGTAAAGGCCATCTACACTAAGCCCATGGCCAATATAATTCTAAATGTTGAAAAACTAAAAGCATTCCCCCTAAAAACTGGAACAATGCAGGGATGCCCTCTTTCACCACTTCTATTCAACATCATTCTTGAGACTCTGGCCAGAGCAATTAGACAAACCAAAGAAATTAAAGGGATACGAATAGGAAAAGAAGAACTCAAACTATCCCTGTTCGCTGATGACATGATTATATATTTAGAGGAACCTGGAAATTCCACCAGAAAACTCTTAGAACTCATAAGTGAATTCAGTAAAGTAGCAGGTTACAAGATCAATGCTCATAAATCCAATGCATTTTTATACATAAGTGATGAATCTTCAGAAAGAGAAATTAAGAAAAGTACCCCATTCACAATAGCATCGAAAAAAATAAAATACTTGGGAATCAATCTCACAAAAGAGGTGAAAGAACTCTACAATGAGATCTACAGAACACTAAAGAAAGAAATTAAAGAAAACCTTAGAAGATGGAAAGATCTCCCATGTTGTTGGATAGGCAGAATTAATATTGTCAAAATGGCCATAATACCAAAAGTGCTATACAGATTCAATGCAATTCCAATTAAAATCCCAATGATGTACCTTACAGAAATAGAACAAGCAATTATGCAATTCATCTGGAAGAATAAAAAACCCAGAATAGCTAAAGCAATCCTCATTAGAAAGAGCGAAGCAGGATGTATCACAATACCAGATCTTCAACTCTATTACAAAGCAATAGTAACAAAAACGGCATGGTATTGGTACCAAAATAGACAGGTAGATCACGTACAGAATAGAGGACATGGACACAAACCCAAATAAATACAATTTTCTCATAATAGACAAAGGGGCCAAAAAATATGTAATGGAGATAGCCTCTTCAACAAATGGTGCTGGGAAACCTGGAAAACCATATGCAACAGAATGAAATAAAACCCCTATCTCTCACCCTGCACAAAACTCAACTCAAAATGGATTGACGACCTCAGAATAAGACCAGAGACCCTGCATCTTTAGAAAAAAAAGTAGGTCCAATTCTTCAACTTGTTGGCCTAGGATCAGACTTCCTTAACAGGACTCACATAGCACAGGAAATAAAAGCTAGAATCAACAACTGGAATAGATTCAAACTAAAAAGCTTTCTCTCAGCAAAGGAAACTATCAGTAATGTGAAGAGAGAGCCTACAGAGTGGGAGAATATCTTTGCCACTCATACTTCAGATAGAGCGCTTATATCAAGAATATATGAAGAACTCAAAAAACTCTACACCAAGAATACAAATTATGCAATCAACAAATGGGCTAAGGAAATGAACAGACACTTCACAGAAGAAGATCAACAAGCAATCAACAGATATGTGAAAAAATGTTCAACATCTCTAGTAATGAGAAATACAAATCAAAACTACCCTAAAATACCATCTCACCACAATTAGAATGTCAATTATCAAGAACACAAGCAACAATAGGTGTTGGCGAGGATATGGGGAAAAAGGTACACTCACACATTGCTGGTGGGGTTACAAATTAGTGCAGTCACTCTGGAAAGCAGTATGGAGATTCCTCAGAAAGCTTGGAATGGAAACACCATTTGACCCAGCTATCCCACTCCTTGGCCTATACCCAAAGGACTTAAAATCAGCATACTACAGAGATACAGCCACATCAATGTTCATTGCTGCTCAATTCACCAAAGCCAGATTGTGGAACCAACCTAGATGCCCTTCAGTTGATGAATGGATAAAGAAACTGTGGCAAATATATACAATGGAATATTATTCGGCCATGAAGAATGATAAAATTATGGCATTTGCAGGCAAATGGATGAAGTTGGAGAATATCATGCTAAGTGAGATAAGCCAATCTCAAAAAACTAAAGGACGAATGATCTCGCTGATAAGTGGATGAGGACATATAATGGGGGGTGGGAGGGGTTAGTGTTAGGGTTAGGGTTAGGATTAGGGTTAGGGATAAGGAGGGTGGTAAGAATGGAGAAAGGAAGGACTGTATAGAGGGAAAAGAGGGGAGGGAGGGTTGGGGGGAAGGGAAAAAATAACAGAATGAATCAAACAACATTACCCTATGTAAATTTATGATTACACAAATGGTATGCCTTGACTCCATATACAAATAGAGAAACAACATGTATCCCATTTGTTTACAAAAAAAAAGGTATACTCAGGATAAAAAAAATCTCAATTAACAAAAAAAATGAATAATACAAAGGATCAATAAAACTAAGAGTTGGTTTTTTGGAAAGATAATCAAGATTGCTAAACTTTTAAGACAAACTAATCAAAAGAAATAGGGAGAACTCTCAAATCAACAAAATTAGACATGAAAAAAATATGTCACCACAGATACCTCTGAAATCCAGAGGATCATTAAAAAATATTTTGAAGTTTGTACTCTAATTAACTGGAAAATCTGTGAGATGTGGACAGATTTCTAGATATATATTATCTGTCCAAATTAAAGCACAAGGATATAAAAAGTTCAAACACACTAATATCAAGCACAAAGAATCAGCAATTAAAAGCTTCCAACAAAGAGAAAGCAAGAAACAGGAGGATACTACTTCAATCAAACTTTAAAAAGTACCAAGGAAATTCCCCTAAAATTGTTCCATGATGCAAAAAGGAAGAAAAACTATTATGGTTTGGATAGGAGATGTCCCCCCAAAGCTAACCTGTGAGACAATGCAAGAAGGTTCAAAGGAGGAATGATTGGGTGTGAAAGTCTTAACATAATCAGTGAATTAATTCCCTGATAGGGACAAACAGAGTGGTAATTGAAGTGGTAGGATGTGGCTGGAGGAGGTAGGAATTGGGGTTTGACTTTGATATATATATTTGTATCTGGCAAATGGGGACCTCTCTCTCTGCTTGCATATCATCATGTGAGCTCTTTTTCTCTGCCACACTATTCTGCCCGGATGTTCTGCCTCACTTTGAGCCCCAATGAATGCAGCCAGTCTTTTATTGACTAAGACCTCTGAAACCATGAGTCCTTAAATAAACTTTTTCTCCTCTACAATTGTTCTTGTTGGGTCTTTTAGTCACAACAAAGAAAAAGTTGACTAAAACAGAAACATTCCCAAATTCATACCACCCTAATACCAAAACCAGACAATGTCATATAAGGGAAATAAAACTTCAGATCTATATCCCTGATGAACATATATACATAATCCTTAATAAAATATTGTCAAAAACACATTAAAAAGATAGTACACTATGATCAAGTTGGTTTTGTCCCAGGAAGGCAAGATTTATTCAACACATGGAAGCCATTAAATATGATTCACCACATACATAGAATTAAGGACAAATCAGATGATGATCTCAATGGAACAAACCAACTTTCAAAAAAATCCAGCACCTATTCATGTTAAGCACCCTGACAAAACTTACCTCAACACTGATAGGGACAGAGGGAACTTACTTCACCACTCTAATGGGTGTATATGAAAAAAATAATATCTCAATGGATGAAGAAAACTGAAAGCGTTTCCTCTAAAATCAGGAACAGTAGAAAAATGTGGTGGTTGTCTGGGACTGAGGGAAGGGGAGAGAGACTTTTTGAGAGTTTTAGTTTGGACTGATTGAAAACCTCTGAAGATGCAGGTGGTGATGCATGTACACCAATAAGGATTCTCTTAGTATCACAAAATTGTGAGCTTAAAAAGGGTTAAAATGATTCACTTTATCTTAAATATCTTTACCCCAATATAAAAGCCAAAACTTTTGAATGACCTCCAATTATTCCAAATTTGAATTCCCAAATGTATTTTAACATAATTAAGATAGGACTCTGAGTCTTTTTGGAGCAAGTAATATTTAATTATGATACAAACTATGATAATTTGCCAAAAAATTTGAGGAGAGTAAATCATTTCTCTACATGTCATTTCAAGTCAAAATATGAGATCAGCAGTTTAAACTGATGACATCATATATTATTTATATAATCAGTTTAATAATTTAGTTATTAGCAATAAAATCATACTATTTGAAATTAACTAACTCTATAATAATTTCTGTCATTTGTATTTTTTAAAATTTATTCTTATTGTAAACAAATGGGATACATGTTGTTTCTCTGTACATGAAATAGAGATATGCCATTTGTGTATTCCCACAATACCTGGATCTAATCTGGGGCTTACTTCCTACCTTGCTACCTGCACCACCTGATGGAACTGTCCCCAAATGTGAGATGGACAGACACTGAGTGCCTGCTGATGCTCTTGGGACTCAGACCCAGCATTCTAACCTCAAGACCAGGAAGGGTCTGAGTGGGGGAGGCCTGGTTGGGCCCCACAGTCGTCATTCCTGTCACATGTGCTAATTAAAGTAGAAACCCTAGGATGCAGGGAGCAACCTTCCCACAGGCTCTCTGCACCATTGGCGTGGCTGTTGACTAGGGAGGAATGAATGGTGCATAAAGCCCAAGCTCTGTGGTCCTTATCTAAATTGACCGGCCTCCCCTGGGTTCACTGTACTCACCCTGCTCACTTCCTTTACACCTCCATGTCACTGGACAAGGAGTCCTGGACCAAACTCCACTCAGGCTCATCAGGCTCATTTCCAACCACGCCTGAATTAGGACCTTCAGTGCTTATCTCTGCTTCGTCCAGTTTCAGCAAAACTCCAACTAAGCATGTAACCACAGTTATCACACACGGTTTCTACTGCCCTGTGTTTCTGGTGGGTTCTACCAGGTGTGGACCTCTCCAAGGTACCTCTGGCTCCTCCTGCTCCTGCCATATGATGCCCTCTGTCATGCTTTGAGGCTGCACAGGCTGGTGCTGGACGTTCACCTTCTGCACTGTGAGTGGCAGCGGCCCTTTGTTTACAAGTCATTCAGCCTCAGGTGAGGTGCTTGACAGCAGCATGAAGAAGGCTGGGGAACTGAATGTGCACACGCTCACTCCCTGCTGAGCAGTGCATCCCCAACCCCCTTTCCCCGCAGAGGGTATAAGACCCTTCACAGGAACAGAGCATAGCAATAAAGACCCCTGGAAGAACTGCTCCTTGCAGCCACCATGCGGGTGGTTTCCTAATTGGCTGAAAGGGTCTCATGCAGACCTTCCTGCCAGTGGGTACAGGAGTCCCAAGACCCATGGAAAGCTTCTTAAACTGAAGGCAGGAACAGAGTCCAAAGGCAATGGAGGAGCCTGCTCATTGAAAGGGCCTGTGGTGAACGTGCTCAGAGGTTAAGAGAGGACAGATGATGGAACAGAATGTTCTGAAGTTAGCATCAAGGGAATAAAAAGGGAATTTTTGAATATTTAAATTATGACAGCAGAAACCATGCAAGAGAACAAGACTGGCAGCAATGGCAAAGTAAGTGAGAAGTAATAACTGATAATAATAGAGGTTCTGGGCTGGTGCAATGGATGCATTGGCAGGGTATGGGGTGTGTGAAGTCCTCATTCAACCCCAGGATACAAACAACAGGAATAGTAAAAAATAAGAAATAATGAAAGGGGAAGTAGTAAAGAATAAGAAGTAATGAAAGGAGACAAATTTCAAGGGCAGATATGTTCCTTGATGAAGGAGTTGCATTTTGAAGTGGCACATTGTCTCCATCATCTACACAAATGTTATGTTGTATTTCATAATAAAAATGAGATTTACAGCCTCCTGTCTCAGCCTCCAGAGCTACTTCGATTGCAGGTATGCATCACTGTGACCCACTGTCATTTATAATCTTAATGGCTACAATTCCAACTGGAGAAAATCTCAGTGTTTTAGAGATTTGCATTTCCCAAATTCCTAATAATGTTGAACATTATTTCATGTGCTTTTTTGGGCATTTCTCTTTCTTCTTTTTATAACTATCTGTTTAGTTCATTTATCTACTTCTTAACTGCGTTATTTCATTCAGTATTTTTTATGTTAAACTTAATTGTTCTTTGTATTAGCTTTAGTAGTCTTCTGTGGAGCTTTTTGAATTTTCTAGGCATAGAATCATGTCATTTACAAAAAGTGATAATTTGACTATTCTTACCTATTTTTAATTCTTCTATTTCTTTCACTTGCCTAATTGCTCTGGCTAGAATTTCCAGCACTATGTTGCATAGAGTTGGTGAGACTAAACATCCTAGTCTGGTCCTGGATTTTGAAAGAAGTATTTTCATTTTTCCCCATCCACTCTGATGTGTTTGGGTTTTTCATACTAGCCTTTATGATGTTGAGGTAAGTTCCTTCTCTTCCTAGTTTCTTTAGTATTTTTGTCACGAATTGGTCCTGAATTGTTTTGATAGTTTTTTGTCCCTTTGATGAGATGACTACATGATTTTGTCCTTAATTCTATGTTCATGGTGAATTACATTTAATGATGAACATATGTTAAATGATCCTTGCATCCCTGGGCTAAAGCCAACTTGATTATTATGTACTATCCTCTTAATATCTTGTTGAACACAATTTGTTAATATTTTATTAAGGATTTTTATATCTAACTTTATCACAGTTATTGGATATTGATCTGTAGCTTTCTTTCTTGATGTGTCCTTATCTGATTTTGGCATGAGTGTGATAATGACTTCTTAGAATGAATTCACAAATATTCCATACCTTTCTATTTTATGGACTACATTGAAGGAACATTGGTGTTTGTTGTTCTTTAAAGATCTGTGAGAACTCTGCTGATGATTAATCTGGTTTTGGTCTTGTTGGATGGATTTTTATTAATTCTTCTATCTCAATACTAGTTATTGGCCTGTTTACGTTTTCTTTTCTTTTCTTTTTTTTTTTTTAATGATGAAAACAGTTTATGTCCTCCCATACTGACAGATTAAAAACACATACATTCTCTAAGCACAAAGCTTATAGTCACAAATAGCCTTCTGCTTAAAGACAATTTCAATTAATAACCACAATGGGAATTTAGTTATTTAATGCAACCACTAATCTAACACGTCACCAATAAAATCTAAGCAGATTTACCACAAAACCTGGGTTATATTCATTGGACATGCATTAATAATCTATACAACTTAACATTATACCAGAAAAAGAATTTATAAAAAATTCTATTTTGGTGGTTTTCAAATTTCATGGCACAATTACCAAAAAAACTGTAAAAACAGATTTCAAATATATTTAATAAAACAGTAAAAAATTGAATAAGCCTTTAAATTTTCATACTCAAGATTTAAAACATCAAGCTGGCCCCAATCTGTCAAAATTGACAGATAAATATTTACAATGACTAGACAGACTTCAGTTACAATGGTATTGGAGGTCTACTCCCTCCTTTTAAAACCCTTTGGGGTTAATTTCTCAATGCAAACATGTCTTTGTAAATACTGTGGATAATATAAACTTCAAAACATACCTACAATCAGGACAGGGATGAAAAATAACATGTAAGTCAATCTTTTTTCTGACTTTTTAGCATAAAGCCTTCTGGCTCCCAGTCAACACTGTCCCTTAAAATGAAGTAAGAGTAGAATGAATTCACCCTGTAGTGGCTGACATTCTTCTACAGAATTACCTTTTGCTATTTATCAAAGCAGGGCTTGAGCTCCATTAATCTGCTTCTACAGAGTATAATTAGCAGAGCACCAAATTTATAAACTGGTATAGCAACTCAAAATGCTAAATAAGGACTTTTCAAACAGAAGCAAACCCATTTTTTCCACATGCCATTTTGTTCTCGAAGCTTATGTGGCTACCGATAAAAGAATTAGGGAAGCTTTGAACATATCTTGTACTTTTCATCAAGGTTAAAGTGCAAAATATCTCCATATTTCTGATATTTTAATAGAGAGAAGAAACATCAAACACATAATAAAGGAACTAAAGTGACAGTAAGAACTAATACAAAAAACTTTTAAATAAACAATTGAGGACTACATATTACTATCAATTTAATTTTTCTTTCTTCAGTGAAATATGTCAATGACCCATGTTCTCATAGAACTTAAGATTTTGATTCTCTTCCCCATGACCAGAACACCTAAACTTACAGGGAGGAAAAAAAGGGGGGGGAGGGTAACATTGCATGACAATGGACACCAAGTTCATAAAGAACCTCTTTAAAAATGAGATATTATGGAAGAAAATACCATGAAAATAATAATCCTATGAGAATTGTTTTTAAGCACAGTAAGTTTGAGCCTCAGTCTTCATGAAGATACTACAGTTTGTATAGAAAACTATAAATATACAAGACTCCAAGGAAAAAAAGTCAGAATACATATTAACAATCTGTAGGCCTAAAAAACTTTTGAGGGGAGAGGGAAAAGGATGGCCAACTGAATCTTGACTTAAGAATGCAGGACTATGAAAAATTCCTGGGTCAAAAGTGCTCCCAATGTAACCATACTTTGTGAGAGCACACAACTTAAGATATAGTCTTCAAAGGAAAGCAAAATTACTGAATGACTATAACTATAGTCCCTTCCAAAAAGTCAATCTTAAATTAAGGGGAAATGATTCTAAAAGTGTAAACGAGTCTGGCTCAGAAAAAAAAATTGAACAACATATCCAAGATCTGTCCATAAAAGTAATGATGGTACATCTTTAATATTAAAGAAACAGGCTATAAAAAAGTTCAGTCTCAGAATTGGTTTTTAAAAGCTCATTTGTGCTCCTTGGTGGGCGCATAATAAAGTTCCATGGGTTTATTTACTTTCCAGTACTTCTCACTGACCAATTCCAAAGAAAAAGAGCCATTTAATACAGTGAACTGGCCACTTGCTGTTGTTATATAAATGGTATACTGCTTCTCACTGGCTGTATCAAGGTTCATCTGATTTGATTCTCCCTTGCTTCGAAGTTCTTCTAAAGCTAACCTCACAGCCAGATACTTGGATAAGTGATCAACAGTGGCATTACCTGACGTCTTTATATATCTTGTCTGTGCACTGTCATCTTTCTCCATAAGTGTGGGATGAGGCCTGAATACTAATTCAATTTCACTAGCACCATCCATTACTGGATCAATTGCCACTGTTGCATTGTTATTATCAAGTTCAAGCCCAGAATCATCAGATGTTTTGGTCCGTTTGTTACTAGGGCCTGCTTCCTGATTGCTATGTGTGGATGCATTACTGCAGTGTGAACTGTCACCATTATCTTCTGCTCCACTGCCATTTTCAATCTGCTGTTTCTTGCCTCGCTGTAATCTGTTCATGGCCTGTATCTTCAGTCCTTCCTCAATGCTGTGACTGAGTGCCTGCTGATTATTGTGCTTGTTGATCCTGGCTAATACTCTCTCTTGATGAGCTTCATACTCATCACGACTTGGATAAATTTTGCTGATGAGTGCATCAAAGTTTGGGTCTGGCCTTAGTGATCTTTTGGAAACTAGCTTTTTCCGACAAGTAGGACATTCTTTGTTGCCACTTCTAAGGGCTGTGATAATACAATCTGCACAAAAACGATGCAAACACTCCTTTGTAGTCATGGTGTTCTTCAACATATCCAAACAAATTGGGCACATCAATTCACTGTGTAGACTTCTAGGTGAAACCACAATTTCCAAGCCATCTGTTATTGCCTCCTGAGGTGTTCGTTGTAATTCATATAAACTGAGTTCCCATGTTTTGCTTAATGGTTGAGTTCCATTTGTCTGCACAGCCTGAGACATTGCGGCTCCTACCCCAGCCCGGGGCTCCGCTGGCCGCGGCCGGAGCGAGACTCGGGTATCAGCCGCCGCGGCCGCCGGCGCCGCCCGCACAATATGGCGAGCCTCGGCTTCCGCAATGGAGCTCGGGAAATACAACAGGGGCCGCTCAATATTCATGAGAGACTGAGGGGAAGCCGGCCTGCCGGCGCTGCGGGGAGGGCGGGAAGAAGTGAGCGAGGGAGGAGGCGGAGGCGCGGGACCTGTTTACGATTTCTGTGTCCTCTTGATTTAAAAAATGGCAGGCCTTGTATATGTTTCTAAGATTGTAACCATTTCTTCCAGATTTTCCAATTTATTGAAGTATAAATTTTCAAAATAATCCCTAATTATCCTCTGAATTCTGCCATGCCTGTGGTGATATTTCCTTTTTCATCTTGTTTTAGTCAGCTTTCTTTTGCTCCTGTGACCAAAAGACCTAAGAAGAGCTATTGGAGGAGGAAAAGTTTATGTTGAGACTTAAAGTTTTAGAGATCTCAATCATAGATGGTGAAATCCTTTCTTTGGGGTCTGAGATGAGGCAGAACATTATGGTTGAAGTATGTTCTGGAGGAAAGCTATTCAGGTCATGATGATCAGGAACCAGAGGCCTCTGCTCAAAAAGGACAAAATTTAATACCCAAAGGGACATCCCAAGAGACCCAGCTCCTCCAGCCATACCCTACCTCCCAGTTAATTACTATCAGAGGATTAATATACTGATTAGGTTAAACCGCTTATAGTCCAGTTGTTTCATTTGTCAACTTTTGTACATTTTATTATACATGAGCTTTTGGGAAATGCCTCATATCTAACCTATAACACATCTCTAATTTTATTAATTTGGGTCTTTTCTTTCTTTCTCTTGGCTAGTTTGGCTGTTTGCCAACCTTTGTTTTTTTCCAAGTAACAACTCTTTTTAAAATGATCTTTTGTACTTTTTTTATTCTCTAATTCATTGATTTTAGTTCTTAACTTACTTATTTTCTTCCTTCTATTGATTTTGGAATTGGTTTTCTTACTTTTCATAGAGTTTGAAGTACGTCAGTAGGTTGTTTGGTATATATATTATTTTCTTATGCAGTCATTCATAAGTAGAATGCTTGCTCTAGAAACCACTTTCACAATGTCCCAGATTTTCTGATGCTTTATCAACATTAACTGTTGATTCTAAGGTTTTCTTTGTGGGGTATTTATCTATTTATTTATTTTTCTTTAATTTTTTTATTTTTACAGACTGCATTTTGATTCCTTGTACGTGAATAAGGTAAATCTTTTCATTTCTTTGGTTGTGAACAATGTAGTTCCATATCATTTGTGTAATCATACATGTACATAGAGTAATGATGTCTATCTCATTCCACCATTTTTGATACCCCCTTCCCTGATTCTGTTTTTATAAAAATTATCCCCTTTAATTTTTCCTCTCACCCATTCATCATTCAGAAGTGCATTGTTCAATGTCCATGTGTTTATATGGCTTCTCTAGGTATTTTTGGTGTTGATTTCTAATTTCATTCCATTATGTTCAGACAAGATACAAAGAATTATATTAATAGTTTATATTTGAGAGAAGTGTCTTTGTGATCTATAATATGGTCTATTTTTGAAAATATTCCATGAGTATCTGATAAGAAAGAGAAATCAGCTGCTGTTGGATGAATACTCTATAGTATCTGTTAGATGTATTTGATTTATAATAGTTTTAAGTATGAAGACACTCTACTAAGTTTATGTCTCGATGACTTTTATTTAGCTTTTGTACCACCGTGATCAAAATTCCCAACAAGAACAATTTAGAGGAGCAAAAGATTACTTGGGGCTTGTGTTTTCAGGGTCTCAGTCCATAAATAGCTGGTTCCATTGCTCTGGGCCCCAGGGGAGGCACCTCATCATAGGGGAAGGGCCCAGCAGACAAAATCCACTCAGGTGTGTTGGGATCAGAAAGCAAAGGGAGATAAAGGGGTGTAGGAAGAACAAAATTCCAGACTGTGAAACCAGTGACTCATTTCTTCAACCACACTCCACCTGCCTATATTTACCACACATTTCATTCAAAGTAGAACAAACTGATTAGGCTACAGCTCTCAATTTAATCATTTCACATCTTAATATTCCTGTATTAAATGGAATTTTGAGGGAACACCTTATATACAAATCAGAATAATGAACTATAAACTAATAAGAAAAATGAGATGAAATAATTCAGTATTATTGTACTGGAGTCTGTATATCTCTAATTCAGGTAGTGTCTATCTTAGGTGATTGATTGTCCCAATATTTGAGGCATAAAAATTTGGTAGCAATATATCCTCTTATTGGATACTAGTATAAATTGACCTTCTTTGAGTTTTTAGCTTGAAGTATGCTTTTTTTTTTTTTTTAATATGAGACAAGCTATGCCTGCTTGTTTTGGGACTTCAATTGTATGTTATATAAATTTTGATTATTTCCCCTTTTAGCCTGTGAAAAGTGAATTGTCTATTCAAATACAGTGATCTCTTGTAAACAATATATATTTAGATCTTGTTTTTTTTAGTCATTTTTCTGGTCTATGTATTTTAGTTTGACAGTTGAGACCATTTAAATTTAATGTTATTACTGAGAGAAGTTCATTAACTCATTTCACTTTGATTTGTTTCTGATGACTAATTTGGTGCTATATCTTGTTTGCCTATGAATCTTCAAATGTGAACACAGGATTTGTTTTACAAGTTCTATGTGTAGTATTTCTTCAAGTATTTTCTGTAGGGTAAGCTTAGAAGTCATGAATTCTTTTAGTTTCTGTTTATTTTATTTCTTCTTTGATTCTAAAGGATAGCTTTGTTGGATATAGTAATCTGGACTGACAGTTAATTTATTTTAGGGCATGAAATGCATGATTCCAAGTGTTCCTGAATGTTAGAACTTGTGCTGAGAAATCGGAAGTAATTCTTATTGGCTCCCCTCTAAATGCGAGCTGAATATTTTTATCAAGTCTTTGAAAATTCTATCCTTGCTGTGCATATTAGTCATTTCAATTACAATGGGTGGTGAAGAGGTTCTTTTGTTATCTTGTCTATTGGGTGTTCCAAGTTCCCCCACATTTGGATGTCCATCTCATTCTCAATATTTCAAAAAATATTTTGTCATTATTACCCTGAAGAGGATTTACAGGCCATTAGCTTCCATCTCACAATCTTCTTCAATTCCAATGATTCTTAAATTTGTTCTCTTAATGTTGGCCCAGAGTGCTTGTATGCTGGTCCATAATTACTTATCTTCCTTTTATATAATACTGTATGAATATTCTAAACCAGCCACATTGTCTTCCAGATCTGACATTCTCTCTTCAGTAAGGTCTACTCTATTAGAGAGACTTTGAGTAAACAATTTAATTGATTTATTGTGTCCTTCACTACTAAGTTCCTGCAAGTCTTTTTTTCAATATATCTATCTCCTTATAAAATCTCTCATTCATAGCTTGTGTTTACTTCTTTAATTCATTCAGTTATGTTTCTGTGTTATCTTGGAATTCATTGATCATTTTTATAATCATGCTTGTGAACATTTATCTGCTATTTTATCCACTTCAATATATTTGGAATCAATTGCTGGTGAATTATAAAATTTGGGTATTGTTGCATTACCTTGTTTTTTCCAATTTTTTGTATTCCTTTCTTGACTTGTAGGCATCTATTTGCATTAATTTCTCTTCAATTCTTTTTTGTGGACTTTCTAAGGCACAGCCTTCTCTTGCTAAAATACCCTATATTGTTCTAGATTGAAACCTCTCATAGGTAGGGTATCTATAGGCTTTGTGTTAATTCTCTGCCTTTGATGTAGGAGTAGGTGTTCATTAGTTGGGTTGAGTAGCCCTTTCTCCTGTCATTCCTAATCAGGGAATGTTTGCTAATTGTTCTTTTTTTTGTTGTTATTCTCTTCTATTCATTGTATTAAAGTATCACAGAATGGTGGTACTAGGGAAGAATAGAGTTACTTTAGATTAGGTAGAGGGGAGTGAAAGGAGGGGAAAGTGCATGGGTGTAGGAAGGACAGCAGAGTGAAATTATTACCTCATATATCTCTATAACTACATGAGTGATGTAATCCTTCAATGTGTACAACAGAAAAATGAGAAATTATACTTCATTTAATTAAGATTTAGCAAAACACGTGAATTTATTCTATTGTCATGTATAACTGATTAGAGTAATTAAAAATATGACTGATGCGATCCTGCAAGATTATCAGAAAAAGGAGAGATTACACTGTATTCATGTATGATCTATCAAAATGCATAAAGGCATTCTACTGTCATGTACAACTAATTTTAAAAAATTGAAAAATTAAAAAGTGTTTGAGTTCATCATTCTCCATCTGGAGAAGATCAGCCCTCAGCCATCATCAGACAAGCAACCCACTGTGGTCTCTCATAGTTACAGGATGATGCCCAGAGGTAACTTCCAGAATCTTTGAAATACTTTCTGTTTTTCATGAAAATCGTAGTTCCTACCTCGGAGTAGTTGAGTCCCAGGCTTTCAAGGAAAATAGTGCATGTCTGACATTTTCAATGCTTGGGTATTGGGGTCATTCCCCAGGAGGAATTTTGCAGTTTCCAATTAATTCATGCTTATTTAGTTTACCTTGGGCCTTGGATGAGGACTCTTTCCACTTGCCAGTGGGTGCATCCTTTCCTGCAGTTTTTTCTCCGGGTTTCATCACAGGACTGCTTATCTAATTGCAGCCTCTCTCTGAGGTAATGAGAACAAATAGTGGTCTGGTTCAGCTTTGCTGATGTGTCCCTATAGGAGAACTTCAGAAGTGTGGGACCTCACAGAAAAAGTGGTTGATTTCCTGAGAGGTAAAGAAGGGGAACAGCATGGTGACTGGAGTGAGTAGAAAACCTGCAAACCCTCCCAGTCAGGTTGTCATCATCAACAGGGAGACCCTGCAGCTCCTCAGGACAGGGTAGTGCAGAGAGTGGCAGATGGCTAGGTAGTGGTCATAGGACATTAGTCCTAAGAAGAAAAATTGTGCCCCTGCCAAGGTCATGTAGAGAAACTGGTGGGCAATGCACTATGCAGAACAGATTGCCCTCTGGCTCATCACCTGGTCCAGCAGCATCTTGGGCACAATTGGTGGATATGTACAGGAGGTCTCTGTGGGAGAGCTAGCTGAGTAAGAAGTACATGGGTATGTGGAGTCACAGGTCCATGCAGATGAGCAGAATCATGGTGGTGGTGTTGGCTATGGGAATTACAAAGACTAGGAAAATGAGGGCAAAGGGAAACCAGGGGAAGTATCTGCTGCTTAACAATCCAAGGAGAATTATTCAGCATACAGGGAGCCATTGCCCTACTCCATATAACTGTAGGTTGCTCAAGAGAGTTGGGACATGAAGCTGAAAAATGCCTGCTTGACTTAAAGAATCACAGTGTGGCCATTAACAAATCAAATCAAGGCTCATGATCAATCAAATCGAATCAAATCTCATTAAGCTCAGATGAACAGCCTGAGCACGTATCTCAGCATCATCCACTCAAGAATAGGATGTCCACCCTGTGACCTTGACTTGCTAACTTAAAGGTCATGATGTGGGAAGGTCATCTCCTTTTGTTTAAAGATCTCTCTCTCTCTCTCTCTCTCTCTCTCTCTCTCTCTCTCTCTCTCTCTCTCTCTCTCTCTCAAGCACCATCCTACCTGGAGAAGAGCCATCTTGTTGATCAGGGTAGAGTGGAGGGTGAGACAGAGTGGCCCCAGCTTCCCCCTGCTCCAGGCTCTGGTCCTTACACTGAAAACTCAGATCCACAAGGAGATGACCACATTGAATTCACCTCATTTGTAACATTCTTGAATGTTTTCACACTGTAAAATTGGTTGCATAACATACTTATCATGTGCACAGTATTTGAAGGCAAAGACCTTCTACTGAAGTGTGATCCACAGAGCTCTCAGCTGTGAGGAGCAATCCAGAAATCAGCAGTGAAAAATCTGTGAACTGGGAAATAATATTTAGAATCAGGAGCTTTTGTCTTCCCTCTTTCAGCAGAAAACTATAAATTATTTACACAAAATTTACTAATCTGATGAAGTGAATAAATGCAATAATTACTATATAATGTTTTAATAAAAAATGGAAAGAAATTAACTGATTTGTATATTACTAGAAGTTATTATTTTCCAAGGTACTTTAATCTTAAATTTATAGTTAAGACCATGCACATACAACCATTTCATTTACATAACATTTTACCGAATATATGAACACTATGAGTCACTTGGACAATTTATTTTGACATCAGAGACCTAAATTGTGTAGACTCTTGTCCAGTAGTCCCATGATGCTGTCAAGTACCTGAAACATTACTTTGGTACCTGAAACCAAAGATAAGCTGTAACTATACAGTAATTACAGAGATCTGGTGGATCATAAATATTGAATTACTTTCCCCTACACCTCATTAAAAACTAGAGGACTCTGAACCCACTCCACAGAGGAAAAAAGAGTGAAAGAGAATCAGAAAGTCCCCAGAGCACAGGGCTCAGCTAGAGCAGGGCAGTCTAACTGCCTTAGGTTGGTTTTCACTGAGCCAGAGTGGACAGAGAGTGTCATTAATAAACATGAATTAAACAGTTAATTATCAATGTCTCTGTAAGTCAAACATTTAGATTCTGAGTGGATCCAAAAGACTGTGCCAGATCTGGTTCCTTATTGCACAGAGCCCAGAGAGGAGGGTTGTGTAGAGCACTTGCAGTGTGTGTGGCTGGGCTGTCATACAAGAATGGCTTTGTTCAGAATCTCCAGGGTTTCAACTTCTGTCTGGTGCACAAGAGAGAAGAAGAGGGAAGGACAGGGACAGGGAGAGGACAAGGTAGTGACAGCAATACAAGCTGGAGCCCAGGACTGCATACACAAGGTCCAATGAGGACACTCATTACACTTTGCCACAGCCACCAAGGATGGATGTATACAATAGAGAGTGAACCTCATTCCGCCTCTACTAAGGAGACACACTCCATGTGCAGTGGAAGGATCTGAGCAGCGCAGGCCTGACTGGTCCCCACACCATTCTTCCTGTCACATGTGCTAACTGAAAGGGATACCTTTAAGGTGCAGAGAGCAACTTTCCCACAGGCTCACTGCACCATGGGCCTGACTGTCAAATAGGAGTGGATGGTGCATGAAGTCCAAGCTCTATGACCCTTGGCTAAGTTGTCCAGCCTCCCCTGGGCTGACCGTCCTCACCCTGCTCTCTTTCTTCACACCTCTCTCTCACTGAACAAGAAGACCTGGACCAAACTCCATTCAGATTGTTCTTGACTTATTTCCAACCAGGCCTGAATTAGGGCCTTCAGTGCTCATCTCTGTATCTTCCAGTCTCAGAAAAACTCCAACTGAGTGTATAGCCAGAGCTGCCAGTGAGAGTGTTTACTGTCCTTGAGTGTCTGGTGGGTTCCTCTCTGCCTAACCCCCATAGTACATCTGGTCCCTGCCCTGCCTTCAACAGGAATCCATGCAGGTCAGCTTAGCCACGACCCCTCACCTGACATTTCCCACAGTGACTTTCCATCTGTTGAACTCACAGCTCCATCCTTAGATGCAGACCCTGCTCGTCCAGGTACCCAAGCTCTCCCCACCCTTCTGGTACCTCTACCCCAGCCACAGCCTCCAATTTATAAAGACTTCTTTGTGACCTTTTGAAATAAGGGGATCCCTTATTTATTTTTCATGTTAAATGTCTTGAGTGGTTTCCTCTTTAAGGTCCTTCATTCACTGCAAGTTAGAACTCCCTGGCAGTTCCTTTTCTCCATGAGGCCCTTGCTTCTCTAGCTCTGAACCATATTTCTCTTCTGCTTTGGGGGAACCCATTTCTGTGTAAGTGTAGAGCTCCCTCTGCTGACATCTCCCTGCCTGGAGCACTACCTGACTGTCCCAGGCTGGGCTTGACATCTCCTTTCTACTCTTTCCCATTAGCATCGCAGGAGCCCAGTCATGTTTACTTGGCACTGTTTCAGGCTATGTTCCTTGTAGCAACCCTGTGAGACAGGTTCTGTAGTGTCCCCAATTATGACAAGGATCACCATCACAGATGGCTTAGTAACTCATCCAGGTCTCACAACTGGAAAGGAAAGTCAGGCCAACTGGGTTTCCACTCTCCTCTCAGCTACTTCTTGCACCACCTTGTAATTTCTACTGCTGCTGCCTGAAGGAGGGACCTCACGTAACAAGGGCTCTGCCTCCAGCTGATCTCCTAGATCTCCATCTGTGTCTCTGCATACTTCTTTTGTGGTCTCTGAGCAGCATGGTGAATGAGATTCAGAAACCTAACTGAGACAGGAGGATCAATTAGAAGCTACCAGAATTAGGGAACAACAATGTGTCCATATCCTTTTCCCTGGCCACTTGGCTTCTCAGGGCCAGAGCATCCTTTGTGCAGAGCCAGAGCTTGAGATGGAGGCATCTGGTTCTCAGCCATCTCTCAGCAAAAGTGCCAAATGCAAACCACGCCTGGCACTGCTGTGGACCCTGGGGACAGAATACTGAGCAACCTGACCTGGGGCCTGCTCCACTGGAGCTTGTGGTCAAGAAGAGGTATAGGGGCACAATATGCAAGAATATAAATAGACCTGATCTTCACACTGTGAAGGAGTGGGCAGGGGGTCATGAAGACAAAGGTAGCTGCTGTGGGTTGAGGAAGCCCCTCTAATGGGAGCCAACCTGGAAGAGGCAGGAGGAGCCCAGGCCAGGCAGAAGCAGAGGCAAACTCTTCAGTTCTCAGATGGTACGGGTGATGCTCATCTGCACCTCTCCAGTACAAAGGGTCCTTCCACAGGCTTCCAACCTGAGACCCTGCACCAAGTGTGCCTACCAGCCCCAACAGTTCCACATCCTCTGCCTGAAGGAGGCACCTGTTCTCCACACAATTGCCTACCAATTCTGTCCCTACGTGCTTCTTTAGGTACTTAGAAGGCTGCTACCTTGAATGTGCCCCATTTTGCTGAGACCTCCCAGGCCCACACCACTGCCTGTCTGAGGTAAAAACGAGGCAGGTACAGATCTAGTCACCTATGGCATTTCACTTAGTTCTCCTAACAACTCTAAGAAATAGGGTGAGAGCGTAAAACCAGGCAAAGTTCAGTAGATAATGAGTGGAGGTCCCAGGACTTAGATCCAGGTCACAGGTCTTGGATCCAGGTCATAGGCATTCAGAAACCATGTGTTATGGCTGAAAATATGTGAATGAATTAATGGAATGTTCAGGTCATTAGGGAATTTTTGCTGGATGATGGTAATGCACTGACATTGTGGTTGCACACCGGTGTCTTATAAGCCTTGTCAGTCCATTCCAGTTTCTACTAACACAGCAGAGTGCCCCGAGATTTTCTCTGAAGACATTTTCCGTGTGATCTCTGGATCAGTCTTTCTCTCTCTGCCCCATCTCACCTCAGTCTCCAACCCCAGAACCACAGGTTCCTCCAAGTTATCATGGCACATCATGTGCTTTCAGGTGATTGTGGGGACTGGTAAATACAGTTCAGGGTACCGAAAAACCCCTGCCCTCTTCACCACCCATCCTAGACCAGGCTCCTATTCCATAGGCACTGAGTGCCTGGTCTTGTAAATTTCTGGGTTGGGTGCTGGGAACAAGGCCCCACAAGCCCTCAAGAATCTCAGAGTCTGACCAGGCACTGTACAGGACCAGGATCACCAGTCACAGTAGCTAACAGGATTTACTTTTGGTAATTCATACATTTGTTTATTTATTGCAGTGAGCTACACTTCCAGACCTCATTACTTTTTAGACAGGTCTGGCTAACGTGCTGAGTCCATCCTTAAACTTGCAATCTTCCTGCCCTAGCATCCCTGCTGCCAGGATACAGGTGTGCCTCACCATGTCTGGCAATAAAGTTTCTGAGCATATGCTCCTAACATTTGAATTGTCTACTTACATCATGTGTATGTAATAGTATCTGCTTATTAGGAAAACATAATATTTTTATTTATAGTACAAGTAAACAGATATACAAGCTACAGTATTTTCTCACTTTACCCCAATGCCATATTTATCCTGTCCCCATGGGAAAGAACTGGAAGAAATCACTTTTCCCTGAATCCTGGACATGGCCTGAGGGATTATTCAAATTGTTTAGATGAACCAACCTTAACAGAAGGGACAGTAATATTTCTCCTGAAATCAGAGGTCAGGTCTCCACAATAAAACTAGGAGAGTTCTAAGAAAAACAATGTCACCAAGTGCCCTGCAGAGAGCCAGGCTGAAGGGGCACTGGTTATAGAGGTACGAAGTTAGAGAGAAGTTCAGAGAGGAGGAGAGGGTGGGCAGGCACCACCTGGGTGTGGCATGAGGCATTCAGAGGTAGAGGAGAGAAGAACATGGTAAGGAGTCAAGCATCTACAGGGGAGTAGGCAGGATACTATTTGTAGAAGGATCTCAGGTGGAATAGGGAGGGCAGATTGTGATGAAGCTAGGGAGGAACCAAGTCCAAAGAGACCTGACTGATTTAAGCTATTTCAGATGTGACAGAGACCACAGAAATGTTCCACAGAATGATGGACTTAATCCAACAGGACTGTGACCCAACAGTGGGGTAGGACTTGGGTTTGAGTGACTGCTTTGAGGGAAAGAAGCATGACTAGAACACCCCAGAGTAACAGGCAGGAGTGATGGCTGTTAAGGGGCTTGGGGAGTGAGGCTGGAGATGGGTAGGTTCAGTGACTGTTAAGAGGGTGGATTTAAGTGAGGAGGGGAGATTCCTCCCAGTGTACTATGGAGTCTTTCCCTCATGAAGAACAGAGAGGGTCTGGGAAATGTAAAGGAGCAGGCAGGATTTCTGACTGCCAGGTGTATGGACTGAGGGAGGGAGGCTGGGAATTGACTCCCGGCTTCTAATTTGGGGAAGGAATGCCCTATTTGCCTTGTTTGACCCGAGGATGTTCTGGAGAAACAGAGGGTGGCAAGGGATTCTGAGGTCCTAGCTTTTAAGTGGTTCAGTTTGAGGTCGCTACAGATGGGACAAGGAAAGGTAGCTGGGAGATGGTCAAATGGTGGATCTGGAGCTCTTTTGAGGCTCAGTGTCATGTACGGGGTGCTGTTGCTACAGGACCAGATGAATCTCACATGAGTGTGCATGGTGAGAGGAGTGGAGGGGAGGGTGCTTTCATCCTACAGGCCAGAAAGCACTGCCTCGAGAGTCCACTTCCCTGAACTTTCCAAAGGAAGGACTAGGACAATGTTAAAAACCTAAATGCCTTTTATTGTATGAAAATGAAACCAAAATATAAACAAAGTCAAAACCTAAAAACACTGCAAAATACAATTACTTTTAAAGAAAAATTATTGAAAGGCACTTCTAGCTGCATAGGGTGAAACATGCCAAAATTCCAGCTGCTTGGGAGGCTGAGGCAGGAGGATCATAAGTTCAAAGTCAGCCTCAGAAATTTAGCATGGTCCCATCTCAAAGAGAAAAGAAGATGTGCTAGAGATGTAACTGAGTGCCCCTGAATTCAATCTGTGGTAAACACACACTGAAACACACTGAAACACACACACACACACACACACACACACACACACACACACACACACACACAAAATCACAGAGAAAACAAATAAACAATAACCAAAAGAACAGAACATTTCTTTTTATGTGGAAAATATTTGGTCTGATCTCAATGTGGATGCCTTTCAATGCATCTGATGTGTCTCAAGATGCCAGGCAGCCCTGGAATCCTCCCTCTCTGGAGATCAGATACCAGGGCAGGCCCCTACCTTCCCATGACCAGCCTGAGTGGTCCCATGCCATGACTCTGTCCTTGCCTCTGTGGCCCCACAGTCCTCACCCAGATTCAGGGGATTCACGTGGTACTCTCTGTAGAACTTCTGTGTGCACAGCTCTCGCAGGTACAGTTCCCACAGGCACTGGTTCTGATGAACCTCATTCTGAATCACCTTCTCTCTCTGATGTCTGGCCATGGCCTGAACATGCTGTGTACTGTGAGGCTCTCCAGGCCTGCTCTGTCTGGAGAGGTTCCAGGTCCTCTTCAGTCTCCAGGGAACAGCTTCCAAGGCTGTCTCCTGGCAACAGAGTTTTGTTTGGAATGCTGCAGGCTCTAGACTTATCCATACCCTGGGCTACCCAGTCCCCAGCCTCCAGCCACTGTTCCCAGTTCCCTCTTCTCAGGACTCCAAGTTGGCACTGGACTCACCTGCCTCAGCTTCTTCTATCAAAACCCTGAAACTGGAGCTGTTTTTGGACATTATCTGTAAAGGGCTCACCATCCAGTGTCAGTCCCAGGAAAGGGACTGATGGGTGCACCTCACGCTGGCAGTCATTTCCTGGAAAAGATCTGCAGAGGAGTCAGGAAGCTCTCACACATTGAAGCAGATGCACAGAATCAAGACTTATGGCTAGCTCACTCACACACTCTCTCACACACACACATACACACACACACACACACAAACACACAAACACATACACACAAACACACACACCAGAGGTTTCCTGAGAAAACTTTTTGTCCAGTGTGATTATAGACAGAACCACCCTTTCCCTATTGAAGATACTAGGACTTCAAATTTCTAACTGTGGTGACATACACATGGAAGGAAATTTCCCATCTTGACCCTTCCTGAAAACACATTTTGAGGGCTGCTGAGTGCATGCACACCCTGTGAAACCCATGCTCAGAGCTGCTTCATATTCCTGACCTGCTCTCCTTGATCCCTCCTCCAACCCCTGATCACCACCCTTCCACTTTCTATTTGTAGAGTCACCTCACTGGATGCTTCATATAACAGAGTTCACTTTTAAAGAG
This sequence comes from Sciurus vulgaris, assembly GCF_902686455.1. Classification (NCBI taxonomy): domain Eukaryota; kingdom Metazoa; phylum Chordata; class Mammalia; order Rodentia; family Sciuridae; genus Sciurus; species Sciurus vulgaris. The sequence goes on along the minus strand of NW_027632879.1, from coordinate 634,578 downwards.
CCCAAATGTGGCCTCAATCTCTGGGTGTCTTCTGGACCATTAAGCACCCCATGCTGACTCCAAAGCCTGAGATCTCCATGCTTTGGACCTTTTCCCTTGCTCCACTCATGCACTTGTAACACGGGTTGTCCCTGGAGTACTTAGGACAGGAACAAATTTTAGACACATTGACTGTATGGATGTTCTACAGGTTCTTGGGTGCAATCAGCTGTTCCAGGGCTCCTTGCCTCAGTGCCTGCTGCTTCTGCCAGCTCCTGCAGCTGGCCGATCAGCAGTTGAGAGGAGGAACTGACTCTCTGGAGAAAGGACATGCTGAAGCTCTTTCTGCCAATCTACTAAGACAGAATGAAGGGAAACACAGATAGTTGTAGGACAAGAAGGATCTGGTTTTGGAACTGGGGTCTTGTAACTGACCGCAGAAATGTTCCAGCTTGAGTTTTGGGTAACCATCCCCCTGTGTTCCCTGTGTACACCTGCTCAGGAATCTGACAAGACCATCAATCCCTGGAAATGTGACCTGCACCCATAGTAAGGAGACCATCTCCCCTGGGTGAGGTTTGTCCATCATGCCACCTGGTTGAGGAGGTTGGATTGTGGGTGGGACTGAAGAATGGGGAACTGGAATGGAGGGCTTAGAGGAGGAGAGGGAGTGAAGATGAGGGAGTGACAGGAAAAGGGAGGCAGATAAACAGGAGGGTGGCAAATAGATGTTCTGGGGATTAGAGAGGAAAAGCTGGGCACAGAGCCCTTCTAGACAGGGTTTTGGGAAGGGATCTTACCAGGAAGAGGAGGGAAAGTAGTGGAGCAAAAGTCATAAGGGAGGACTTTGACTTTGGAGAAGACTGAGGCCTGGCAGCCTGCTGGGTCAGGGGAGGGAGGCGCATGATAGGGTCTGAGTGTGGGGGCACAGGAAGAGAGTGCAGGGGCTGAGGTGCAGAGATGAGAGTAAGGTTCTTGGTCATCTATTTCCAACGCAGAAGGCAGGCACTCCAGGCTCTTCAGTGGCAGACCAGTGACTGAGTCTGTGCCAGAAGGTCTTCCACAGTTCTCTCCTCAGATTCCATGAAGAAAGCCCCTTTATGACATGCACATGCCCCACCCTGTAGGTCCACTGATTAGACCCCACCAACCAGGAGACTTTCCCATGTCTAGGTTTAAGAATGGTCACACAAAACAGCAGAAGGAAAGATGCTTTAATAGCAATCCATGTCCTTGGGTTGACATGCATTTTGTCTCGGTAGGCAGTGACCCATCAAAGTGCTTGGGGCCTAAGCATGTGGTTCAAAAGTGAGAAGGCAAAGAGGAATCAGTGTCCTAATGGATAAACTCACTGCATTTCCCAGAGCCATTTGTCATAATTTAAGTCATGCTCTGAATTGAGTTAGTGAGAGGAGAGAAGAGGTGTCTATTCTGCAATGAAGAGGACTCTGGACAGTAAGGATTGTGCTGCCCCAGGCAGGCAGTGGGGTCAGAGCACATGGGACCAGTAAAACTTTTAGAAAATTCTGTCTTTAGTGCCAATTACACATCAGAAGTTCCCAAAATGGGTGGGATGGAGGGTTTTGAGGATCTAAGTCCAGCAGTAGAGAAATAATCTCTAAGAGTGGGTTTTTTTTCCTAGTTATGAATCACCTCCATCCTATTGTGTAGAGCAGACCTAGACATTTACCTGGAGAAGAGTTCCTTACACAATAGCCCAGTCCCCATTCCCAGGAGGAAGATGGGCATGGGAATCTCTCCAGATGAATGCCAGCAGGGAAGTTCCTCCTTCCTTTTTGTGTAGTTTGTCTAAGCAGTGAGTGTTTAGTGTACAGGCAATTTTCACTGGCTATGTCCTCCCAGTACTAGAGATAGAAATCCCTGTGTGAGGGGCAGGTCAAGTCCTGCAGTGTTTCTTGGGTCTCCGGTTCTCTTGGAGAAGATGGAATGTTGAATGGGTAACAATTCTCAATTCATAGTCCCCAAATCAAGCATAGGTGACACTTGTTCAGGAATTAGAACCTTTTCCTGGAGGACATGTCCATCAAATTCATTTTGGCCGGAAATTAGGAAATTGTCAACACAAGACAAAATTGCTGCTCAGTACAAAACTTAAAAAATTGATTCCATTATTCACAAACTGCCCACCAGAGTCAGCTGGACAAGAGCTGGGCTTCAGAATGATCATGAAGTTCAGGGTAGACTTACGACACACAGAAAGTCTGTGTGAGCAGTGTCTTTATGCAAAGAATATGGGCATTCAGTCAACAGAGCCAAGTGAGTGACAGGTGGTGCTGAGGCTGATGCCTGGGTAGGATACTTCCAAGGGTGTCAAGGACCTGGGGAGGTAATTTGATCCTTCTCTCCTCCTCTTTTCTTACTGCTGGAAATGTTGACTATTACACAAATTAGGTCATATGGCCAAAGGTAACCAAGTGCAGGTGATGCCTTAAGAGGTTAGGAAGGTCCTTCAGAGGCACTCTACCTGTACACTAAGAGTAAAAGGACTGAAGAAGACCCTTAGGAGATTTGAACCCAGAGACAGGTATGGATTGCTCCAGGGAAGTGGAGAACGGAGCTTGCTTTTCATTCCTTATCTAAGTCTAATGCTTCACAGTTCATGTAGAACACTGGGCCGCATCACCTGAGATCTGACAGCAGCCCAGTGAGGTGGCTGGGGAAAGGTTGTGCCTCCTGTTCTTTTCCTTTGGGTTTTGGCATTGACAGATAATGGTTGACTTGCAAGATCACAGCACTGCTGAGAGATGGACCTGAGAGTGTGAATATGTTCAGTTTCCTGAGGACAACACTCCTGAGTAACTGAGGACACTGTATCATGACCTGACCCCTGACCCTAGGACATCCTGCATTCCCTTTCTCAATTCTTCCTGCTCAAGCTTCATGGGAGAACAAAGTTGATGCTCTGGAGGAGGTAAGGGCAGACAGGTGCTGAATTATAAATCCTTCCTTTTCCTCTGAATTCAAACACCAAATATGACAGTCTCCCACAAGGGAGTGCTCAGAGAGTATTTGGAAAGGGACAGTCTGCAACCTTCCATTCCCACCATCTTTACACTGTCAGATGACTCAGTGTGTTTGGGAGGACAGGTGACCACACTTAGGGACCTGGGACCCTTGGCCCCGAGTGACTCAGAGTCCAGGATATTCCAAACCAACTGCCACAGGATCTTCCTGTGGAGAAGGAATTTCCCTTCACTGAAACACCCCATAGGAATTCCATGTGAGTTGACAGAAACAGTGTCCTTGGGCTGGCACTTGGTTATCTAAAGAGCTAATTCTGTGGCTCTGTGATCTTGGTGTTTTCTTGGCTCACCAGCCTGGTAAGGAGGGGTCATGCTGCTGGAGCACTGAGCAGAAACCTGCCTTCTTCTACCTTCCCTGCCACAAACTCTTCATCTAGGGCTGTGAGGGCTGTGGAGCATCTTACCTTCTCTTAAATAGACCCATTCTTAGCCACAAATTGAAATTACTGAAAATCAGGAATAATGAACTCTGATTCTTTTTGCAGTCCTAAGTGCGAATTTGTTGAGTGAACCAGTTCCCTCTGCGAGCACTTCCAAACCAATGCAGAGGGAATGAGTCACAAGGAGAGATGCTCTTTGAACATGGAGTCTCTCTGCATCACATTTGAGGGTGTGTTGCAACCAAAGTGAACAGTCAGTGAACATTTCAGTTCTTGGTAGTCTCAGTAACCATGTCTTGTAGTGTGTAGCTAATAGGCCTCAAATGAAAGTGTTCAGAATACAAAAAAATACAAATCCCAGAATACAAATCCCAGTTCTTACTGGGATTTGGAGATTTGTGGTGTGCTGGGGAATCCTTAGTATGCCAAATCTCTACCAGCCAGAAATTATTCCTAAGCAGTGTCTCCCAGTCTCAGAGTCTGTGATGTGACCAGAAGCACATGGCTTTTAAAAATATCTTTCACACTAGTGATTTGGAAATGTCTGCAGACCTAAGTGCACAAACCTGCCTTCAGTTTTGAGACCTCTGAGGTGCTCAGATGATGGGTAGTGTTTAGGCCATCTCTAGGCTGGGACATTCCAGGCAGACATGACAATGCTGAATTAACTGGCATATCGACTCAGGACTGACTGAATGGCAACTCCAGGTTGTCATTTAGAGCATTCACACTGGACCTGGGGTGCAAGCACACATCTGGTTCTTCTGCTCTACAGTTTACCTCAGGCCTGCATCACTCTTCTCTGTCAAGGTCTATCTATTTGTAGAGTGGGCACAGCAGAGAAAAAATCCTATCATGTACTTTTGGGATAATGCAGGGAGAGAATGTGTTCTGATTTTTACTGTAGAATTTGCCATTGATAATTTTGCTAGTTACCTGAAGCATTGTCTAGGGGAAACCACAGACACACACATCCTGAGGCACACTTATTCCCAGCCCCTAAGTGTAACACCACTGACTCTAGGGACATGGGGATGTGGTCAACCTTGTGAATTGGCAGACATGTTTCTGTAGTGAGTTCCCAGTCCTGATTCCCACAGCTGGGTGACCTCATGGTGGTTCTCCATATGACAGTGGGCAGCAACTCCACAGGAGTGTCTTGGAGTGAGTCTTCAGATAACCATTAATTCTGGAATACAATTTCCTCATTTTCTTGAGGGCACCTGGAGTTGGGGAGAGGAAAATGCTGAGGTCCAGACCACCCTAGGAACTATCTGCATGGAACTTTGGTACTCTTAAACACTCCAGGCAGACTTGATGGGAAAGAGCAGTGGGTTCAGTGGAGAGTGGCTATAATAAAATACCCCAGTCTGTATGCTTTGTAAAGAAAAATGTTAACTCAGGTAACTTTTTTTTTTGTCTCAAAGCCCAATATCAGGCAGCCTCATCTGTGTGCTCTCTAGTGGGGATTCGGATGTCATGAGAATCAGAAAGGGAGTCAGTCATACACAGAAGGGTGCATGCTATTGGGTGGCCTCACTGTACACCAAGTCTCTCCTGTGGGAAACAACTGGCTGTGTAAGCCATCATCTATCCACTTGTAGGGTCATGCCCTGTGCCATAAGCAACCTACAGTGGGCCCCAGGTCTCACAAGGCCCTCCACCTCAGCACTGATATGCTTGGGACCAAGTCTCCATCCCATGAGCCTTTGGGAACATGTTAAATCACATCAGTGGAGGACACTGACATTTGGAGAAAATGAGTGATGCACCAGAGTTCCACTCCTGGGATCAGGAATATAGTTGATTCTGTGGCACAAGATATCCCTGAAATCCTGAGAGCCCAGGTTTATACCTTGAACCACTAAAGCAGGAGCTCCGCTCACTCCCTAAAACAGCTAAACTTCTGCAGGTAGAGAAGCTGCCCTAGAAGAGGTGGTAGGGCCAAGACAAGGGCTCAGGCCATGACCAACCATCTGCTTTTCTGACCCCAAAATGCAAAGCAGTTTACCTCAAGCCCTTCTGAAGGACTGGGTTAGGTTCAAATTTGGGATCTTCACTCTCTACCAAGTTCACACTGTCAACTCTTCCCTATTACCAGCTGAGAACCATGGTGACCACTCTTTGCTTGGCTCTCTAACTATCAGAATTCAGGTGTTCCAAGCCAGCTGCATCTGAACAGCTCTGCCAAGTACAGCTTCTCTCCTGGAAGGCCCTCATGATCAGTTACTGCTGATTAATTGAAGACAGGCCACAGTCAACTGTTTTGGTGGCTAATTAATTAAATCTGTAAATACCCTGTCTCAATATTAATGGAGCAACTTTGCGGCCTGCCTGAACACTGTTAAAATGACCCGGGGTACCCAACACTGAGCACCCGCTCTACTCTCTGCTCCCTCATCAGAGGCCTATCTGCACACTTCCCATCTCTCCTGAGACCCTTGGTGGAAAAAGGTGAAGTCCCATGCCCTCTGGTTGTCCCCAATAGCTGCAGCCTGGGACCCACCTTGGCACACTCCCTGATGTCACACAGGCCTCCTTACCTCTGTCACCACATGCCCACTCCAGTTACCCGATGGCACTTCTGTCCCTCATCACCATCCTTGGCAGCACCCAAAGGGCAGGGCTCCTGTCCACATCAATCTCATGGATTTTCCACTTTGCGATTCTTGTCTTATTTCTTAAAAATCTCTAAGTCAAGATGAATAATATATGCACAACATCTGTCAACATCTTTCAGAAAAGGATGGCTTTTATTGCCCATCTCCTCTAGGGCTTTCTATGAGAATCGTGTTCCTACTGATCAAATGAAGCATGTACTACTGCTGACAATAGTAATTAAATACCTCTAATGGTTATTTAATGGGTATTTAAATGTCCACAGGCATTTGTCTCATTTTCTAGACTAGGAAGCAGATGCTCAAGACTTGAGGCAATTCCCACCTCTACACCACTGGGGACTGGCAGAGCAGGGTGTGGAAGCTGAGATTGTCTTCCAACCCGACCCACAGTCAGGCCATGTAACCAACCCCCTGACATCCCTGTGACTTGAGAATGAGGTCCATTCCTGGGGAAAGACACACTCCTACCTCCTGAGGGGCACCTAGCATCTCTTTGGGAAATAGCTAACAATTACTGAAGCCACGTGTTTAATTAGGTGGAAAGCTGCCTATGATAACAACAATGAGCACTTAAACATTGCTCCTTAACATCCACTTGCTCTGAAGGCATGTTTCTTAATTAAGCACTTTCTGCAGCCCCGGGAGGTGAGGGAAGGTGTGTGGCTGACTTTCCAGGGAAACCCAGAGGTGAGGAAGTGGGCATGGTTTGTCCTAGGCCAGTGTCCTGGGAGCCTAAGGCTGGGGCCCAATGGCCTCCATGCATTCAGCTTGTGGACAAGAGGAAGGGCCCCAGGGGTGATGGTTCTCTGAATCTTTGGACAAGGGCCTTCTCTTCCCTGAGGCTTTGGCTCCTGTGTGTACCACCTCGCTTTCCTCTAGGGGTCTTGCCAACCCCAGGTTCATAGGCAGGTAGGAGGGGACAGTTCCTGGGATGCAGGAAGAGAGAGTACTGCAGAGAAGCAAAAGCAGCTGTGTGATCTGAGCAGAGCCAGCCTATGGCCATGCTGAAGGGAGGGGCCAGAGGAGCAAGTTGGCTAGCACCCTTTCCTCCCATCCCTCACGTCCTGCCTGCTGTCCTCTTTGCTTAAACCAGGACAGGGTTCCTCTGCTGCAGCCCACCCAGGTCATTTTCCTGGACCTGGTGCAGAGAGGAGAAGCAGGAGATTACACCCAGAGGGACATCTGTATGTCCCCCAGAAGCACCTTCTGGAAACTTCCACAAATCACAGCTCCTCCACCTCTAATCCCTTCGGTCATCCCTTCAAGCACTTGGAAGCAAAGTTGAATCAAGGGTGAGCCCGAGATCAGGGCTCCAGCTGGGGTGGCTCAGTTGCCCCCAAACATCCTCCTCGACCAACATGGTGGATTGCACTGTTCAAGATGCGGCATTGATCCCACATATTGCTTTTGCAATGAGATGTTGATGGTCCCCATCAGGAGAGAGAGTCTATGTCCTCTCCTCTTGAATCTACAGGGTGCTGGGGCTCTGTGGCTTCAAGAGGCTAGGTCTTAAAGAGCAGTGCACCTGCCTTTCTCTCTTGTGAGATGTTCCTTGTGAGCTCTGACCCCAGTAACAAGTGCGGTTCTAAAGCTTCCATGCTGGAGAGACCATGGGAGGGTCTCTGAGATAGAGAGACAGATCCCCAACATTCCAGTCCTGTGATGTGTGTGTGACTGTGGGGTGGCACTCAGCAGGTTTCAGCTGTCTTTTCTCAGTGCCACAAGCCACTCATGCACAGTCCTATAGACAGGCTGCCTGAGTGTGAATTCCATTCCTGCCATGCATGACGTGTGTAACTTTTGGGTAAGTGATTTCACCACCTTGACCCTCCATTTCTTCATCTAGAATTTTACAAGGGTTCTTGTAGATCATCTAAGAAAAGGGTTTGATAGAATGCCAATTCTTGATTAATAGCAACAATTCGTGATTCTTTAGAGTCACTGGTTTTCATCTGAGTAAGTCCTCTGCATTATCAGGGTCCCAATCTCCCCCCTGAAAAATAAAGGGTAATTTCCAAGGTCCCTATGGTTCTGATTTCCTAGTTTTGGAAATATTTTATATAGTCATCTGCTTGGGGCATAGGGGATTAGACCCCATACCACTCAAGCCTTCCTCAAAGCTGTACCACCAGCACATATGCCCCCTGTTTGCAAATTATAGAGTCCTCCTCCTCAAGACACATTAGTCTTCCCAAAGCATCATGGCATGTAAATATGTGTGACTCTGGTCTAATGGCATCTTGAAGAGTTCTGTGGGCACATCTGAACCACTCTATATGGAGGACCTATCTTCTAGATTAAAGATCTAGAGAGCCCTGTTCACAGTGAACCTGAGGCTGCTACAGAACTCTGGGGCAGAAACCACACCCTCCTATTCCAATACCCTATCTCTCTCTTTGAGAAACCGGGTACTATCCTCACCCCCATCAGTTGGGACATCCATTGATTCACTGACATCTGCAGAATCAGTTCTGGCTCTATCAGCTTCTCAAGGGGTAGAAGACTGTGGTTATGTCCTGGACCTGAGAGAGGAAAATGCCAGAACCATGAGCCAAATGCAGCCTCTTCTCTTTATAAGTTAATTGCCTCAGGTTTTTTTTTTCTCATACGTTCACAAACCAGATGACCACTGGGTCACACGTGGCCTGGAAATAGCTTGTTTAGCCACCATTTTGTTGAAAGTAGTGCTTTCACCTAAAACTCTCTTGAAAAATTGGAAATTCTGAAAACTGTGGATTGCATAGAAATAACTGATGGAGGCTGAGTTGTGGCTGCCTCCTTCATGGATGGAGATTTGCCTCTAGAGGTCCATCTCCCTTCCTGGACTTCATGTGGTTGTGGTGGCTGATTATGCAGAAACACAATACTGACTTTCATTTTCCTGTGTGTTTACCTTACCAGTTTCATTAATTCTTCAGGAGTTACTTTCCATAATTCTTCTGTTTCAGTCCCAATGAGTCTCTGTGGCCTGTCTTATAGGTCAGGTCCACTAGCAATGAATTTCCTTGACTTTAATTTATTGGGAATGTCTTCATTTCTTATTCATTTTTGAAGGATACTCTTGTTGGATCCAGCATTCTTGTTGGCAGTTTTAATTATTTATTTATTTTTATTTCAGGATTTGAACTGCACCTTCTGACCTCCATGATTTCTGTTGAGAAATTGGCTATTAATCTCACTGGGGATCCCTTGTATGTGAAAAGTCATCTCTTATGGGTTGCAAGATTCTCATTGTGTTAGATTTTTAGCCATTCAATTATAATTATGTCAATGAAAATCTCTTTGGATTTATTCTACTTGAAGTTCATTGAGCATCTTATGTGTAAATTCATGTATTTTATACTTTTTTGAGAGTTTTGAGGCCACTATTCAAATATTTTCTTCTTTACTTCTGGACTCTAATAATTCATATGTTATTATAATTGATGGTGACCTAAAGGTCTCTTAGCTCTTCACATCTCTTTATTCTTTTCTTTCTGTTTCTCAGACTGGATAATTCCAATTTATCTATTTTCAAGTTCAATGATTGTTTCTTCTTCCTGTTCAAATTTGTTGCTGAACAACTTTAGTGACATTTTTTTTACTTCAGTTACTGGAACTTTCAGATCCAGAATTTCTATTTGGTTCCTTTTTACTTCCATTTTACAGATACTTATATTTAGTTCTTGCATCTTTCTTGATTCCTTTCAGTTCTTTGTTCATGGTTTCCTTTAATTTTTCAGAAATATTCGGAACAGTTGATTTAACAGTTGATTTTGTTAACTAAGTCCAGTGTCAGGGAAAATATATTTATTTTTCCCCTTAGAGAGTACTATGCTTTCCTGTGCCTTTCTGTGCTTTGTGAGAACTGGTCATTTTGAATCTTACAATATGTAACTCTTGGAATATATTCTCCCCTCTTTCCCAGGATTTGCTGTTGTTGATCATTGGGAGATGAAACTATCTCTTTAGTGATTTTTTTCAAACTACTTCTGTAAAGATTGCATTCCTTGTCATGTATGGTCATTGAATTCCTTGCTCCATTATTTTAGTGGTTGGACAGTGACATTTAAGATAGACTTTAATGTTGATATTTAGCTTCCTTTACTCCACTAAGCTTTCCTCTGGTTGATGTACATTTTGGATTAAGTTCTAGAGTTCCAAAAAGTCAATTCTGTCCATTTTCACCAGCTTATGCTTGGTTAAGTTAGGGGTTTTATTCCTCATGAGAGTGTGTGTGTGTGTGTGTGTGTGTGTGTGTGTGTGTGTGTGTGTGATGGCAGCGACACAGAATCTTCAGTTAATCACAGTCTCTAACCACTCCACTCCTGCTTCCTGTTCAACACAGAGTTAGCTACCTTTTGATACGGTGTTGGTATGTTTTTATTGTAGTAGAGAAATACTTCTTGTACAGTCCCATCAAAATATGACAATTCAAATATCTATGAGAGCTCCATGCTTCAAGAAAATTGCAGGGGAAGAATATATTTCATTTTTTTGAATGAAGAATATTCTTTTGTGTTCAGAATGTGGAATTAGTGCCCACTTAACATTTGTGGCATTCACTTTCTTCCTCTAGGTATTTGAGTCTTATGACCTACCTAGGCTTATCAGGTGGTTTCTCTACTTGCAAAGGGAACCAAAATGTTTTGTCTGTGTGAACTGACCAGTGTCACTTGGAACCTGCACTGCATATGTCCTGCTGACAGGGACCTAGGGATAGTCTTATTAAGCCAAGAAGGCCCTTCCCGTGACTGGTTCACTCTTCTTCCTGGGTCCATTTAAATCTTTGTTTCAGAGTCCCTTAGAGTCACTGATGTGGCTTAGAAGTGTCCCCCAAGGGTCTTTTTTTTAAGGTTGATCCATAGTTACAAGATTGATAGCCCATGATACTATTGGGAGGAGGTGGAAATTTTACGAAGTGGGACTTAATGGAAGGATGTTAGGTCATTGGGGGAAGGTCCTTAATAGGGAGCTTGGGAGTCAGGCCTATTCCTGTCTTTCTCTTTGCTTTGTGGCTGCCATGAGGTGAACATGCTCCCACCATAACACACTGAGCCACCACAGATCCAAGCAACCATGGACTGAAGCCTCTGAAACCATGAACCAGAATAAAACTTTTGTCCTTATAAGTTGTTTATCTGGGTGTTTTTATAGTGATGGAAAGCTGACCAGCACAGTTGCCAAGTTTTACTTTGTGGAGATTCATTCTGTGGTAGGCATAAATCATGTTCAAGAGGATACTAGAAATGGAGCAAATTCCATACCCAGGACAAATTGCTTTCAGAAAAAAGGCCGCTGCTCAATTCTAAGGGAAACAGCTCTTGTTTACTGATCCCTGACCATTCACCAACTACTTTACAGTACAGAAAGCTCAACACTTTCTCTCAACAGCTCTGTGAGATACTTGCCATTGTTTCTACTTTAAGGAAGAGAACATTGAGACTCAGGGTGTTTCAGAGTTGGTAAGGGTGAGACCTAAACCCAGGAAGAACCTTGGGAATCATGGTTTAACATTTCTGCTGGTGCTTTAATGTGCACAAGTTGGCAGATGTTAGTTCTCTGAGGTCTCCTGCTCACTTCCTCTTCAGTGTCCTGCCTCAAGCATGCCTGAGGCATCCTGCTTTGGGGCCTGGACCTCTCCAATGTCATGAGCTTGATGGGGCCTTGCAAGGGAAGGGAAGGTGGAGACTTGATGACAACTCCTGACTTGTAGAGATGATCTGGGGAGGTGGTCTACACCCGCTTGGGAGGTCCCAGACCATGACCCCCAGTCCTGACCCCGATAATGCACCTGACATTGACCTTTTTTCTTTCTTGTCTCACTACCTCGGCTCCCTAGTCTCACCTCTTAATTAAAGGACATGCCCACAAATCCTCACCTGGCACTCTGATTTCAGGGGACCTTAGGCAGAGGCTGGCAAAATAACTTAGATGCTTAAAATCAAGCTTCTTCAACCCAAAGATGAATCTTAGGGTTTGAATAGGTGAAAATAGGAGATATATCTAAAAAAATGGTGAGGTGGACTTTTATATGAAGCTGTCACACTCCATGTGTCCATGTGATTTTGTCAGGTGTTTCTGTGGCAGGTATCCCCCCACAAAGTTAAAAGGTCATGCATTTGAGGACTAGTTTATAAGCTACACAGGGAAAAACAGCCCCTTGAGCCCCTCACTGTGCCAGGTTTTGTTTCAGGAGGTACTTCTCACCTTGGGCAGGTCTGTGGCCCCTTAGGTCAGTCAGTGCTGGGTACTTCTCTGAATTGGTCATGAATGGATCCCCCAATTGTGAAATCTTCCACAACACCATGAATAGTAATAAGGATCATAAGACCACTGCCCATTTCTTCCCCTCTGTTTATAGCACTGTCACTAGAACAGCCACCTTGGGAGTCAGATTCCACCATGATGGCCTCCATTCTGCAGATGAGGAAACTTAAGTTCAGGCAGAGTCGGCTGACTCTGGAGGAGTCCAGTCTGAGTCAAGTCGGCCTGGTGCTCGTGGAGCTTCTTGCCCTGCTCCCCAACCTCTGCACTGACCCAAAGCCTGAGCAGCTCCTTCCTGTTATAGGATTCCAGGTTTTGTCCCCCTGACTCCAGATGACTCAGGCCAGATCATGCTTTGCTGCGGCAAGCTGTTGTGTGCCCTGTAGGGTGTTGAGCAGATCCCTGGCATCTACCCACCAGAAACCAGGAGCATGTCTCCTCCTTGCCATGGGCCCAAAATATCTCCAGTCATCCTAAGTACTCCCTGGGCCACAGAACCACCTCTGGTCAAGAAACACTGTGTTTGAGATCAGGGTTTCACCTTTGGTTTTGATAGGGTTTCATGGTGGCTCTAATTTGGGAGCTGTCCATTTATATTTTTAACTTTCTAATGTAGGTCCCAAGGGATCTAAATGATCCTGGAAGTTATGTACCAAAGCTGAGTGCATGCACATTTCCCCCACTCGGGAGACAATTCACATTTTTCATGAGAGTTCTAGGCTGGTCTGAGAACATGGCTTCTCTTCCTGAGATTGGATTTTCCCCTGCCTCTACCCACATCTCTCCCTTCCATTGCCCAGATGAAGGGGACAGAAAGCCTTGCTTCTTTCGCGTGTGTGGTCTTTTCTAGAAAAGACCCAGCCCTTTATCATTATGGGGCAGGTGGTGGGGGACCCAGGGTGGAAGCAGGAGGAAAGAATTGAACCACTGAGCTGTGCAATTGAAGACCATTGTGTGGCCATCGTCATAGGAACCTCTCAAACAACCTTGCAGCTAAGAGCCCAGAGAGCCTGGACCACAGCCCCCAGAGGCTTCCCTGGGTGAGGCTTCATCTCACCTCACCCAGTGGATCCCGCACTTGGTGGGATGATGAGAAGCATCTGGTCTTCTACCCACCAGATGCCAGCAACACCCCTCCCCCTCCAGGAGTGAAAACCTGAAATATCTGTAGGTGCTGCTTAAGAGCTCTGTAGTGCAAAATCTCAAACTCTATTTGAGATAAGGTTTTCAGGTTCCATTTGATTGAAGTCAGGGCTCCACTGCCCTAATTTGGAAACCACTGGATTGGATAATTCCTCACGTAGGTTTTGTTTTTCTTTCCATGTCTCTTCTGTGGTAGCCACCTTCTTGCTAGGCACGCCCCACAGCGGCCCTCCCCAGCATCTTGCCACACCCTCCCCTTCCTTCTTGACTCTGAAATCACTTTATCCCCTAGAACACAGCATAGGGGTTAAACACAGTCTCTGCAAGCAGACTACCTGGGTTCAAAGTCCAGTTGCATCATCTCCAAGCTGTGTGAACTTGGGAAAATTGCTTCACCTTCTCTGAGCCTTGGTTTCCCAGGTGTAGAATGAAGAGAGTAAGAGTCTCTGCCTCCCAGAGTTCTGGGGGTAATTTGGTGATGTTATATGTGTGAAGCTTCAAGCATGGTACTAACACCTGCTTAGCATCTAGTAAATATGAGTTGCTATCATCACTGTAATTATGGTTTCTCATTCCTCTTTCTTCTTGGCCATGTTCTGGGCAGGGGGATTCTTTGATCCATTGATCCCAAACTTTGGGATGGCCTAGACTCGGGCATGTGGTGTCAAGTGCAATCATGTGTCCCTCCTTTCCTTAGCTGAATCCTGGCTCTTCCCTTAGACTGTGCCAGGAGGCACCTGCAAATCCAGAAGAGAAAGCTGGTTTCCACCTGATCCAGAGTGGTGATCAGGTGGATTAGAGGAGAGGCAGAACCTGGTCTTTGTCATCAGGACAAGGAAGAGCTGAACTGAGTTTTAAGGGGGTCGAGACATCAGCCGGATGAGGGTTTCCAGTGTGGGCTGGCAGATACTTATCTGCCTCTCAAATGTGTGTATGCATATATGTGAATAGAGATCATATGTAAAATCTCCATCCTGATTCCCAGCATTTGCCAATTTCCAAGATGTAAATATTGCTGCCATGGTCAAATGTCAAGCTGCTTACGTGACATCACTGCCTGTGAATTTTGGAAGAGATGTGCTCAAGCAATTCTTGAGGACCAGGATTTGTGGGCTGTACTGCACCCCTAGCTTTGAGGCTCTAAGCAGGGGAGAGAGAATTTATAAAAAAAAATACAGGTGAATAAGACTGGAAATTCAGGACAGCTAATGGACTAGCTCAGACCTGCTCTGGTTGGTGATTGTGATCCTTCACTCAGTGCCCTTGAATGGTCCTTGATTTGCTTATTCTGAAAACCAACACGTGTTTCCTTAGCACCTACTCTGTGCCAGATACTAGGCCTACTATTTGCTGGTTCTAGGAATTCACTGGTCGTAAAGCCTGACTCACTCAGGCATGAGTGATGGCAGCGATCCTTCCTCCTCTCCTGTAGTGATGATGGCTTGGTTGGGTCCCATGGTGATCAACAGGATCACTCCCATCCATCCTCTTATCATAGTGGGTTTTTGTACCTGGAAAACTTTGGAAAATACAGCTGTACACCTGGGCCCCCTTTTGGGAAACTGGATTCAGAATTTCTGAGCTAACCCCAGATGTGCCAATTTCTAGAAGCCCAGGGCTTGGGTGCCTGCCTAACTCATGTCTCAGAGAAGACTTTCTCCTTCTCCTGCCTATCCCCACTTTAGAAGGCATGAAGATCTGGTCACACGCAGGATGACTCCCTCTGTCCCTCCCAGCTGGCTGGTCATTCTCCATCATCATTCCACAAATGATTGCAGAATACACAAAAGTCATTTTTGCACAGTATATCCCGTTGGGTGACCATGGCTTATTTGGGCAAGCTGTCCATCCGGGTCCTGAAGGAGAGCCCAACTAGGATACATGGCCACCTTCATGGGAAATTGGATTGAGGGAGCAGGGCTGGGGTGAGGGGAGCTCCTCCCTGTTTTGCTATATGGTCCTCCCCTCCCTGGGTTTCCCCCTGCACACTGGCAGATTGCAGACTGTAAATATGAGGGCAAATGGAAACCTGCAAATGTGATAAATAAACACGTTGCTTCTGTGAGGATGGATGTCGTTATCCTCCAGATTTACAGCTCTCCTCGCCCGATCCCCAGGCTTCCAGGTGACATTGCTCAACTTCCCACCCCTTTCTCTCTCCTTTCCCCTCCCCCGTGCTGAGTACTGTAAATGTCAACATGGACAGGGGACAGTTCTCCTCTCCAGATGGGAATGCATCTTGACTGAGGTTTTCTTTGGGGACGGTTATTTATAGCAGCTAAGAGCTATCCTATAGTAGGGCACAGGGTTTCCTTCCTCCTTTCTCTAAAATAGAACATATTTTTGTTTATCTGGTGGGAAAAAGGGCCAGATCAATGATTTGCCAATGATTTGCCCCTTTCTCTCTCTCTCTCTCTCTCTCTCTCTCTCTCTCTCTCTCTCTCTCTCTCTCTCTCTCTCTCTCTCTCTCTCTCTCTCTCTCTCTCTCTCTCTCTCTCTCTCTCTCTCTCTCTCTCTCTCTCTCTCTCTCTCTCTCTCTCTCTCTCTCTCCCTCCCTCCCTCCCCACACTCTGCTTCTGTCTGTCTCTCCATATTCTCTCCCTCTTCTGTCTCTTGCACCTTCTGGACAGTCTCTGGATTCAACCCAGGTATTGTCACCAACTTTTGCATCTCAAAGCAATTCACTCAACTTCTCTGAACCTCTGGCCATCCTCAGGGCTGGGCTGGGTTCCCCCAGGGAGAACTGAATGAGGGGTGTTGCATCTGACTGAACACCTCTCACCCCCTCCCCTGCCTGCCACAGGAGCTCTGGGGAACAGGGAGCTGTTTTCAGCAGATTGTCCTCCCCTCCTTCACCAGGTCCCTCCTGCCCTGTGTTCTCCATCTCAGTCAAAGGCTCCACCTCCCGGGGACTGCCCAGCTCAGAACCTTGGGGTCCTCTTTGCTCTTTTGGTGTCCTCCCCTCCCTACATCTGTGGGTTCTTCCTCTAGGTCTCCATTTAAATGCTCCTTTTTGACCCCACAGTCTCTTCCTGTCATAGTGTTGAGTATCAACAGTGTTGGGCGCTGAGCTGGTGTCAGACCACTGCCCCGTCTTTCTCTCTCCCTTTCCTTACTGTCAGAATGAAGGGACTGGGCAGTGCAGCATCTGCCTGCAGGTTCTGTTGCTAAGGAAACCACTTCCTTGGTTACCAGCCTGGGTGCCATTTGTCTCACTGTGTCTGGATCCTGCTGAGTTGCCCCCGTGCTCCAGGATGAGGAGGCTGGAGAGGACTTTGGGGGGGGGGGACAAAACACAGAGATGATCCGGAGGCAGAGATGATGGAGAGACATTGCAGGAGCCAAAACAGCCATCAAGAAAGAGATGAAGATGAGATGATGGGGAGAGGGCGACTGGGTCGGGGGAGGAAAGAGCCAGGGTGGGAGAGAGGAGAAGAGCAGAAACAGCTGGAAGGGAACAAAGAGACCATGGAGGAGAAGGAGGGTGAGGAAGGGCAGCCAGGGAAGGGGAAGGATGAGAGAGAATGGAAATGAGAGTAGGGGAGGGGAAGGCGAGCCAGTCTCTGGGAGGAGGAGGGGTCCACACAGGAACCGTCCCCAGTATCTATTTCCTCCCTCCCCCTCTGTCCCTGGGAGACATTTACAGCCACCTCCAGGGCTGCTGGAGAAATCTGGAGTAGATTGTAACCTGGGTGTCCCAGCACTGAGGACCACTGGGATCCTCAGCTTTTCTTCCTCCATGGATGCACTTTCACTTTCACATGGGGACTGTCACTTTCTGCAAAGGGGATGGTCTTTGAGGCCCTTGAGGGTGAGCGCAGCAGCCTGGGCTCTAGGGCTCAGGCCAGTGACTGCACATGCTGAGTGTACAGGTCCGCAGAAGAGGGCGTTGATCTCACTCTGTTGACCTTGTGGGTTGGTGGAGAGCAACACAATTCCTTTTCCTTCCCTGTCCTACTGGCCACCTACCTCAATGCTCTCTGATGGCTTACGGATACCTGCTTAGGGCCTGGTTCAACACGAACACTGCAAGAACAGGGAGTGCTGCCCCTTCTGTTTTAGTCCCTAGAATCAGGAGCAGCGTCTGGCACACAGTATGCGCTCAATTGTTCAATCGGTGTTGAAGGAATGAAGGAACCAATGGGTGTTGGCTTAGGTCCTTCCGAGTCTGTGATTTGACAACCTGACTCCACAGGGTGAGAGGTGACAGCTAAGGCAGACACTGGCAGAGAGGGGGCGCCAGCCTGTGCGCCCCAGCCCCACCCTTGTTCCAGCTCCTCCCACTTTCTGATGATCCCCAGTGAGGAGGTTCAGCCAGATATGGCAGAGAATCTGTGAGGCCCCAGGGGGAGAACCCAGGGCAGCTAGATGCTCCACGGCTTCTCTTGTTTCTGATTGGGTGCTCTGATATTATGGAGAGAGGTAGAAGGAAATTGGCATATTAGTCCTGGGACCAAGCCTGGTACCAAAGTCAAGGCTTGATCTGAAATCAGGCCAGAGCTCAGAGTGGCCAAGGTCAGAACTCCGGGGCCAGGGCAGAAGCTCAGTCTGTGGCCAGAATTGGAGCTTGGGTGACGGATCAGGGCTCAGTCACTAGCATTGGTTCTGTGATGGACTGACCCAGGTGGGAGGAGTCACTGACTGGGGTCAGGATTCCGAGTGGTTAGGATCAGCCTGGGACTCAGTGTGGAGTGTGGGTAAGGGACCAGTGTGAGACCAGTTCACGGATCAGCACATGCCTGGAAGCAGGTCTTGGTGCAGGGTTTAGCCATGAACCAGGTTCAAGGGTGTAGGATTGGGTTCTGTGATTCGATCACACTTGGCTGAAGAACAGGGTCCCAATATATCCTGGGGCACAGATCATAGCATAGAACAGTTTCCAGGAGCCAGCATGACCAGGATTGGGGGTGGAATGTATTAGTCATATACCTCTTAAAAAATATATCTCTTTCGCTTGCCTTGCCCAGGGCCGCTTTACTGTTTGGGAATGAGTACTTACTGCTCCCCAAGACTTCATAGGGAGGCCCAAGGAGGCTGCCCCAGACAGAAGAGCAAAGAGGCTGTGACCTATGGCTTTTGTATCTACATCAGGGAGTGTCAAGTGGAGCAGAAGGAAAGCCGTGGGATCCAATGTGGAGGAGGGAGGGGATCCTGGATCAGTGATTTTTAAAATGTGTGATCAGTGACTCAGGTCCTCAGAAATCCTTTGGTTTCGTGTCTCAGCATCAAGAGAACAGCAGTGTTCTGGAGATGATGAGCCATTGGTGACCCAGTTCTTTGGAGGGCCCCCAGGGGAAGTGGGTCCTGTTGGGCTGTGGTCAATGGGAGGCTGATCTCTGGGAAGGCAGGGGCTTCTGTTAAGGGCCTGGTTCCATCTGGCCTGGAACACCCTGGCTCTCTCACCTGTATAGCACAGGACCCCACCGCTAGGGGTCACAAGGGCAGTGTAAGGTCAAGGTGTTAAGACCCCCCCACCACTGTCGCTGGACTGTGTCTCACATTGCACGGGAATGAGGGCCTCCTGTTGGGTGAGAAGCCCTGGAAATGGGATTCGGAACCCCAAGTTCACCTCCTGGACACACAGGTGCAGGAAGAAGAGGTGCGATTCGGCTTAGCGGGGGGAGTGGTGACCGGCTTTTTCTGAATACCTCATGGCCTGCCTGGGGTGCGCTCACAACACCAGTGACCCCGCCTGGCGGTGCCCACTCTGCCCTGAGCACCAGGTCTCCTCCTCCTACCTGGAACACTGGGAACCTAAGGCCTCGGAGGTGCTGCCAGCACTTCCTCCCAATAAACAGGTGACCTGGGCCATGTCAGTTCCAGGGTTTCCAGAAGGGAGAGAGGTGGCTGTGGAAGTGCAGCCGGGGATGCGTTCCTAACACCAGCCCCTTGCACCTTGGTTCTAAGCAGCTGGCCATGGGGGGAGGGGACTCTGCTCATCTCCATGACGACAGTGAACCAGGGAGTCCACGGGTGGAACCCGGACTGGTGGGTGCAGGGACTCTGGTGCCTGTGACCAGAACTGCCCCCGCCAGGTGGCCCACATCTCCAAGAGGGAAGGGGCAGCGTGGAGGGTGTGAGGACCTGGACCATCTCTTCCCTCGAGCCATGCAGGAAAGTCGCCGAGGGCAAGCCGCGGCCACCGGCTGTCCCCAAACCAGAGAGGATGGTTGAGCGGGGGTGGCCGGGGCTGTCGGCATCCTGGCCTGCCGCATCATCTGGGGTAGTAGTCGTCGGAGATTCCGGTGAGGTTGTGCCTCTGGAGCGCCTCGACCACTGTCTGGGATGTAGGCCGAGATGCTGCCCTGCATGTTGGCCCTTTAGGGGTCGTACTCCAGCTTGTGCAGATCGGAGCGCTTGAAGTTGCTGTCCTACTGGCTCTCCATGCACAGGAGCCGGTCCTGACGCATGGCCACGCCCAGCAGGTGGACCATGCAGCCCAGCCACAGGAGCGGGTCCTGCTGCAGGTCCTTGAAGTGCACCGCCAGCACATTCTTGCTGAACTGGAGCCAGTTCAGCGCGTGGGTGGCCCACCAGGGGGCATAGTTGGGCATGAGCTCCGGCCACTCTGCGGAGAGGAGGAGCCAGTGGTCAGGCAGGGCCTGGGGCGGAGCCGCCCTTGACCTGGCATGGAGCAGCACCACAGCTGCCCTCCAATCTCTCCCCTGCTCCACTGCCTACACCTGGCACCGCCTCCTTCGCTCCTCGCTGAGGATGGTAGCACCCCTCAGTGCTTACCACGTGCCAGGCACAGCCCTGTGTATGAATCTGTGTAACTACAGCATAGAAAGATATGGGTAACACAGGACACAGAAATATGCAATCATATAAATATAGATCATGCACATTATACTACACATATGAACATAGGAAATACGTAAATTATGTGCACTGCAAATCATATGAGATCAATACATAAATATAAAATTTGTATATTGCATATATTATATGCATATATTATTATTAATATTATTAATATATGCATATATTATTTATATATTGCATATAGTGTATATATATTATATGTATTGTTACATGCATATTTATATTATCACATTAAATATATTACTTACCCCTTATGTATAACTATAATGCATATGTAAATATATAAATTTATGTAATAATATGTGATATATGTAATATACAAATAACCATGTATTACATGTAAATAATGTATCTATAATATATAATCAAATACATGGATATATTGTCTAGAATTTATATTAACATGTCAATTATGTATTATGGGTATGTAGTTATATTTATATTTTAATAGCTATATTAATATAACTCTCAATTCCACTTAATCCTGACAACCTTATGGGGTTGTCATCATCACTTGATTGGACACTGAGGCACAGAGAGGTTAAGTAACTTGCTCAGAGTCATTCATCTAGGACATTATCGCACCTCCTTGAGGGTCAGTTTACCCATATGCCAATCAGCAGTCCAGCATAGACCTACCTCCCACAGCTGCTGTGCAGACAGATTGGCAAAGACCCAGCACAACATCTGGGGCTCAGGAGGTAGGCCCCCCAGCATCTCTGGAGACACTCAAAATGCCCCACCATGTTGGTCTGAGCCTCCCTCCAAAAGCTCAGCTGCAACCCAAGCTGTTTCTGCCACAGATGCGGGCCCTCTGTCCCCCTGCTGTGGCAAAGCTCCTAAATGACTTCACTGGAAGAAAGAACAAAAATTAAAAACAAAAATCCTCAATTAACTCAGGATTCCTGGTGATTGGTGGCTACCTGCACATCTGGTAATAAAGGATCACTAAGCCACTGGACACCCCACAACTAGTGCCAGTTCCACCGCCACCGAGGTAGTACGCCTGGCCAGTCTCTCCTCCATCGTCTTGTCCACGGGAGGAACCAGGCCCTGATGGATGGCTTCCCTCTACTTAGTTCCCCACAGAACCATTAACCACAGTCTCTGTCTCATTAAACAGATCCAGGACAACTCACCTTGTGTAATCATATCACATCGAACTTCACTTTAGACTCACTCCAGGGAGGTTGTAAAATTAACGTGGTGGAACCAAAGGGGCCTGTGGGAGCCTCAATCCAGCTATAATTGGGAGGGGGGCAAGAGTAAGGGAGGATGGGCCTGCACAACAGCTGGGTGGCCTCTGCTTTTGAGGGGCAACCCTCCTGTTGGACACCAAGCACATCCTAAAGTGGCAATTCTCAAACATTCAACTGAGCTCCAAGTACCTTGGAAAACCTGTTGAAATGCAGATTCGGTTCCAGGAAGAGGAGGCTGGGCCCTGCCTAAGTCTTGTCTGTAAATTTAATGTCTGTGCTGTTGATCTGTGGTCACACTGAGTAGGAGTGGTTTCTAAACCTGAGTTTGCAGCAGGAACTCCTGGAGGTCTAGCCAAGCTGCAGAGGGCCTGGCCCACTCCCAGAATTTCAGATTCAGTAGAGTTTGGGCCCAGCCTGAGAATTTGCGTATCTAACAAGCTCCCTGGCCATGCTGCTGCTGGTGGGGCGGGAGTGGGGAATCCATGAAAGCAAGGGTCTCAAACTCAAGTGGAGAGGGAGGGCAGAAGAGGCACCCACCTGGTGGGGCCTGGGAGCTCTGTCTGTGGGGAGGGTCTTTACTTGAAGACCTGGGATGGGCCTGTGAGGGGATATTGGGAGAAGCCCTCTTTCTAGACTGATGTGGGACCCCAGGCTCATGTGAGATTGGTGTGGCAGACTGCCACCCACCCACAGCCTCTTGGTTCGGCCTGCCTGATTCCTTCCTTAGCAGTGATTTAAAGGTCCCAGGTGTTTTCAAGGTGGCTCCCGGGAATTAGGGGCCTGGTCTGAAGCTGAGCTGGTGGGTGTGGCCAGGAGAGGGGGTGATCTGAATGCTTCCCTGGGGGGAGTGATGCCCAGTGGGCAAGACCTGCACTTGAGGTCCCTCAGTGCCTGGGGCTTTAGCCAGGTGACTTGGCCCACCTGGGTGATGGGTAGCCTGTCTCCCTTCAACTGGTTCCTGGCGGGTTTAAATAGACTGCAGATGCTCAGGGCCCATGGGCTTCCCTGCTTGGTCCCCTCCCTTCCCCTCGGAGTGAGGGAGGTCAGAGTTGCAGGAGACCCAGCTTCTCGAGCCAGTCCTGCCCCCATGTGTCCCAGTGATCTTGGCAGTCTCTAACTCTCTGGGCCTTGGTTCATCAATAGGGAACCCAGGGCTCTGGGTCCTGCCTGCCCTTTGGAAGGAACTGAGGGGCTTTGAAACAGAGAGGACCCCGCTCCACCCTGTTGATGCTCAGGGCTGCAGCTGAGCCCTGGGATTTTCCCAGGCTCCTCTGGGGCTTCTGATGTGCAGCCCAGACTGAGGACCAGGCTTTGGAGGTCTCCCAAGTCTGCTCCAGCTCTAGCAAGCAGGGTCCATGCCCCTGGGACCTGCTTACTGCCACATGCACCCCCAGCCACTGCAGTCACCCTCTGACTAGTCTCACTTCCAATTGTTACACAGTTAAATAATGCAGAGGCCTCTTTAGTCCTGGGAATAAACGAGTGCATGTCACACGGTCCTAGCTTCCCCCCACTTCCTGGGAGAAAGATTCAGGCTGGGAGAGGGACACACCAGCCCCTGAGTGAGCTGAGAACCCAGGGGCACAACTGGTCAGGCAAGGCCAAGGTTTCACATGAGGAGATCAACGCGGAGCTCTTCTCTGCGGAGGGACTGGGGCTTTGTGGTCTGGTGGCTGGACCTGGGACAGTTCACATCAGCTCCCATTCACAGAAAACCTGCTGCTGTGTGTCCATGGCTCTGGACCAGGTGGCTCGCGGCCACCAAGAGCTCAATGACATGGACTAGGGAGATAGCTCAGTTGGTAGAGTGCTTCCCTTGCAAGCACAAGACCTGGGTTCAATGCCCAGCACCACAAAAAAAAAAAAAAAAAAAAAAAAAAAAAAAAAGCTCATTGACAGGTGCCCTGATCAAGCCATTACAAATGGAAAATATCACACATAAACAACTGTGGTCCCCTGACACACCAAATCTCCCAGCTCAGAACACACTCCTCAATCAGGCCAAACCATCTGACATGAAGCCTACATAGAATGCAGTGTGGACTCACTAGTGATGCACTGAATACCAGAATGGATGCCTGGAGATGCTCTGGGACCATCATAAGTCAAACCTGCATTAAGTTGAACTGTCATGAATTGACAGCCATCTGTATCCATGATCACAGTGCGGGGCCCCTAAGAGACTGAGCTCAGGAGCAAGAGTCCTTGGATTTAGATTCCAGCTTGGCCATTTCATGGAAAAGCTCCTTTTCCTGCCTCATCTTGACTGAGATATCACTGGTATGCAAAACTCTGCATGTGATTTAATATCTGCAATTTGGCAAGTTGGGGTTTGTGTATACAGTGGTGCTACTCTCACTAAAATGAAGGTCAAAAACATTTCTCTCACCTCCTCTGTGTCTCCTTGTGTCTTTTCTCTGTGTGTGTGTGTGTGTGTGTGTGTGTGCGCACGCGTGCTTGTGCTACGAACATTCCACCTGCGATGTGCCCTCCTGACAAAACTTAAGGACAGAACACCTTCTTGTTGGTTACAGGCACCTGTTGCACAGAAGCTCTCGGGAACCTAATCATCAGGCACAACAGTGACTTTGAACTCCCTGAACAGTGGCTCCCTATTCCCTGTCTTACTGGAAAAGCTCCTTGACTTCTCTGAACTTGGGTTATCTCAGCTATAAAATGGGGAGAATTATGTAGGAGTTTAGGAAGTTAACCCTTATCAATAAGGCTCAGTAGTGGTGACCATGGTGACAGAGGTCATCAGGTCAGCACTATGGGACTTTAAGACCCAGAGGTGTTAGAGACACACAGATGGCAGAAGTTGGGTCTGACTTCCAAGCTCTGGCCACCAGCCTGGGCTGCTCTCTGTGCTGAGATGCTTATCCACACACAGCTCTCTGATAGATAATCTTGGGGGTCAACCCTGTTGCTTCCCAGCTGTGTGACCTGAGGACAGTCATTTAACCTCTCTGAGTCTCCCAACCCAGGATGGTTAGGAGGATTCATGAAATGATGCTCTGAACCTGGGCTCTTAAGAGCTCCTGGCCTGGGGCAGGATTCGTGTCTCTGGATTCCCAGGATAGGGCTCTTCAACTTGCCTTGATGTCAAATGACTTCCAGAGGCTCTCCTGCCCTGTGGTCTTCTCACCCCTTCTGCAGAGGCCCAGTCTAAGTTCATGTAGCTCAGAAGAGTTCTAAAAATCAGTGCTGGGACTTGAGTCCTGGGGGTCTTGCAGCCAGGTAACAGCCGGGGTCCAGCGGCTGATGCTTGTGGGTGTGGTGGTCAGTGGGCCCTGGAGAAGCTCCACCCTGTGCAGGGACTGCAACATGACCCCTCAGGAGCGACTTCCTGGAATCCATGCACGGGAGGCCCCACCAGGCCCTGCACCCTCGCCCTGACCCCTGCACCTGGGCCCTCTGCTCTGCTCCCAGGTCATACCTTTGCCCTTTCAGTGCGTGAGGGTTGAAAGGCCAATGTGACCTCCGTACTTGCAGTTGAACTTGCCATCAGGGCCTCGTAGGGATTGCAGAGAGCAGGAAGTTGACGTCAAAGGCCTCGATCTCCTTCCGGCCACTCTCCTGCGTCTTGACACAGATGGTCCTCCCGCTGAGCCAGTGTTCCCACTCGCCCTTGAAGCCTTGGCGGCAACCAGAGATTAGGGAACAGGGAAGGTGAGCCAGGGCCAGGAGTCCACCCCCCCACTTCTGACACCCCTCCCCATCTGCCCACTCCCTTGCTCAGCCATCCCCGCCTGTAATCGTTGAGCACCTACTATGTGCCAGGCTCTGCGCTCACAGCTGGGGATAAACCGATAATTTGCAAAAATACCTCGGAGCTTAGTTTTTGAGGATCACGTTATTCAGGCAGTGATATGAGCATAAACTCACAGCACAGTTAGTTCCACAAAGGAGGAGCATTAACACCCAGGTGCTAGGACAGGGACCTGGGAGGGCACTGACCAGCAGGGCCTGCTCAACCCCTACTCTGAGGTTGGGTGTTGTGGCCCTGTGACTTTTTGGCCAGTGGAACCAGGACAGAGTGAATCTCCACCCAAGTCTCAAGATGCACCACACACTCCTGGTCAGGCTTCTGTGCTCCTCTGTTCTGTGCATGAGGGTAGAGGAGGCATTGCTCACAGATGGTGTGGCACACATAGGAGATAAGGCCTCAACCTGCGGCCTGGACCTGTCCATCCAGACAAAATCAGACCCAGTCAAGTGGCATCTGAAAATGCCTCCTGGGGAAGAAATGCTTAAGCTGAGAATTGAAGGAGGAAGAGGAATTTACTAGTTCGAGAGAGGAGGGTCAGAGGGAACAATGGCAGGTGCAAAAGTCCTGTGGTGGGTGGGAAGAAACATGGGTCCCCACAGAGAATGCCAGGAAGCAGAGAGAACCAAAGGGAAACTGGAGAGGGTGTAGGGACAGCAATGAAGAGATCAGTGCTAGGCCATCCCTTAAAAGTATTTAAGCAGAAGGAAGGAGGAACAGAACAAGACCCAGGGGCAACTGATGGGCTGAAGGGTCTTCCTGCCTCATCAGGCTGTGGGGTGTATGTTCTTCTCCCTCTGCTCATTCACAAATGTTCTCAATGATTTGTGCTGTGGCTTTTAAGGTGGATAAAGGTGAACGTGGTCATGGACCCGGTCCTATTCCTGGAGACAGAATGGTTTGGCCACCGTCACAGGGCCATGGGGCAGAAAAGCCAGGAATGGAATATGCTTTCCTGAATGAGGTTCCATCCTGGGACTCACCCACCATGCTGCAGGGAGCAAACCAGCCTTGCCGATTAGTCCTGGCCAGGACCATGATAAACTATGACCCATAGCTCCAGCCTCTGGGGCTGATGGGAAGCAGTGTCATGTGAGGAGTCACCTTCTGGATGCAAAGAGGGACAAGTGTGAGGATATGCGAGGGGGTCGGGGATGCAGACCTTTCTGCACAGGCAGATTCATGTCATGCACTGCATTGGTGGGACTCTGCCTGACAGGGACCTTGGTTCCTTTGTGATTTCCTTTTCACAGAGCTCTGTTTTGTGATGAGCTCAGCGATGGAAAGGCAGCCAGGTAGGGGCTACACAGGAGCCCACGCAGACTCTGAGGGGAAAAACAGCTCATTGGGAATGTGGCCAGATGGTCCAGGGATGCCCAGCCACACCCATGCACCTGGGACCTAAGGCATGTTTCTTTGTTCATGATGGGGTCAACCTCAGGCAGTATTTCTGGAGATTGAAAAGCAAACATAAATGAGAAAAATGACTCACTGGGAGAAAGCTCCAGATTCCAGACTCTGGTGGCCTTAGAAGTGATTCTAGAGGAAGCCCCAGAAGTGTTGTGGGGTGGGGGGATTCCACCGAGCAGAACATCTGCCAGATGGAGAAGCGCCTAGAAAGGAGGTGCTGAGAAGCCAGGCATGTGCTTTCCTGAGCACAGCATGTGGTGGGTGGCCCTGTGGTCCTCCATTGTCTCAGTTCAGGAATGTGAACACTTGGGTCCTCTTAAAGTGTCCATGGGAGTTCTGTATTCTATTTTGGCAACTTTTACATATTTGGAAATTGTATCAAAATTTTAAAAATGAAGATGTAAATCAATATCACTCCTCTGATCAAGATCTGACCCAACATACGGCCATACATACTTGTATGTAAATGAACCAGAAAGACCACAAGTGCCTATCCATCCATCGATGGTGAACAACGGACACATTCAGCATTGCAGATGTGGATGCAGGTCACAGCAGCTGAAGGGGCAGAACAGGGCCAGGAAGCAGAGTCGCAGGCACTCAGGACTGAGGGTGGGAAGGACTGGCTGTGAGGAACCCAAGGAGGCAGCTTTGGGTGATGGATGCTGTGCATCTTCACTGCGATTGTCTCATGACTATCCACGATTGCCCCGGGTCATCCCATGGAACCCTGAGAGGGGTGACTTGGTGTGTGTGAATTGTAACCCAACTGTAAACTCTCCCCATTTCACTAGAACATACTGATTCCTTCAGAAGCCCACACTTGCCTCTCCAGCCCACACCTTCTCATTCCCCACACCCAGCAACCCTGACTTTCTAGGTCCTCTGACCTCGTGATCTGGCCACTTAAAGAAGGGCCCACAGCTTAGGATCAGGTCACAGAATTCTTTCTGTTCTCAAACAGCCACAGTGCCACAAGAACCTGCAATAGCCATCGGAGGTGCCAGCGTGTCCATGAGCAGCCTCCTTTTTCTAGTGAGTCACTGTGTCCATATTTAACCCAAGTGCGCCACCTGAGCTGGGTGACTGGGTTAAGAAAGTCACTCAGCAGAGTCCAGCTCTGAATGCCTGGCCTCTTTCTACTGTCTTGATGCTTCTATGCTCAGAGGAGAGCCACCAAAGATCCTTGGTGATGAGGGACAGAGGTAGGGCCCTAGGAGGGACAGAGGTGGGGTCTTTAGAACCTCCTGCTTGGGCATTCCTCTATCCCCTATGCAGGAACCCCAGGCTTGCCAAGTCCACCAGCCTTGCCCCCTGTTCCTTCCCCTGCCTCCTTCCCCTCCCTCTGCCCCCTTCCCCCTGCCCCTGCCCCTGACCCCTGCCCTGTGGCCTGCATGGTCTCTCCAGCTGCAGCTCCTCTGGAGGGAATGGCCAGGAGCACAGGCATCGCACAGGCTCTGAGCGTGCGGGCTCTACTTGGACCTGCGTCTGGTTCACAACAAAGTGTCTAGGAGTCCTGCAGCTCTCCATCTCCTTGGCGCTGCACTTCTGCATGCACAGCTGCTCCTCCTCCCTCTCATGGAAAGGGAACCGCGTGGTGGGGAAGCCGCAGTGGCAGGCGGTGCCTGCGAGGGCAGCCAGCAAGTACTCCTGGGGATGGTGGGGAGGAGGAGCAGGTGCATCACCGAGCCTGGGATGTCCTGACTCTGAACCTGGGGCAGATCTGCACCCCTCCACCTGGGCCCAGGGCCTCTCTGGGCTCCAGGGTTCCCGGGCCACACGTGCAAGTGATCCCTGTGATCCTGCCCATCTGGGTACCTTGGATTGTTATTTGATTCCTTTCATCAACTCAAGGTTTGAAACTTAAAATTTGAAGGGAGCTTGATCACTCCTATAGGAAGTACTCACGGAGAAGTCGCACATATTTCCAAAAACTAAATACAATCACTCAGTCCTATAGAAACAGCAAGGTACTGCCAGACTCTGTGCCCAGTGTTCCTGGTCCGCAGATTCAGCCAATCTGGATTGAGAATATTCAGGGAAAAATTGCACATATATTGATAATGTGCACACAGATTTTTTCTTTGTCTTTATTCCTTAGAGTATAGAAATTATTTATATACCTTGGCACTGTGTTAGGATTGTAAGTTATCAAGAGGTGAAGATTTTGTTTTGTTTTGTTTTGTTTTTTGGTACTAGGGATTGAACCCAGGGATGCTTAACCACTGAGCACATCCCCAGCTCTTTTTTTTTTTTTTTTTACTTTTTATCTTGACACAGAGCCTTGCTAAGTTGTTTAGATCCTCACTAAGTGACTGAGGTTGGCCTCCAACTTGCAATCCTCCTGCCTCAGCCTCCCTCGCTGCTGGGATGACAGGCATGCACCATTGCGCCCAGCTAGAAATGAGTTAATGCATATGGCAAGATGTGTGAAGCTCTCTGCAGAAACTCCACCGTTTTACATAAGGAACTCCAGCCTCTGAGGATGCAGGCATCTACAGGACACCTGGGGCCCCTGTCCTGTGGATACTGAGGAATGACTATAATTAAATGGTACCTAGACACTCTCACCTGCCAAGACTCTGAACCTGGGGTCAGCTGCATTTTTCCTGCAAAAGAGAGATCAGTTGAGGGACGTATTAAAGACACTTCGGCATTGAGACGAAGTCTTCTCTTGGAGGACTTGAAAGAACTGGAAAAGAAATGTCTCTGTCAGGCAGCACGCCACAGTTAGTGCCCCTCCATCTGATGGTGACACGCAGCCCACGTTTGGGGGACAGCTGTGGGAGTTGGTTCTTCTCATCCAGAAGGAAGCCTGACCTTGTGTGCTCTGCCCTGCGTGGACAGAGCTGCCCCTGATTGCTTTATTTGTCCCTGTCCAACCTGCTTCTGGACCAGACCTGTAGCCCTGCCTTGTCCTGGGTTGCCCCAAATCCAGGAATAATCTGGTTTCAGACCCAAGTCACACCCAGAGAGCTGCGTCACCAGGTGTGGCTTCTCTCTGCCAGATGTCAAATGGTACTGGTAGTCCCTGGCTGGAGAGTGGAGACAGAGACACTGACATGCAGGGGGTCCCCTCGGTCACCCTAAATCTCAGACTCTCCACCTCGGGCATGGGCAGCTCTATCTCCCTGCCCCCTAATGTCCTCAGTGGCACCCCTGGGGCCCCTGTGGAGAGCTGAGGAAACAGGAAGGGGGAGGTTCGCAGGGGGGCTTCCTATCCACCCATCTCCAGCACTTCCTTCCAGTCACTGGGAAGGCTGATGGGCCAATGTGACCTCGCCACATTGGTCTGCCACCTGTAGGGCCCAGGGAAGCTGAGGAGCTAGGCCTATGCGTTTGGAGTGGCCCCCAGCATCCACCCCAGCTGCCCTGCTCACATGTGCCGTGAGCCTGAGGGGGGCCTTCGCCAGCCGAGTCTTGGTTTTCTCTTCTGGGAAATGGGAGTGAGTACTCCAAACCTACAGCTTGGGTGGGAAGTGAACTGCAGGCCCCACGAAGGCCACAGGGAGGACAGGACACTCTGAGCTGCAGACTGTGGGCCTTCAGGAGAGATGCTCCTGGATCAGGAGCCCAAGAAGCGAGGAGTCAGGATGGCAAGGCTGGGCAGCCAGGAGTTGGGTGTTCTGAGCCCAGGAGAGGCCGCATAATGGACTCCACAGGCTCCTCAGGTGCCAGCTCTGCATCCAGCTCTGTGCTGGGACCAGGGGGACCTGGGAAGTTCAAGGTCCAGCTTCCTCCCTGATCTGGCCACTGTCTGGCTGGGAAGGGAGGGTTCCCAGGATCTTTGGCCAAGAAAGGGATCCGTGGGCACCACTGTCATGTGCCCAGGGTTCTGGACATCTCCAGCTGCCTCTGTGTGTACACCTGCGGTGATGGGGACTGTCCCTGATGGGTTGTCCTCGTCCTGGCCTGTAAACCTCCTGCTCACGCTCCTAAGCCCCGTTCGAATGTCACCACCTTCCTGAGCCTTCCCTCAGAGGGAGGGAAACCCACCCCTTCAGGTCCCCATCAAACGACCACAGCCCCTCCCACAGTCTGTGACCTCGCCCATCCCACCTGGGCCGCTGCTTCACAGCCCTGTGTCAGTTCCCGCAGCTCTGCTGCACGCTCTCTCCCCACCCTCAGTGCTGTGTGCGGGAGGGACCCTGCCTCACCTTCTCTGTGCAGAGATCCACACGCTTGTCCACAGGCATGTTGGGCAGGGCAGCTGTCACAAGCAAGGCCAGGGAGAGGTTCTCACATCTGTGGAAGCATCCTCGGAATACCGCGATTCCAGCTGAAGAACAGGAAGGAAAAAGCAGAGTCATATTGAGAAGGAGTCAGATCTCCTTGGGGGAAACACCTTCTAGAGGAAGCTCTTGGAAGTGGAGGCCCAGAGAGGTCAAGAGTCTTGCCCAAGATCACACAGCAAGTCAAAACAGAGACAGAAAGAGCAATTGTGGGTTTTTTTTTTTTTTTTTTTTTTTTTTTTTTTTTTCTTGAACAAGCTTGTTCAGAGTCAATGTGCTCTATAACCGAGGGAGTGTTCTTCTTGGGGCTTGCATCTTTGCCAACAATCCAGGTCCCAAGATGAATTTCCTCCTGGGTCACTTTATCCTCTTCCCTTCGGCAGCATTGTGACATGCCACTTCCTGGTTTATGGCTGCAAAGCCCCATTTGGGGAAGCCGTATGGTCCATGGAGGATTCTCCTGATCCCATCACGATCCTGCAGCGTGGGCAGTGTGGAAGCCACTGCTATCTCCCCCAGAGAAGTAGCCTCCTAGAAAACATTCAGAGCCGTCATCCTTGCCCAGGTTCCCTGGATGCAGCACCTAACATAGTGTTTCATTGAAGCTGTGCTCTCAGCTTGGGGCCGCCCCGCCAGACCCACAGGAAGCTCCGGAGGGAGACCTGCCCCCAGAGTTGTCCCACCTTCAGGAAAAGCAGGCTGGCCTTGGCTTCGTGTGCTGCTTCCCTCATGGGACCTTCCCCTGGCTGTGGGCTGACTGCTTGGGGAAGGGGGCCCCTTCACAGCCCCTGGGGGTCCAGTGGCTACTTTCCATAGCAGGGGGCAAGTGAGAGCTTCATCCCCAGCAGTCACAGTACTTAGGGGGACCTGGGTTTGTGCAGCTGGAGACTGTGAGGGTGTTCCCTGAGCTGTGCACAGAGACATCAGTAAAGTTGCTCATTTTCTAAATGAACAAGTGAAAGATGGGAAACAACAGAGGTGTGCAACAGTGAGGGATTAGACAAATAGATTAGGTAAGGACACCAACAGTGGAATTCTATGCCTTCATTGAAAGTAATGATATTGAGCTTTTTATTAAATTAAAAAATTTTTTTTTAGTTGTGGATGGGCCTTTATTTATTTATTTATTTATTTATTTATTTATTTATTTATTTACATGTGCTGAGGATGGAACCCCGGGCCTCATACATGCTAGGCAAGTGCTCTACCACTGAGTCACAACCTCAATCCCTGTTAAAGGTTATTGTTATCAGATGAAGATGTGTTTGATATACAACATTAAATAAAAACCAAGAATATAAATTTTCACCTAAAGTTTCAATTTTGTAAAGAAAAACAAAAGCCTATCAATAGAAATCTCATGATGATGTTTCTGGCAAGTAGGTCTGATGGGTGACTTTTCTATGTTGATTTGGCTAGCCCAAGGTGCCCAGTTGTTTGGTCCAAGTCTAGATGTTGCCATGAATATTTGTGTATATGTGAAGATATGTATATATGTGAAGACATTGTGTATATGTGTATTGTGTAATTGTGTATCTACAACTATTTGGTAAAGGAAATTACCCTTGATGATATAGGTGGACATTGTCTAATCAGTTGAAGGCCTTAAGGAGAGAAGCTGAAGTTTCCTAGGGAGGAATGCACCCCTGCCTGTGTTTCCATGCTTCTGGTCTGGCCTACCAACTCAGACTTGCCAGCTCCTACAATATGTAAACCAACTCCTTAAAAATAAATCTCTTAATATGCACACATATCCACACAGCCTGTCGGTTCTATTTCAGAGAACTCAGATCCCATAGGATTAGAGGTAAATTTTCTTTCTATCTTTTGGCTCAACCCTTTCTAACTCTTTCTATGAGGAATATATATATACATTTATGAAATAAAGACAAATAAAAATAAGAAGTGACTCCTGTCAAATTTATATCATGCACATTTAAAATTAGGCTCAGTTGCTTCTCAGATCTTGAGTTGAACTTACCTTCCCAGAGCAGCTGCCACCTAAAACAAAGGACACTGTTGACATTGTGTGGATCTCGATCACAAGCACAAGAATAGGTGCCAATCATTAAGTTCCTATTATGTGCTGTTCACTCTGATGAGCACATTTTATTTTTGATACCCAGGGGCACTTAACCACTGAGCCACATCTCCAGTCCCCCCTTTTTAATGGGAAACAGGGTCTCACTAAGTTGCTTAGGGTATTGCTAAGTTGTTGAGTCTGGCCTCAAACCCATGATCCTCCTGCCTCAGCCTCCAGAGCCCTGGGATTTCAGGTGGGCACCCCTGCACCCGGCTGTTGAGCAGTTTGGAAACATCAGCTGGTCCCATTCTCTTGAAGACTCTGCAAAGTTCATGGAGACTCATTTCACAGGGGACAGAAGCATGACTTAGAGGAACCTAAGGAGCCACTGTTTGCCAAACCTTACTGAGGCTTATCTCAGAAACACATGTCAGCCTGTGGAAAAAGCAAAGCCAACTGCAGAAGCTGGTTGCCTCCACCTGTAAGGACCTGGGTTGTCCATAGGGTACAATTGGACACTCTTTAGCACACACACAGATGTCTACATGTTCAGAGAAAAGAATATGAAATGACTCCCTGAGAAGGTTGTGGGTGTTTACCAATGATGCTTTTAAATTTTAGCCACCAAAGACATCCGAGTGATTATTTCTACCACCTGACGCCTGGCAGCTGGAAGTCCTTCACTGTGGTGCCAAATCAAATCAGGGACAGCTGATTTTGGTTAAATGGCTAATTTCTGGAGCATGCTATGGTGACACCATCTTCACGTTCCCTGACTCTGGCCCCAGGCTGGTGTGAGAGCCACCAGCAGTGACCTCCCGTGAGCTCCCTCCAGGCCTCAGTTTCCCCACACAGATGGAAAGCAGGGGCCAGTCCATTCAAGGAGCCTCGCACCTGCAGTCATGGAAATATCCAGGAGAATGCTGAGCTGCCTCTGATGGCCTTGTGTCTTGGCAGTTGGAAGGCTGGACTGTCTGTCCTCCAGTCCCCAAACAAGGAGGCATCAGACTCAGACACTGTGGGGAACCCTGGGCAGCCTCCCGTCCTGTGGCTGCTCCGGGGAAGCCCATTTCTGAGGCTCAGGGAGTGTGTCAGGCAGGACACTGGGGCAGGTGGCCCACAGCTGGGTGAATGACCCTCACTTAACCAGAAAGCCCAACGGGCTGGACACCAGCAATGCTGGCCTGCTCTTAACCGGCTCTGGCTCCCTGTGAACCCTGCCAGTGCTCAGGGAGTGGGGCTGGTGCCAGGCTCCCTGCGGCTGCACTGGACCCTTGATCTGCTCCCCAGCCCTACAAGGAAGGGGTCTCGCCCCCCAACTCAGCCTCCACAGCGGGTCCTTCCCTGAGCCCCTCCCACCACCCAGGGGTTCTGAGACCCTCAGGTCCCAACAGAGCTGCCTGGGAAGGAGTGAATGGAGTTTGGGCACGAGGTGGGGGTGCATCCATCCATCAGCACATGCGGCAGGCGGGAACTGAGTGCACCATAGGAGGAGAGCCCAACAGCACCCAGGCATGCTCAGGTGATGGGACATGAGGTTGAGTGTGCATCTCGCACACAGTGCTGGTGTGTGTCCCGTTGTGCACAAGCTCGTGCGTGTGAGCGTCAGCCTATGTCCCTGCATGAATGCATGTGTGTGCCTGTGTGTGTGTGGCAAGGAGCATGCATCCTCCCATTAGGCCTGTGGAGGCTGAACAGTGAGGATCCCAGGGAGACCCAGGGGCCTCATGGATCTCTTGGTCATCTGGGGTGAAGGGCAGGCATGTGCCCACCTGCCTGGCTGGTCTCCTGGCAATGGTGTCCAGCTATCCTGTGTGTGCTTGAGGACACTTGTGCAGACACTGGGTGGTCACCATCACACCTCTGTGAGCCCAGTCTCACCATGGGGGGTTGTGCATGTGGAGAGGATGACCCCAGGGACTCTCTCTGGGTTGCCTGGCAACTGTTAATGGATTGGAGGGCTCCCCACCTCCTAGCACAGAGAGAAGCCAAGTTTCTGCCCACCTCCCCACATCCCTGCCAGCTCCATGCCACCAGAGCTTTGGCATTTCCCAACAATTCCATGAGCAGCTGGCACCTGGTTGGAACATGCTATTTCCCCAGTGCCAACACCACATGGAGAGAAATGGGACGGGTGGGGACCAGCCCAGGCAGGCCCTCACCAGGAAGCCAGGAGCATTTGGGACCCTTACACCTGATGCCCACAGCCAGGGACAATGCTGGTGTCTGTGTATGATGCATCTTGGATGGTCTTTGGGGTCCCTTTGCTGATTTGGGTCCTCCTTACTGTTATTGGGGGTTGCTCTTGCAGCCTCTTGCAGCCATGACCTTGAGTAACCGAAGGCACTGGGGCATCTGTCAGGGTCCATGTGCTCCTCACCTGGGGTCCCATGGCCATGTGCTCTGGCCTCCCCACTTCCCCCATTAGGCACCCCTTTCCTGGGCTCAGTCTGATAGGACCACATCAGCATGCATCTCAGATGGCTTCGAGGGTCCAGCCACAACTCAGGACCCTGGAAGTTCTGCCAGTTGGTGTCCCAGCAGAAGGCCTTGGTACTCCTCGAACCAACAGGCTCAGAATGGGTGGTCCTGGCCATGCGACAGGAAACTTATGACCAGGAGATGCCAGTTCTAGCCCAACTGGGCTTCTCCTCTCTGGAACCCTTCATCATCACCTGTAGAACAAGAAGCTCCCCTCCGTGAAGCACCAACTGGCAACTCCACACCCCTCAGCTTTGACCATGGGTAGTTTCCCTGTATCCTAGAGCCTCAGATTGCTCACCTATAGGATGGGAGCATGAATATGGGGTGGGCTATTCAGAGATGGACAGGAACAAGCCTTGTGAACTTGGGAATTGAGGAAGGGGCAGTCCAAGGCCCGGCTCTTGGCTTGCTGTCCTTAGAAAAGACAGGGAGAGGAGAAAGGAAGACTTTGCTGTCATGGTTCTGCAGAGATTCGTCACCTTTGGCATTTAAGCAGCTGCTAATGAGTCCCTGAGTCCCCTGCTTATTGAGGAGGGCTCACCTGAATGTCCTGAATATCAAAGAAGGTAAGGTTTTCAGAGGTCTGAAAGGGCTAGAGACCATCAGAAGCTACCACTGTGTGTCTCTTTGGTCAAGGTGTGTGCTGGGGCCAGGGCACAGTTTGGGAAGTCAATTCCAGGGTGGAGAATCTTCCTGAAGTATGCTTGGAAGGTGGAGGTGGGAAACTGTTGAGTCACAGGGGCTTCCTGACATCCAGTGCAGGGGCTGGAGAACCTTCTCAACCAGCAGAGTTTTTTAGCTCGAGTCCCAGGAGCCTGGGCAGCCTCTTGGAGGCTGCTTCTCTCTGCAGGTGGCTCTCTACTGCACCTTAGTGATCTGGGCATGGTGAGTAAGAATGTCAGCCCTGACCCTTGATGTTCCACTTCCCTCCTTCTGGGATATAGGTCACCTGGCTTTCCCCTTCAGGGGTGAGAAGCTCTCTTTTCTTCAAAAGTGAAGTGGCCAGGGAATCTGTTGTCCTTCCCAATACTCTCCTGCTCTCCATAGCAGTGAGAAGATGTCTTCTCATATGTGGGGAGCTCTGGCATCCAGAAGGAAGGGCATCTGCTTAAGCCAGGCATGCCCTTAGCTGTGTGCCCTTGGGCAGGTGTCTTCACTTCACTGAGCCTCAGTTTTCCTCATCTGTAAGTGGGTCTCATCATGTGTACAACTGGGTGGAAGTCCCTGGAATGGACTTTAGGACTGTCTGAGACTCAGCAAATGCTGTGCCACTTCCTGTTCCCTTCTCATCACTTGTCCATGGTGTGTGAAGGTGCAGCACAAATCAGGGATCTCTGTTTTCCCAGCAATAGTGCGAACTTCATAATGCCTTCTTCAAGATGCATAAGGCAGATTGCTTAGAGTCAGGGCAGGGCCAGTTTGCTGCCATCTGGGTTTCAGCACCACGGAAGGGCAGCCAGTACCATGGACAGCCACCCATGAGCCCAACAGGTAGCAGCCCAACAGGTAGTGGTTCTAAGGAACAACATGACCCAAATCTTGCAAGACTTTCAGGCCATTGAAGATTCTGGCAACACACTATGAAATCATAATGTTAACGAGTCCATCAGGTGTCTCCTTCTGGGAGGAGAGCCACTCTTGCAGACACAGTTAGCAAACCACTGTGAAAAATGGGCTTCAGCCAGGCGTGGTGGCACATGCCTGTCGTCCCAGTGGCTTGGGAGGCTGAGGCAGGAGGATCGCGAGTTCAGAGCCAGCCTCAACAACTTGGAGAGGCCCTAAGCAACTCAGTGAGACCCTGTTTCTAATAAAATACAAAAAGGGGCTGGGGATTTGGCCCAATGGTTTAGTTCTCTTGGGTTCAATATCCATTTTTTTAAAGACTCCAATCAAGGAGGAAGACCATTTCTTGGTTCTTTCGTAACCAGGCAGAGTCCAGGTGTCCAGGAGTCTGTGTAAAGGCAGAACAGCAGGTGCCTGCAGATATTTCCTCTGCCAGCCTTTGGTGCTTTTGCTACTAAAAGCACCCTGTGGGCTCAGAAAAAGGTGGGCTGGCCCCTTACCCCAGGCAGAAGCCCATTCAGGGTAGTGTTGGGAGATAAGCAGCCTCCTTTGGATCTCCAGGGAAACTTCACTAGGAAACAGTGCTAATACCGAGTTATGACTCTGCACACAGAATCTGGCTTCTCCCTACCTGTTTCCTCCAGTGCTGGCTTATTTCTCTTTCTGATGTGATACATGCTAGAGTTGTGTGCCAGTGGCTTGGAAGGCACCTCTTTCTGATTTATTTATGTATAAAACAGATCCCAGGCATTGAAAGTCAGAGAAAAGACCTCAGTGGTTTCATATTGCTTAGAGTCAGGGAACAAAGCAGAAGGAGGGCCAGGGTTTGGAAGAGGAGTTAAGCTAGAGCTGAGGAGTCCCCTGCCAAGAGGAGATGGGTCCTGAGTCCAATTCAAGGGGTCACGGTGTCTAAAGTACTGGACTGAGTGAGCACCCCTACTGGGAGACCTGGGTTCCAGCCCATGATAGGTCCCTAAGAGGTGACATGGCTTTGGGGAAAAACCACACCTGCCTGTTATTTCCAGAAATCATCTCTAGGTTTCTGCAGACTCCACTTCCTTTGCCTGGATCTCTCTCCCATTCCTTGGTGACATGCCTCGAGTCTGGGTATCTTCCCCCTATCCACTGGGCACAGCCTTTTCCATTTTTGAGGCCCCCATACAGGCCCTCTCCTCTTTGAAGCCTCCTTGGGGGTTGTTCAACCAAGCTGCTTCTGGTCTCTGAGTTTGAGTTTCTATAGGTGTAAAATGGAGACACCAAGGAGGTGTCACCAATGTGACATCCAACCCAGGGCTTTTGCTGATTCTGGGTTTCTGCTTGTGACTGGAAAACATGACTTTCCCATTCCTCCGAACCTCCTTAGAATGCAATTCAACCCAAATGCTGCTCCTGTAGTCCGCTGAACATACCCCCCATGGTTGGACCGGCCTTATTGCTATCGGGGAGGGACAGAGCTTGGTTCCCCATCAAGCCTCCCTGTACCTGGTCCAGTGGGAGCTCATCAAATGATCTGATTCAGGAAAGATCTCAGGACTGTTTCCAGATGCCGTGTTGTCAACTGGGAGCTCCCCATGAGTCCCCATTGTACACATTACCAGCCATCTCTCTTCTTCTCCAAGCTGCCTCCATTCAAGCCTCAGCCACAGTAGCCTTGAGGTTGACAATGCTGGGATTGTCCTTCAGAGTCCAGCTGAAGGTGCTCAGGCTACAGACCTTGTACAATGACAGTTCAGAGATGGGTGGAATTCGAGAATCCAGGACTCCATTCTCAGTAGAAATGACCAAGATCCCCACTCTTGGACATGATGCAAAGATGCTTCTGTCCGGTGCATGACTGCCCACCAGGATGATGGCAGCAGGCAAGCTGAGGGGTGCCGTGGTATTCCTTCCAGCATTATGGACTGCTCCCCAGCACCCACCCAGCTATGGGAACACAACTCACCTCACCCTAACAGATTCTAGTGACGTCTGCATGTTCAGGTGGATATACTTCAGCTAATGGAAAAGTCTTTGATGATTCATGGGAGGGTGATGATGCCAGGTGATCATGATATCTGTGAACTGTGAGCATGTGTGTGTGTGTGTGTGTGTGAGAGAGAGAGAGAGAGAGAGAGAGAGAGAGAGAGAGAGGAGGTCCAGATTATCCGGACAACTGACTGTAGCTAAGGAGGTCTGGCTAATGTCTTCTGAGGACAAGTACAACCCAAATCTCCTTATCTGGCTCTGCCTCATCTACTGGCATATTTCAGAGGTAGTAGCTTCCCCCTGTACGTCTTCCTAACTTTGAGGCCATCGCTTCAGATGGCCAAAGTGTCACCATCGACATAACATAAATATGGGCATAAAGGAGACCTGAGGTGAGCATGTGAAATCTGCCCCTTCAGAGATACCAAGTCACACCAGACACCCACTGGCTGGCCCTCCTCCAGCATGGATTCCACAGACCACCTCTGCTCCTGCAAGCCAGGTGTCACACCTGAGTTGAGATGAGTGGCAGGGAGATGGGGCAACCCGTTGGTGGTAACCAGCATGGCTGCCAAGCCTGTTCATGGTGGGGCAGCTCGAGCTGGATTTTGGAAATATGGAATTTGAAATACTGAACACATTAACAAGCTAGGAGGGTTCTTTGGTTTGTTTGTTTTTTGGTACCAGGAATTGAACTCAGGGGCACTTGACCCCTGAGCCACCTCCCCAGCCCTATTTTGTATTTTATTTAGAGACAGGGTCTCACTGAGTTGCTTAGGGCCTCACTTTTTAGCTGAGACTGGGTTTGAAGTGGTGATCCTCCTGCCTCAGCCTCCCTAGCTGCTGGGATGACGGGTGTGTGCCACCTCGTCCAGCAAGCAGTCAGTTTTGTGAAATATTAAATTCACGTAAATGAGGACTTTTTTATGCAAACAGAGGTGCTAACTTTCTGCTGAATCCTGTGCTGGTAGGTCTGCATCCTAGGAGAGATCTACCTGAGATCTGGCCTCATTATTCAAAGTCTTCCATCCTGGTGTCACCTGGGGCTCCTTATAAAGGCAGAATTGTGTGGGTTTGCTGATGCAGCAGCCGATCTAGGTCTCCAGGGGCCTCTGAGGCACGTTCCAACTGGGGACACACAGGCCACAGGGTTAGAAGATTTCACATTGGAGTTCTGTCACTGCCTCCGGATCAATGGTGGGACAGGGTAAGCCCAGCCCCAAATCCTCGGCAAGACCTTTAGCTCCTTTTATAGGTCTGAAGGTCACCTGGCACTAGACCGCATGATCTTTGGCAAGTTCACTCTGATGCTTTCAGTTTCCTGGCTGTAAAGGGGGCTAATTAACCGTGGCCATGACCTGAAAAGCCTGTAGGGAAGGTAAGTAAAACCAAGCCTGTCCCAGGCTGAGCACAGTGCCTGGCAGGTGTCTGACAGATGGTTACTAATGTCATTCAACAGCCCTGCTCCTCAGGAACAGGGCCACTCCATGATGCCCCCAGAGGAGGAACTGGTTCCTATCCTCTCCTGTCTGCCTTCTCCTTCCCTGGGTTTGGAGACTGGTGAGTGCTTCCAACAAGACTCCAACTGGAAGCATCCATAGGCCCCGATGTGGGCCAGGAGGGCATGGAGGCCTCTGGAGTTAGTCTGTCCTCCCCTGTCTGCCAGCCTCCTGACACGGAGACTCAGACTCAGCTTCCTCATCTGTCAAATGGGAACAGCTAAATACCAGGGCCCATTTCAAGGGTCACTGTGGAGAGCAGAGGGGCTGCTCCAGAGGCCATGCTCAGAAAGGACAGAGGGTCTGCGGGCATCACCAGGACAGTGGTGGCCATTGTCATCATGACCATCACTAGAGACAGCCAGGAAGAACAAGTTCAAGCTTTAGCTCAGTTTGGGAAGAAGGAAATCAGGTAGGAATGAGGGGGGCCTCTGGCGTGGGAGGCAGGGGAGGGCACGAGCCCTGGGGATGTTCGCAGCAGCTGGACCCAAGGGCTCTGCCAAGTCTGGCGGGAGGCAGGTGGGGGGGCGCTACCTGTCACCTGGGGTGATGGGGAGCCATGGAAGGTGCAGGGCAGACGGTGGGGACAGGACCTGCAGAGACGCAGACAGGTGAACTCATGTACACCTGCGGGCCGACTCTTGAACCAGATGCAGCCGATAGATGGAGAGGTGG
Organism: Sciurus vulgaris; assembly: GCF_902686455.1. Taxonomy (NCBI): domain Eukaryota; kingdom Metazoa; phylum Chordata; class Mammalia; order Rodentia; family Sciuridae; genus Sciurus; species Sciurus vulgaris. Next base: position 593,524 of record NW_027632879.1, on the reverse strand, counting down.
TTGGCACCGCCGCACACGCTGCCCTGCTCGCCCTTGCATTCCATGTCGCACTGGGCCGCGCTCATGTTGGCCGCCTGGATCTTGTGACTGCAGTAGTTCTCGGTGCTGAACTCCGTCCCACGTACAGGTAATGCCTGGGGGAGGCTGCTGTCAGGCGGGGACGCACGGGACACCTACCAAGACCCTGCGCATGCACCCTGGCAAGCAGGGGCCTTCAGGAGACAAGGATGCCCCAAGGCCATCAGGAGAGCCCAGGGATCCAGGAGACAGGGTGAGGGAAACTCCAAGAGAACCCCAAGAGGAGTCAGGGAGGCTGGGGAGTTGGGGGGCCTTGGAGGTGTGGGGGGTCCCTGAGGACAGGGAAACCCAGAAGAGGAACAGGAGCTCCCCAGTGTCACCCCCCTGCCCATCTCTGCCTGAGGCGTGGCCCACCCACATGACCCACCACCGGTATCCACGGCGTATCCTCCTCTGCCACATGTCCCCCTCCCGCTCCCTTTGTCCTCCCTGTCTGGGGACAGGAGACATTCATCTCTCTATTCCAGGAAATGTCACCCAGGGTTGATGCCTCCATGTCCCTAAAGGATTGGAGGCAGGGGAGGGGCAGAGACTCACTTTCCTTCAGAAGGTGGTAAAACTATGCTCCAGACCCAGCCAAGGAAGAAATGCCTTTCGCAAAACAAAACAACCCAGGCATGCTTAGATTTTTAACTTTTATTTTCCCCCTATAAGCATGGAATCCTTTCCAAAAAAGGACACTCAGTGGCTACATGGTCTAGAAACAAATGACAGTCCCTGACAGCTCTGGCTCTGGCCCCGGGTCTGGGGAGCTGGGAAGGGGAGGGAGACAGGCTCTGCTCAGCTCCTTCGTCCATGGTGGCTTCTGAGACATGGTGGCCTCAGGAAGCAGTCTGTAAAACACAGAGCACCTGGGGAGCATCCTGTGGGGACTGTCAGCTCCCTGGATGGCATGGTCCCAGATGGAGGGACATGCCCAGCCAGACCTGTGGCCTCCACACCGGATGGCTTGGGGTCAAATGTGGCATTGCTGCAGCCAGCTGCTCTCTGGGGCAGGTGGGGGAAAAGCAACTTAGACAAGTGGAGCATCTTGGGCCCCGATGCCCAGCCAAATCCTGGGGCTGGGCAAGACTCCTTCATCTGCCTGCCTCAGCCTCCTGTCTCTCCAGCCCTGGTTCTCAGATGTCCCAGGTCCACTCTTTTATAAATGCCTCACTGACAAAAGCAGCACTTTCTAAGAACAGGGCCCAGCAGCGTTAGCAATTCCAAGGCAAGAGGGACCTCATCACTCAGAGGCCCAAAGGACAGAGTACTGGGGGGCAGAGGACCCATCATTTCTGGGTCAGGGAAAGAACAAAGGGGCCAGGGAGTCTCCTGGGTCAGGAGGGTGGAGGTTCTGAACTGTACTCACAAACCCCCAGGGAGGTGCTGCCAGCAGCTGGTACACGCTTGAAGAGGTAGCGCCTCACTGGAAGTCCTTAGGTCACCAGGGACTTGCCCTGGGAGGGAATCATGAGGCCCAGTCCTTTTCGCTGCCTCTCATTTCCTAAAAGGTGAGTGGCTGTGGTATTCCCTGTGCTCCCCCCATGATGCGCCATCTCCCCACAGGCCCAAAGAAACAAGGCCCCTCAACTGTAATTTGGAAACTCCCAGATTGTGAGCCAAAATAGACCTTTTCTCTTTTTAAGTTAATTGTCTCAGCTATTTTGTTACAGTGATGGAAAGCTGATGAACACGGAGGGCGTGTTCCTTCCAAGGTGCTGTGGTTTGGATGTGGTTTGAGGGTCTCCCAGGAGTACATGTGTCGAAGGCCTGGTTTCCAGGGTGGTGCCTTGGGGAGGTGGTGGAGGCTTAAGATGTAGGGCCTCATGAGACATCTTGGATCACTGGGGGTGTGCCCTTGAAAGGGATTAAGGTCATTCTTGTGGGACTCTTGGCGGTTCCTGTGAGTCAACTGTTATAAAAGGAGCAAGCCCCGCCCTTCCCTCTCTCACTGCTTCCTAGTTCATGAGATGATTCTTCCTACACACTCTACTGTCAATACCTAGAAAACTCCTATTCATCCTTCAAAACCCAGCTCAGGGTCTTACCTTTGTACTCTGTACTGAGTCCCCCATGGGTTCCCTCTACCCCTTCACGTCCCCACTGTAAGCGCTCCTGGCTCAGCACCCATCCTGCTTCGGTGTCTCTAGCCCAGCATGCTCATCTGCAGAGTGTGGATCATGGCACTCCAGCCTCATAGGGACCTGTGTGCCAAGTGCCGTGGGACAGGGCATGGCAGGAGCGAGGCTTCCCAAGTAGAAACCGCTTAGCCTGTCCATGCGTTGTTTTCCCCAGCAAGATGGGGAGCCCTGCAGCAGGGCTGTGGCTGCCTGGCTCTTGATCCCAGCACGTGTGCGCAGCCAGCGCTGCTTCTGAACCAACTCACTCAAGGGATCCAGCGCTTCCTGGCTGTCAACTCCTGAGGGCCTCTTCAGCACATCCAGCCACTGCAGTGGTACCACTGCACCCTGTCTCACGAGTTGCTCTGGGTACATGTCCATCACCATCCTAGGCTGTGAGCTTCCCAATGGCAGGGGCTCTGTGGAACCCCTCTATCTTCCTGCAGGTTGGAAAATTCATTAATAATTCCATGTCATCAAGGACTCAAGGTCCTTCCCAAGCTGGAGAGGGTCCCAGGATCATGACTTTAATGGTGGGCTTCTCAGGCAGCTAATTATAAAGAGGACAGTGTTTGCTAATCAGGGACAACAGGTAGAGTCCCTCAGTGGCCGCCCACTAGCTCATTTCTGCACCAGTAGCTGTGACCAGTAGCACTTGTGACCCTCAGAGTCAGCCAGCTGAAGTGTGGTAGTGAGTGGATTCAAGGTCTCCCTGTGAGCCACCACAAGGTCAAGATCCTGGAGAGAAGGAGAGAAGATGAGCTCAGTCCCATGGCAGCCCTAGGGGTCTTGACCCTGTTCGCTGGTCTTACACAGACTCATTTGCTCTTTAAAACTCACTCCCTCCCCCGCCAGGCACATTCTTTTTTTTTTTTTTTTTTTTTTTTTTTTTTTGAGGGGTGGGTGGGTGGGATTGAAAGCCTTCAGATGTGCTTTACCCCTGAGCCATATTCCCAGCCCTTTTTATTTTATTATTTTGAGACAGGGTATTGCTAAGTTGTTGAGATTGGCCTCCAAGTTTCCATCCTCCTGCCTCAGCCTCCCGAGTTGCTGAGATTACAGGTATGCACCGCCTCCGGAGTGCACAGTCTAATCAAACTCATTCTAATCAGCTTCTGCTCGGAATGGAAAGCCTGTCTGGAGAGCTGAGTGTTTCTTCCAGGAGAGCAGCCAGGGGTTTCTATGCTGAGAAACCATCAGATGCCCCATTCCCTAGCCCTCACCTTGCCCTTCAAATAAGCCTGGTGCAGACAGACTGACCTGCTCACACATTCCCTAGCCACATGCAAGTCCTTACAACCCTGTTCGCTTTCAACTCAGTGAGGCACGTTTGGAAATGCCATCAGGTACCTTGCCACAAGCATGATACTGGACCCTTGCACATATGCTCCCAAGGACCGCAGCTGCGCTAAGCAAGCACTCTCCCATGGATCCACGCCCCTGTCCCATTTAGTCTGCCTTCTCATGAACCCTTTTCACAGACAAGGAGACCAAGCATCACAACTCTTACCTGTGCCGGCCTCACAAGCCGATCTTACTTTGGGCGCACAGCATAAGTGCTGATTGGCAGCTACTGACTTCTCTTCTTCTTCCCTCTTTTCTGAACAAACCAGGAGCCAGGTACTCTGCCCAGCTTTCAAGGGCCTCCCTTCAAGTTCAATCTCAGGTCCGCCTTCCAGTTATTTCAAGGGTGCTGTGCTTCCTCTGGACACATGGGCTTCAAGATAAATGGGCCTCAGGAGAACGTCAGGAGACAGGCTGGCTTGGAGCCAGTGGCAACATGAATTTGGGGCTGTCAGTTTAGGATTAGGGTGAGTGCATCTGGCCACCCAGGAGACAGTGGTCATGTTGGATAGGACTGGTACAATCTAATTACAGAAGTGAAAACATATGTATGCTGGTGCCTTCGTAGCTCCCCTGTGACGTGGAGGGGTGGACCCTGTGGGCACTCTGCCTGGAGGACGCTCCTCTTCCTGGTTTCCAGACCTTGCCCCCTCACAGGGCCTATCAGATTTCCCACCCAGAAGAGGACACCCGACTGCTCACTGAATTGCTGCAGGTTAAAGGCTCTCCTGGCTAATGGCATTGGCATTGTGCAAGTCCAGAGCTACCAGCAGCCACTGTCCTCTGGGGCCTGCACCAGCCTGTGTCAGAAGGACCAGCAGCTAGAGCAGAGAGGAGCTGAATGGAGCTTTCCAAAAGGATGCTCTGCATGAAGTCACAAGAACTCCAGGCCAGGGAGCCCCTTCTGCAGCCTGGTGACAGAGTCCCCTGTGTTTTCTTCTTTAGTTGAAGCCTTGGGTAGGGTTTTCTGTCCTTTGCCACCACTGGAGCACACTGACCAGGCTGTGCTGATCTCCAGCTACATCACTTAGTCACTTGCCTGAGTTCATCCAGGAGTGAGGATCTCAGACCCAACCCAAGCCTGGGCCCATCCCCTCCCCATGTGCCAATGTGCGGGGCTATCTGCCACCTGTTCAGACCATCCTGGAGGGGGATGGGAGAGGCTGGGTCTCCTGGGATGTGTTTAGGCAGCCACTGTCCCCAAAGTCTGCACTTTTAAGTGCTGGGCTGCCCCTGCTTCCCCTCCAGTGGGCTGAACAGAGACTTGTTGATTGGCCTCCCCGCCCTTATCTGTGGACAGGAGGGAGGGAAGGCTCGGGACCCTTCCTTATGCTTTGTAGGACGTGGGTGTGTTACATACCAGGGCCTGATGAGCTGGCAGAGCCCTGGGGCTTTTCTACCTATCCTGGGAGAGAGCTGGGGACCCCTTTCCTGCTGGCCTTGGGTGCAGGCTGCCACCCACATGACCATCACTCCTGTGCTTGGGGCTCTACGGCCCTGCTGGACTCATTGGCATGGGGGCTGAGAAGCCCCTGCCATCTTCTTTAGTCTCTCCTTGGGCCCCTCTTCAAAACCTGCTGTGGCAGCAGACTCTCTTGGAGATGGGGGTGAGGGGTGGTCAGGTGTGTCAAACAGGGACAGGCTCCCAGGCCACTTGAGGGTGGATTTACAGCCAAGCTTACGCTATCAGCTTGTCTTCACGGTGGAGCTGGGCTATTTGTCTCAAGCCCAGAAACCAGCATCAGTACCCCTCCTCATGGCGGGGGTCTTTCTTTCCTAACTTTGTCCCTTTGCTCCTGTTAATCTTTCAAGCAGTTCTGCTCTCCCCAAGCAAGGCAGTCTCCTCCCAGGGCTGAAGGCAAATGACCTGCACCCCTTACAGAATGGCTCGTGAACAGACTGGTGACAGGCGGTGACTCACTGTCCTGGAGTCAGGCAGGTCTAGGCTCCAATCCCGAGGACAGTGCCACGGGAATCCTGAATGTCACTCAAGCTCTTGGAAGTAGAATTTTTCTCCCTGAAGAGTAGAAACAAAAATTGTATTAAGGATGCTATTCATTGATAAAAAAAAAAAAAAAAGAAAAGAAACCAAGTGTCCTAATCCCCAGGACCTCAGAATGCTGCCTTATTTGAAATAGGATCACTGCACATGTAATTGAGTTCTGAGGTCACACTGGAGGACAGTGGGCTCAATCCAATCTGACCACAGTCTTTATAAGAAGATGGCCATATGGGGTTGGGTGTTGTGGCACACGCCTGTCATCCCAGGAATTTGGGAGACTGAGGCAGGAGGATCATGAGTTCAACGCCAGCCTCAGCAACTTTGCCAGGCCCCATGTGACTTAGCAAGACCCTGTCTCAAAATAAAAACCCTGTTTTAAAACAAAAAAATAGAAAGTGCTGGGGATGTGATTCAGTGGTTAAATGCCCCTGGGTTCAATAACTAGTACCAAAAGCAAACACACACACAAAACAGGCACAGTGGCGCATACCAGTCATCCCAGCAGCTCGGGAGGCTAAGACTGGAGACTCACATGTTTGAGGCCAGCCTCAGTAATATAGCAAGGCCCTGAGCAACTTAGTGAGAACTTAGTGAGACCCTGTCTCCAAATAAATAAATAAATGAACAAATAAATAAATCGAGCTGGGAATATAGCTCAGTGGTTAAGCACCCCTGGCCAACAAAGAGACAGAGACAAAAGAATGACTTGTGGCAACAAAAGCAGACGCTGGAGTAACGCGGAAGCCACGGGAGGTGAGGGCAGCAGGGCAGAGGCACAGGGTAGTTGTCCCCAGAGCCCTCTGAAGCGCATGTCCCTGCCAACCCCTTGATTTTGGACCTGTGAACTCTGGAGGTACATGAGACTCAACCCCTGTGTTGAAGGACCCATTTAGGGAACTCAGCTGTGGTGTCCCTGGAAAACAATTGCATTGATTGTCCACCGATGTTACACAAAATGAGTCTGTGCACCGAGCTGAACTCCAGACCTGCTCAGGCTGGAAACCCAAGTAGGTACTCTACTGTGGGGACGCTCTGCCACCCTGGAAGTGGCCCTGGGTCTGACTGTTCCAGGCTGTCTGGGCTTCACATGCAAGGACTGGCATTTCCTGCTCATGCACAGGGGCCTGGGGCCAGGAGGGTCCCACAGCTCCCTCCACTGCTCCTCCCCCAGGAGGCCACCAAAGGGTCCCCCTGGGGATCTCGAAGCTGCTCCCTGCTCAACTGTCTCCTGAGTGATTTTCCCAGTAATGTGCATTATGCTTTCAATTTAGAAATAATTTTGACTCCTTGTGGAAGAATTTTATGAAAGGAAAAGTTACTACAGTGGGGGAAGCGGGGTACACGGTTAAATATGCCAAAAGACGCTGAAGACACAGCTGGAAATGCGGGAGGGGAGGCACCAAACCCTGGCAGGGTGGCCAGTGGGGTCCAGCCATCTTCCTTCTGGGCTCTGTCTGTTTTGACATGTTCTAATTTTTCTACAATGAGCACGTATGGCTTTGATAATCGAGGATTAGTGTTTGAAAATATAATTTCTTTTTTTTACCTACCTGTCTTCCCCTAAGGGACTGTGACTATTCCTTAGAGGAAAAATGTTTGAATTATTTCTGAGTCAGCATCTCCCAGGAAGGGGCTAGGCATACAATAAATGCATGATGAGAAGAAGGAAGGAAGGAAAGGAAGGAAGGAAGGAAGGAAGGAAGGAAGGAAGGAAGGAAGGAAGGAAGGAAGGAAGGAAGGAAGGAAGGAAGGAAGGAAGGAAGGAAGGAAGGGAAGGAAGGAAGGAAGGAAGGAAGGGAAGGAAGGAAGGAAGGAAGGAAGGGAAGGAAGGAAGGAAGGAAGGAAGGGAAGGAAGGAAGGAAGGAAGGAAGGAAGGAAGAAAGGAAGGAAGGAAGGAAGGAAGTCTCCAACCATCTGCATTCAAATACAGGTTTACCCTCTCCCTTCTGCTGGGGAACCTGGAGAAAATTGCTTAACCTCTCTGTGCCTGAGTTTCTTTCCGTGAGCTGGAGTTAATCGGAGTACCTTAATGTATTGCTATGAAGAAGTAATAGATGTACAGTGGCCAGCCCAGCACCTGGTACTTAGCACACACTCAATTTACCCTCCGTAAACATCACAACAGACACAGGTGCTCAGTCCCTTTTAGGAAACTTAGTCCCTTGGAGGAAACTTAGTCTCAGAGCAGTGATGATACTGCCTGAGGCTGCACAGCCTGTGAGTTGTGGAACCTGATTCAACCCCTGATCCACTGCTATGGAGCTCAGGCCAGGTGGGGCTCCTGAGGTGACCTGTACACCACCTCCGCCAGTGGCACCGGATTTGGGCTTCCTGCCCAGCCCCTTCCCTCTGCCTTGCTGCCTCCAGCAGAGCCCTCACTGGCTTGAGGAAGCCCATGTATTTACCACCAGGTGGGAGAAGCTGCTGAGCTTTAATCCACTTGGTTGTCTGTCCTTGCTGGGCTCTGAATAAGTCCCTCCTGTACAGGCTGGATCTGTGTGTCCTTAATACCACCAATCCCAAGGCTGCCTGTGGAGAGAACCAGCCAGGGCTGCCTTATGCTTCTTTCTTTCTTCTCTCTTCGAATTTCATAAACTGTAGAGCATTGCTGGGCTCAGCATGCAAGGTTGACCAGCATAGCAGTAGAGAAGGCTCACACACTTTGGAACTTAACAGACCTTGTTTTAAACCTCAGTTTTTTCCATGAACTACCTGTGTAGCCCCGGGTGAGTGATTTCTGGGTCTTAGTTTTGCCATCTGCGAAATGGGACAATCTCTGAACTGCGTTGGACTAATTCAATGAAAAACTCACACGTGGTAAGTCTTTAATGATCAGTGAGTAGATATCAGCTACTGATAAGAACAACAGCAACTAATAAGTGACCTATGGTATAATCCAGAAGATAGGATGAGTGTTTTGCACATATCATTTCATTACAATATGAAAAGTAAATAAAGCTTGATGCCATGTAGTAGTTGCTTGAGAAAGGGTGACTAGTAGCAGAGGCAGCGGCATATGGTTGTTCAACAGCATCTGTGGGGGATGGTTCCAGCATCCCCCGTGGATACCAAAATCAGTGAATGCTTGAGTCCCTTGCGTAAAATGGTGTCGTGTTTGTACAGAACCTGTGCACACACTCCTGGAACTTTAAGTCATCTCTAGATTATTATGACCCCCAATACAACGTGGATTCTATGTAAGTAGTTGTCACTCTGTATCACTGAGGGAAAAATGGCAAGAAAAATTTCTGCAACCTTTTTTTTTCTTGATTATTTTCCATCAGTGTCTAATCGAATCTGAGGTTGTGGAACCCACAGATGCCAAGGGCTGACTGTTTCATTCTCACAACAAATAGGGACATGGTTGTGCGTGTATCAACTGTGCCAGGGGGATTGATACCCCTATAGGGCATCTAGATGAACAGCAGGAAGACAACCAAGGGGGAGATGTTCCAAGGTGGGCTTGGGAGGTGGTCAGGCAAGTGGGTCTAGCCTCAAAGCATGACAAGTAGCTCTGTGGCTTTCCAAGGACAGGTGGAGCTGGGAGTGGCCAGTCTCTCCAGTGGGCAGCCCTCCTGCCGCACCTGTAACTGTGAGATGGGCTCCTTCCTAGGCAGACCCCACGAGCACCCCTGAACATCTCTGATTATCTGTGCCAGGCTGGGGATGCCTGGTGCTTTCCTGAGCATCAGCTCCCTGAAAGCTCAGAAATGCCCAGAAGGGAGCCATCATTACCCCTATTTTACAGATTTCAAAACTGAGGCCAAGCCATTTGCCTGCACCACACGGCTGGATGGGGTGGAGGTAGGGTGTGAGTCCTAGTCCCCCACCTGTCCTCCTGTGTCCCGCCTGCCCTCTCCCTTCTGGGTGAACACCAGGGACTTCAAGAGGCAGAGATCTAGGGAAGTCCCCAGGGTGGGAGCGTGGCATCTACTGGAGGCCTCTGAGTCGGCAGGAGCTCCATCAGTAACCCCACATCCCTCCATGGTGCAGAGAGGACTTTCTGTGAGTTGAATCCATGGACATAAGGCTGCCTGGGTGTTCCCTCTGCCTCAGTGTATTCTCCCAGCCATCTCGCCTGAGTTCTGGGGACCCCATCCCTGTCAATCTCATGGATTGCCGGGTCCCTCCTCAGCACACTGGGCAGTTGGGGATGCCAGTAGACTTGGGATGCTGACACAGGGAGCCAAGTGCCCTGGCCAGAGAGACCTGGCTTAAGCTCCAGGGCTACTGCAGCTGAGAGCCAGTGTCTTCACTCCTGTCAGCCTGTGTCCACATCTGTCAGCTGAGCACAGTCGTGTTCAGCCCACGGAATTCAGTGAAAATCAGCAAAGCCCTTTATGCCTGATGGACTAAGAAAATGCAATCAAACATGGCCAGGGCAGCAGTGTCCCCTGAGGACTGACCCATTGCCAAGGACCCAGAAGGTGGACCATGGGTGGTGTGGTTGAGCCCAAGCCCTGTCACTTGGTAGCCAGGTGAACATGGGTCTTGGAACCCATTTCCTCCTCTTTACCATGGGAATTATGGCAGCCAAGTATAGATTTGTGGAAATAACTCCAAACATGCCAAGTGCTTACAACAGGACCAGGCCTGAAATACCCGAGAGCTGCTGGTGTAATTTTTGTGTGTGTTTCACAGGTTGGAGGAAGGTGTGTTGGGGGGTGTGGGGCAGAGCTTGGAGCCCTAATGGACAGCTGGGCTCAAATGCAAAATTGCTAATTGACAAGCTGTCCAAACTTGCACAGGCTGCTTAACCTCTCTGAGCTTCAGTTTTTTTCTACTGTGAAGTGGGAGTGAAATCTTGCAGTGTCTCTATGCAACAGCTGGTTCCTATTAAATGCTGGCACTAGATCTGTATTACCCTCTAGCCTGTCCCTCAGCCCCTCCCCTGGGCTCTGATCCATAGGGCTCTTACCTTGCTCCTCCTCCTTCTCCCAGATGACTCTCCCCTTGGGGGCTCAGCTCCAGGCTCCCCCGTAGTCACCCAGCTTGACTCTCTCATTGGTATCCTTGCCCTTGAACGAGGGTCCATGATGCTGGAGGCTTCGCCCTCCTGGAATCCCCAGGCCAGTTGCAGTTTGCCCAAGAAGGGCAGCTCATTTCCCTGGGCTGGGCCTCCTCTGGCTGGGCTGGTTTGACTCTGGGAAACGGCGGTCTGGCCCATGAAGCCAGAGTGCAGGAAGAGTCGGCTCCTGGTGGTCAGGTAGAGCACCAGGAAGGTGAAGAAGCACACGGGCTTCTTGCAGAAGTACCGCTGGAATTTGAACCAGAGCTTCGCCATAGCGGGGTCATTCCAGACTGGCTCCCAGGACTGGGTTGGCTGGGAGGTGACGGAGGGGCCTCGGGGTTCTGGGCTTCCCCTAGGGATGGCACCTCTGGGGGTCCTCAGTCTTCCTCCACCTGTAAAGGTGGTTGCCAAGGGCAGAGGTCAAGGACAGGTCCGGCACTTTTTTGAAGCCAAGAGAAAGGCCACCCAAGGTCAAGGTTAAGGTCAAGGTGGGCTTTTTGACACAAAGAAAGGGGCCATCAGGAGGGGGTCCCATGTCCCTACATCTTGTTCATCACCTCAGAATTCCCAAAAAATGCTGAAAATGGAAAGTTAGCAGAGGGATCTGGGCCAGCCGTTCCTGGACCCTGCTGGCCTCTCAGGCCTGGAGAGCTGGATAATCTCACCAGGGCCTTGATTCTGGCCTCTTCTTCCAGCCATGCCCAGGCTCAGAGCATCCACCCTCTGGGATTAGAAACTGGCAGATCTCCAGTTGTCAGGCATCAGGACATGTGGCTGTCACCTGCAAAGGACCACAGGCACCAGCATGTGGAGCCCCTAGCCATGAGAGAACTTACAGGAGACCTGAGCATCCTTCACCCAGAATACCAAAGATCAGGAACAGGAGGAACTGGGAATGTTGTGGAGCACCTCGGGGGCAGAGCAGAGGGGAGCCCAGGCCTGGGTCTTCACCCCCAACAGAGAAGCAGGAACTTGTCTTCTACGAGGTCCTAGTTTGGGGATAAACTTTATCTCAGCCAAGAAAACATTCTTATAGGCTGATGACAGACAGATGTCCCTCAGGACCCATGGTGAGTTGGTTCCAGGACCAGCCCCATCCCTCAGATACCCAAATCCATGGATGCTCAGGTCTCATCTAGAAAATACGCAAAGACTTTAATCATCACCAGATTGCTCTGATACTTGGTGCAATGTCAATGCTATATAGTTCTTGTCCCTGTATTTAGGGAACAGGGACAAGAAATAAGTCTGTGCCTATTGTGTGTACAGCACAATAATTTTTTGGAGTATTTTCAGTCCATTGTTGGTTGCATCTCTGGTTGCAAAACCTGCAGACAGATATAATCCGCTTCTAGCTTGTTTGGTAGCGTGGGCTCTTGGGAGCGGGACTTGTGCTTGAATCTTATGTAGGGGCTTGGAAAGCAGGGAAATTGGGGTGCTTGCCCAGAGGCCATCGCCTCCAGTTAGTGGAGAGTTGATGGGGGCCATCCCCCTTCTGTCCCCTTTTATTTGGGGTATGCCTGGCAAATAAATGAGATTTTTTTTTAAACTAAAAAAAAAGAAAAAAAAAATCCGCAGTGAAGAAGAACTGCTACAGGTCAAGGGGAGGAGAGGAAGTGCACGGCTGTCTGTAACGTGCTGCCCGGTCCCAGGATGGAGGAGTGAAGTCTTGCCTCTCTGTGGTTCCAGCCTCCGGAGCCCGCCCGAAGCTGAGTCACCGGAGAGTGCCCTGAGGGAGCAGGTGACCGCCTGGTCCAGGACTCAGGATTCAAAAGAGGAGATATTGAGACGCTTCGGACCAACTCAAAGCAGCCGGGTGACTCTCACCCCCTGGGGGGGCATCCCGGAGGGGACGGTGGTCCCAGAACACAGGAAACTTTGTGAAGTAGAACTGCCGGCGAGACGCCCCTCCCCCCGCTGGAGCTGAACTCGGACTGCTGGGAGCGCCGTAAAGAAGGCCGCTCGGCACAGCGCTGGGACTCGGAGCAACCACTGGGGCTCCGGCGGCTGCCCAGGGGAAGAGTGGCGAGGAGAGCTGTGTGGACTCAGGACACCGGGGCCTGCCCTGAGGAGGAGGAGGAGGAGCGTGGCCACTTGGATTCGGAGTGACTGCACCAGAGCTACAGGCGGTTGCCAGAGGAGAAGCCGCCGGCGAGCTGTTTGGACTCGGAACGACTCTTCTGAACACCGGGGCCTGCCCTGAGGACGAGGAGGAGGAAGAGGAGGAGCACGGTGGGTCCTTTGGACTCGCAGTGACTGCATTAGCGCTCCAGGCGGCGTCTCAGAGGAGAAGGCGAGTGGTGAGTTGTTTGGACTTAAAGTGACAGCTCCTGAACACAGGGGGGCTGCCTGGAGGAGAAGCGTGGTGGGACGCTTGGTCTTGAGTGGCCGCACCAGAGCTCCGGGCGGTTGCCCAGAGGACCCGTGCTGCGGGTCACGAGGACTCAGAGCCACTCAGAGCGACCGCTCCTGAACACCCCGGGGGTTATCTGGAGAAGGAGGAGGAACGGGGAGGGTCACTTCGACTCGGAGTGATTGATTGCCCAGGGCTACGGGTGGTTGGTGGAGGTGGAGGCACGCAGTGAGTTTCTTGGACTCCTAGTGACCCCACCGGAATACTGGGCGGCTGTCTGGAGGAAGAGGCGTGTGGCGGGTCTCTGGGATTCAGAGCGATTGTACGGGGCCCCAGGTGGCTGCTCAGAGGAGGGGCCGCATAGCCAGGCGATTAGATGCAGAGCAGGGTCCCAGGATCTAGGAGGCTTCTTCGTGGAAGAGCTGCACAGAGACAGGCTTAGGGCGGAGCGAAGGTTCCAGGCCTACGGGCAGATTCTCTGAGGAAGGGCAGCCTAGGGAGAGTCATATGCGAAGGGTGAGGCTCCCAGGCCCAGGAGGTAGGGCCAGGCTCCTGGGAACTTTGCAGAGGAAGGCAGCCCAACCCAGGCGGTAGCTGTAAATTGAGGGGAACCTCTAGGAGGGAACTGACCAGCGAGACCTCCCCACTGGGTGAGTCTTCCCTGCTGGGTGAGGTTTCCCCACAAGGACGGTAAAACCAGAGACTCAGGCCCAAACAGGCCTTGCCTCAGCCCACAGCCTAGGTCCCCTTTGGATGATCATTGGTCAACAAGTGGAGGCACCTCTGCTCACTAGCAGGGATTATACCCCACCTGAAGGCCACCACTCCTAGAGAGGCAGCTTCCTTGTGGAGCACCGCATTATCAATTTCCTCCAAGACTTCAGCCTACTGAAGGCTAAGGGGGGATATATATAGAAATCTTCAGGGACATTGTAAGTCAATAGAGGAAATCTGCAATATCTCAGTGGTCCTCTGATACCTGAACAATATGAGAAAACAAGGAAAGAAAATGCTGCAAACAAATCTAGATGTTACATCAATAAAACCCAGTGAGAGCATGGCAGAAGAAATGACAGAAAAGGAGTTCAGAATGTACATAATTAAAATGATCAGAGAAGCAAACGATGACATGAGAGAGCAAATGCACGCACTGAATGATGAGATGAAAGAGCAAATGCAAGCATTGATTGATCGCACCAATCGACAGTTAAAAGAGCAAATACAGGAAGCAAAAGATCATTTCAATAAAGAGTTAGAGATATTGAAAAAAAAACAAACAGAAATCCTTGACATGAAGGAAACAATAAACCAAATTAAGAACTCCATAGAAAGCATATCCAATAGGATAGAACACCTGGAAGACAGAACCTCAGACATTGAAGACAAAATATTTAACCTTGAAAACAAAGTTGAACAAACAGAGAAGAAGGTAAGAAATCATGAACAGAATCTACAAGAACTATGGGATATCATGAAAAGGCCAAATTTAAGAATTATTGGGATTGAGGAAGGCCTAGAGAAACAAGCCAAAGGAATGAACAATCTATTCAATGAAATAATATCAGAAAATTTCCCAAATCTGAAGAATGAAATGGAAAATCAAGTTCAAGAGGCTTATAGGACTCCAAATACACAAAATTACAACAGACCGACACCAAGGCACATTATAATGAAAATACCGAACATACAAAATAAAGACAGAATTTTAAAGGCTGTGAGAGAAAAGAACCAAATTACATTCAGGGGGAAACCAATACGGATATCAGCAGATTTTTCAATCCAGACCCTAAAAGCTAGAAGGGCCTGGAACAACATTTTTCAAGCCCTGAAAGAAAATGGATGCCAACCAAGAATCTTATACCCAGCAAAACTTACCTTCAAATTTGACGATGAAATAAAATCCTTCCATGATAAACAAAAGCTAAAAGAATTTACAAAAAGAAAGCCAGCATTACAGAACATTCTCAGCAAAATATTCCATGAGGAAGAGATGAAAAACAAAGAAGCAAATCAGCAAAGGGAGGAATTATCCTAAAGGAATTGTCAAATAAAGGAGGAAACAAGTTGTGTCAAACAAATAAATAAATAAAATTTAAAAAATGAAACAAATGACCGGGAAACCAAATCATATCTCTATAATAACCTTGAATGTTAATGGCCTGAATTCATCAATCAAAAGACATAGACTGGCAGAGTGGATTAAAAAGAAAGATACAACAATATGTTGCCTGCAAGAGACTCACCTCATAGAAAAAGATACCCATAGACTAAAGGTGAAAGGATGGGGAAAAACATACCATTCACATGGACTCAGCAAAAAAGCTGGAGTATCCATCCTCATTTCCGATAATGTGGACTTCAAGCCAAAGTTAGTCAGAAGGGATAAAGAAGGTCATTTCATACTGCTTAAGGGAAGCATAAATCAGCAAGATATAACAATCATAAACATCTATGCCCCAAACAGTGGCTCATCCATGTATGTCAAACAAATCCTTCTCAATTTCAGAAACCAAATAGACCACAACACAATAATACTAGGTGATTTTAACACGCCTCTCTCACCACTGGACAGATCTTCCAGACAAAATTGAACAAAGAAACCATAGATCTCAATAACACAATCAATAATTTAGACTTAACGGACATTTATAGAATATACCATCCAACCAAGAGCGAATACACTTTCTTCTCAGCAGCACATGGATCCTTCTCTAAAATAGACCATATATTATGCCACAAAGCTAATGTTAGCAAATACAAGAAGATAGAGACACTAGCATGTATTCTATCAGATCATAATGGATTGAAGTTAGAAATAAATGAAAGAGTAAAACACAGAAACTATTCCAACATCTGGAGATTAAACAATATGCTATTATATGATGAATGGATAACAGAAGATATTAGGAAGGAAATTAAAAAATTCTTAGAGGTAAATGAGAACAAAGAAACATCATATCAAAATCTCTGGGACACTATGAAAGCAGTACTTAGAGGGAAATTTATTTCATGGAGCGCATTTAATAAAAGAAGTAAAACTCAACAAATAAACGACCTAACACTACAGCTCAAAGCCCTAGAAAAAGAAGAACAGACCAGCACCAAAAGTAGTAGAAGACAGGAAATAGTTAAACTCAGACCTGAAATCAATGAAATTGAAACAAAAGAAACAATACAAAAAATTGACAAAATAAATAGTTGGTTCTCCGAAAAAATAAACAAAATTGATAAACCTTTAGCCACACTAACAAAGAGAAGACGAGAGAAAACCCAAATCATTAAAATTCGGAATGAACAAGGAAATATCACAACAGACAGGATGGAAATACAAAACATAATTAGAAGCTATTTTGAAAATCTATACTCCAACAAAATAGAAAATTTCGAAGGCATCAACAGGTTTCTAGAGACATATGAATTGCCTAAACTGAACGAGGAGGACATAAACAATTTAAATAGACCAATTTCAAGTACTGAAATAGAAGAAGTCATCAAAAGCCTACCAACAAAGAAAAGTCCGGGACCAGATGGTTTCTCAGCCGAGTTCTACAAAACCTTTAAAGAAGAGCTCATTCCAATACTTCTCAAAGTATTCCATAAAATAGAAGAGGACGGAACCCTCCCAAACTCATTCTATGAAGCCAATATCACCCTGATACCTAAACCAGACAGAGACTCATCAAGGAAAGAAAATTTCAGACCAATATCCTTAATGAACATCGACGCAAAAATTCTCAACAAAATTTTAGCAAATCGCATACAAAAACATACTAAAAAGATAGTGCACCATGATCAAGTTGGTTTCATCCCATGGATGCAAGGTTGATTCAACATCAGGAAATCAATAAACGTAATTCACCACATTAATAGACTTAAAGTCAAGAAACACATGATTATTTCAATAGATGCAGAAAAAGCATTTGATAAAATACAGCACCCCTTCATGCTCAAAACACTAGAAAAAATAGGGATAGTGGGAACATTCCTTAACATTGTAAAGGCCATTTATGCTAAGCCCATGGCTAATATCATTCTAAATGGTGAAAAACTGAAAGCATTCCCCCTAAAAACCGGAACAAGGCAGGGATGCCCTCTTTCACCACTTCTATTCAACATCGTTCTTGAGACTCTGGCCAGAGCAATTAGACAAACCAAAGAGATTAAAGGGATACGAATTGGAAAAGAAGAACTCAAACTATCCCTGTTCACTGATGACATGATTATATATTTAGAGGAAACTGGAAATTCCACCAGAAAACTCTTAGAACTCATAAGTGAATTCAGTAAAGTAGCAGGTTACAAGATCAATGCCCATAAATCCAACGCATTTTTATACATAAGTGATGAATCTTCAGAAAGAGAAATTAGGAAAACTACCCCATTCACAATAGCCTCGAAAAAAATAAAATACTTGGGAATCAATCTCACAAAAGAGGTGAAAGACCTCTACAATGAGAACTATACAACACTAAAGAAAGAAATTAAAGAACACCTTAGAAGATGGAAAGATCTTCCATGTTCATGTATAGGAAGAATTAATATTGTCAAAATGGCCATACTACCTAAAGTGCTATTCAAATTCAATGCAATTGCAATTAAAATCCCAATGATATACCTTACAGAAATAGAGCAAGCAATTATGAAATTCATCTGGAAGAATAAGAAACCCAGAATAGCTAAAGCAATACTTAGCAGAAAGAGTGAAACAGGGGATATTGCAATACCAGATCTTCAACTCTACTACAAAGCAATAGTAACAAAAACGGCATGGTATTGGTACCAAAATAGAAAGGTAGATCAATGGTATAGAATAGAGGACACGGACACAAACCCAAATAAATACAATTTTCTCATACTAGACAAAGGGGCCAAAAATATGCAATGGAGAAAAGATAGCCTCTTCAACAAATGGTGCTGGGAGAATTGGAAATCTATATGCAACAGAATGAAACTAAACTTATATCTCTCACCATGCACGAAACTAAACTCAAAATGGATTAAGGACCTCGGAATCAGACCAGAGACCCTGCAGATTATAGAAGAAAAAGTAGGTCCAAATCTTCACCTTGTTGGTCTAGGATCAGACTTCCTTAACAGGACTCCCATAGCACAAGAAATAAAAGCTAGAATCAACCACTGGGATAGATTCAAACTAAAAAGCTTTCTCTCAGCTAAGGAAACTATCAGCAATGCGAAGAAAGAGCCTACAGAATGGGAGAATATCTTTGCCAATCATACTTCAGATAGAGCACTAATCTCCAGAATCTATAAAGAACTCAAAAACTTTACTCCAAGAATTCAAATAATCCAGTCGACAAATGGGCTAAGGAAATGAATAGACACTTCACAGAAGAAGATCTATAAGCAATCAACAAACATATGGAAAAATGTTCAACATCTCTAGTAATAAGAGAAATGCAAATCAAAACCACCCTAAGATTCCATCTTACCCCAATTAGAATGGTGATTATCAAGAATACGAGCAACAACAGGTGTTGGCGAGGATGTGGGGAGAAAGGTACACTCATACATTGCTGGTGGGGCTGCAAATTAGTGCAGCCACTCTGGAAAGCAGTGTGGAGTTTCCTTAGAAAACTTGGAATGGACCCTCCATTTGACCCAGCTATCCCACTCCTTGGCCTATACCCAAAGGACTTAAAATCAGCATACTACAGAGACACAGCCACATCAATGTTCATAGCTGCTCAATTCACAATAGCCAGACTGTGGAACCAACCTATTACCCTTCAATTGATGAGTGGATAAAGAAACTGTGGTATATATATACAATGGAATATTAGTCAGCCATAAAGAATGATAAAATTATGGCATTTGCAGGCAAATGGATGAAATTGGAGAATATCATGCTAAGTGAGATAAGCCAATCTCAAAAAGCCAACGGACGAATGATTTCGCTAATAAGTGGAGGATGACACATAATGGGGGGGAGGGAAGGGTTAGTGTTAGGGTTAGAGTTATGGTTAGGGAGGGGGGCAAGTATGGAGGAAGGAAGTACTGTATAGAGGGTAAAGAGGGGTGGGAGGGGTGGGGGGAAGGGAAAAAATAACAGATTGAATCAAACAACATTACTCTATGTAAATTTATGATTACACAAATGGTATGCCTTTACGCCATGTACAAACAGAGAAACAACATGTATCCCATTTGTTTACAATAAAAAAAAAGAAAAAAAAAACCTGCAGACAGAGAGGTCAACTGTACTCTGCACACATCTCCTTTATGTTTGTAAAATGTGAACACTGGCATGTGGATTATATCCCGAAAGAATTTCCTAGGTCCTGTGGAACTACCTGCTGGGCCCAGCTGATTTTAAATTTGCCCAAATTTACTCATTTTTTTCTCCAACAAATACTTAACAAGACCCCTCCTATGCACCCAGATCTGTCCTAGGAGAGGAGATAAAGTGAGGAGCCAGAGGGACCAAAGCCCTTTGCTCATCGGTCTCACATACTAGGGGCAGGAATCAAAACCACAGGCCCTCTCCTCTACCCCATGAAGAACAGGAGGAGGGACAGTGGCATTATGCAGCGAAACATTCATTCATTCCATGTTTATTGAACATCTTCTATGTGCCTAGCTTTGTGCCAATCCTTACTTCCTTCTTTCTGTCAGTCCTATGGGAGGTAAGGATCTCCCGAGTTCACAGATGAGGAAACTGAGGTCTCCTTGCTGGTGGGAGGTAGAGATGGGATTTGAAGCCAGGATGGTTCAAAATCTCAAAGTTCATCTCTTAATCACGTCCTTTTTGACTCTGTCTTTCCCGCCATGTCATCTGGACATCACCTGAGAGTACAGAGACATCCTCCAGAGCCATGAGCCATCTGCACTTCTTCCCAGTTATAGACTGGGGCTCACCTTTTCTCAGGGTCTTTCAGAGACAGGTATGAGGAACATCTGATTCCCAGTCACCCAGGAACCTGGTCCACATGAAGATTCCTGACCACCCTGATCAGCACCTCTAGCTGAGGGGGAAGCCTAAGGGTGCCCTCAGAGGATGGGACGAGGAGAGAGTTGAGAACCACTGGTTCGTGAGTTAATGCTCAAGATCATCAGCCAGGAAGAAATGCTGAATATAAGTTAGGGACCAGAAGAACTCCATTCTGGAAATTTGAGCTGTTTCATATTCTCTGCAGCAGGGTCACTAGACACTCCATCTCAGTCAACACAATTGGGTTCAATCATCAGGCAGTGGAGGGTCTGAACTGGGACAGCCCCTCCTCATTCAGAGAGCAGCAGGAGAGTTCAGCTGTAGTTTAGAGTCTGCCATTCCCTTCATTCAGGAACTAAGTACTGAACACCTACTATGCACCAATCTCCTCAGCATTTGGAATAGATCAGTGAATAAAACAATAAAAAAGACATATCTTGTGCAGTTAATGTATCCATTCAATCATTCATCCATCTCTCTGTTCATTCAGGTAGCCATCCATTCATTCACCCAATCAAAGATCCATTTATCCATCCATCCATCCATCCACCCATTCATTCATCCACCCAACCACCCTTCCATCCATCCATTCATCCATTCATCCATCCATTCATCTCTTATCCACCCAGGCATTCACTTATTCTTCCATCCATTTACAGACACATGCGATTATCTACTGGGTAATCTCAAGTCAAGTGGTAGAAAGATAACAAAATAGGCAAAATATATTAAGGAGTTAATAATTCAAAGAATTGAAAAAATAATTTGAAGAACTGAGTTTTTAGGCAAAAAGTCAAACATATAGCAAATTTACTCAATAAAAGGAAAATGTTACATGTGTATTAGGAATTAGAAGAGCAATACCACAGAAACATGGTTTACTATTACAAGAAAATGATACATAATACAGTGTACTCAAAATAAACTGCCGAATTATTACACTGCAGTTGAACTGCCAGCTTATTTACCCAATTTCCTCACCATTAAGTCACTGAAGTCAGAGCCTCTGTAGTCGCAGTCACCATATACCCAGTATCCTGACAAACTCAGTACACAAAGCAAAAGCACACCTTGTTCCATCACATGCAGGGCATTCCTGGGAGCACCAAGTGGGCTCTTTGCAATTCATCTGGAAATGAAAATGACTGAAGAAAATGAAAACCAGAATAGGACCCTAACATAGGGAGAAACTGAAAATGGTCATGAGCCCTAATTTCTAGTATGTGGGTGATTAGTTACCTAAAACATAAAAGGGGAAAGTAACACAAATTATTTTAGATAGTAAATAGATAGTGAACCCAATTCACATTATAAAACTAACAATTTAGTAATTGCATAACAAGTTGTTAAAAATCTCTTACCAATGCCTAATGAAAGAACATTTGTGGAACTGAACAGTCAGGGTTCTCACAGTTAAAGTCTAGGTTTCAAATACAGCTGCTGCTATTTACTAAACACAGGGTCTGACATAATTCCTAAGCTCAGGTCAACTTCCTCACTCATGTGGGATGCAGCTGTTACAATGGGTTTTTCTTCAGTTGGTTTTCCTAGGTATGAAATCCAATCCATCACAAATGAGCATTTCTGCCTTATTGGACATGGTTTATTTCATTAACCAGAGATTATAGGATATGATTATATGTTTTGTCAGTGTGTGGAATGCTATAGATCATGAACTCACAACTTTCTGATAGTAGCTTGCAGCCTGGTAAAGTGGGAATTTACTGACCCATGGTGAGTCAATTTGCTCAGACTACCAGTTTCCTCATCTGCAAAGGAAAAAGGAAGTACTGAGTCCATTGCTTTATGCCATTCAATTTCAAAATGATAAGGATAATATAAGTAGAATTTGAATCTTCAAAGTGATACTATTCCCATCTTTCAGAGGACATCATGTTTTTATATTTGAAACTATGCATATATTTAGGGGGAATATAGGTCTCATGAATTTGATGTTTTGTACCTTCCATAAGAACAGTAATTCTTCCTAAGCATTTTAAAGACTCTGAGTTTTTTTCAGAAATGAATGAAATCTATGGATCTTCTCCCCATATACATATGTTATATATATATATATATATATATGTATATATATATATACATATATATATATATATATATAACATTTTATGCACTGTGCACCTGTGTATGTAGAAAAACAGGTGGATGTGAAGTCTGCATACAGCTTCAGGAAACCCTGCATGTCTTGGCTCCTTGCTCTGGGTCATGGTTGGTCTAATCAAACATGAAAACTTAAACTTTGAGTAAATTTTCAAAATCACCTCTAATTTTGCAGTGTCAGAATAGTATAGAAAGGATGATTTCAAATAATTTTTTTAATGAAAATCTTGTGAAATCTCCTGAGTAGGACATGCCCCCTAGTCCAGGTGAGTAGAGATACAGGTCACATGATTTTCCCTGTAGAGGATCCCATTCTTCCAGATAAAACCCTTGGTATCTACTTCACCCAGCAAGCATTGTGTCTGGAGCGATCTTCAAGTATCTTGTGGTTCACATTCCTTAGCTGTCTGATAAGGAAAAAAGAGTCCACAGAAAGGGAAGAAATGTCCTCTGGGTTTCACAATTTCCCTTAGCCTTGCTGATAAACAACCTATTGATTGCTAGGAAAATTATGTAAAATTAATACTCACTTTAATTCTCCAAACCATTCAATTTAAGGATGGTCTCATATGACCTCTCATTTGTGTCTTCCATGATCTATTCAATAATTTAAATATTCACAATAACAATATTTTATTTAATGATTAAAGTTATTTCAGAATCCAATAAAATATATCCATATTCCATAATCCAATATACCCAGAGAACTCTGGATTCTCATTTCCTTTTTTCCTATTTTTTTTTACTTTTTTAATTGTAAACAAATGGGATACATGTTGTTTCTGTTTGTACATGGAGTAACAGCATACATTTGCATAATCATACATTTACATAGAGTAATGAAGCTTGATTCATTCTGTTATTTATTCCCCTTCCCCTCGCCCCTCCCACCACTCTTTTCCCTCTATACAGTCCCTCCTTCCTCCATTCTTGCCCCCCTCCCACCCCCCATTACGTGTCATAATCCACTTATCAGTGAGATCATTTGTCTTTGGATTTTTGAGATTGGCTCTGTATCTCAGTGGTGTCTGTTGTGACATTTCCTTTTGCATCATGTATTTTATTTCAATTTCATTGATTTCAGCTCTGATTTTAATTATTTCCTGTCTTCTACTACTTTTGCTGTTATTCTGTTCTTCTTTTTCTAGGGATTTGAGCTGTAATATTAGGTCATTTAATTGTTGACTTTTCATTCTTTTCTGGAATGCACTCCATGCAATGAATTTTCTTCTTAGTACCGTTTTCATAGTGTCCCAGAGATTTTGATATGTTGTATCATCATTCTCATTGACCTCTAAGAATTTTGTAATCTCCTCCCTGATATTTTTTGTTATCCATGTTTCATTCAATAGTATATTATTTAATCTGCAAGTGTTGGAGTAATTTCCCTTTTTTATTTTGTCATTGATTTCTACTCTCAGTCCATTATGATCGGATAGAACACAAGGCAGTATCTCTATTTTTTTGCACATACTAAGGGCTGCATTGTGGCATAACATATGGTCTATTTTCGAGAAGGTACCATATGCTGCTGAGACAAAAGTGTATCCAATCATTGATGGATGGAATATTCTATATATGTCTATTAAGTCTAGGTTATTGATTGTGTTATTGAGTTCTATGGTTTCTTTGGTTGAATTTTCTTTGGAATATCTATCTATTGGTGACAGCAGTGTGTTAAAGTCCCCCAGAATTATTGTGTTGTGGTCTATGTGATTCTTGAAATTGAGAAGGATTTGTTTGATGTACAGGGACGTACCATTGTTTGGGGCATAAATATTTACTATCGTTATGTCTTCCTGATTTATGGTTCCCTTAAGCAGTAGAAAATGTCCTTCTTTATCCCTTCTGACTAACTTTGGCTTGAAGTCCACTTTATCTGATAAAAGAATGGAAATCCCCGCTTTTTCACTGAGTCCATGTGTGTGGTAGGTTTTTTCTCATCCTTTCACCTTTAGTCTGTGGATGTCTTTTTCTATGAGATGAGTCTCTTGCAGGCAGCATATTGTTGGGTCTTTCTTTTTAATCCCTTCAGCCAGTCTATGTCTTTTGATTGATGAGTTTAGGTCATTAACGTTCAGGGTTATTATTGAGAAATAAATTGTATTCCCAGACATTTGGCTTATTTTTGTTTATAAAGTTGGCTTTGTTTCTTCTTTGAGTGGTTTTTCTCTAAGGTAGTTCCTCCCTTTGCTGACCTCCATTGTTGTTTTTCATTTCCTCCTCATGGAATATTTTGTTGAGAATATTCTGTAGTGCAGGCTTTCTATATGTAAATTCTTTTAACTTTTGTTTATCATGGAAGGTTTTTATTTCATCTTCAAATCTGAAGGTTATTTTTGCTAGGTATAGGATTCTTGGTTGGCAACCATGTTCTTTTAGAGCTAGAAATATGTTGGTCCAGGCCCTTCTAGCTTTTAGAGTCTAGGTTGAGAAGTCGGCTGCTATCCGTATTGGTCTCCCCCTATATGTAATCTGACACTTTTCTTGTGGGACCTTCAAAATCCTATCTTTATTTTGAATGTTAGGCATTTTCATTATGATGTGTCTTGGAGTGGATCTGTTGTGATTCTGTGCATTTGGAGTTCTGTAAGCCTCTTGTATTTGATTTTCCATTTCATTGGTCAAGTTTGGGAAATTTTCTGATATTATTTCATTGAATAGGTTGTTCATTCCTTTGGTTTGTATCTCTCTGCCTTCCTCATTTCCAATAATTCTTAAATTTGGTCTTTTCATGATGTCCCATATTTCTTGGAGATTCTGTTCATGATTTCTTACTATTTTCTCTTTTTGGGCAACTTTATTTTCAAGATTAAATATTTTGTTTTCATTGTCTGAGGTTCTGTCTTCCAAGTGGTCTGGTCTGTTGGTGATGCTTTCCATTGGTTTATTTTCTCCTTCATTTCAAGGATTTCCGTTTTTTTTTTTGTTTGTTTGTTTGTTTGTTTGTTTGTTTTGTTTTGTTTTGTTTTGTTTTTGAGAATCTCTATCTCTTTTTTGAAATGATCTTTTGCTTCCTGCAGGTGCTCTTTCAGTTTATTGGTATTATCATTCATTGCCTGCATTTGCTCTCTTATCTCATCCTTTGCTTAGCGAATCATCTTAATCATGTATAAATCTGAAGTCATTTTCTGACATTTCTTCTAACATACTGTTATTGGATTCTGTTACTATAGAATCTAGATTGGTTTGGATCATTTTCTTCCCTCGTTTTTTCATGTTGTTCATGTATCTTCCCCTCTAGCAGTGCAGATCTGGGGTATTGCAGATTTCCCCTTATAGGCTTATAGTGGCCCTATAAGTTTCCAAAACCCATTCTTTAAAAGGAGATCAATATTAGCAGTGCCCAAATCAGACACTATGCAATCCTAGACCAAATATCCCCTATGGGGACCATAACAAAATTGTCATAATAAACAAAGTGAGTTCAAATGTTATCTTCAGTAAAACAAACAGCTTTGCAATAAGGTCTGCAGTTTCTAATGGAGGACAAAGAGGATGCAGAGGGATGTAGAATGTGGCTGTTAATGGGATAAGAAAAGAACATACAGAAGTTCTAGAAAATAGAAAGGGTGAGAGTGTAATCAAAAGAAACCGGATGTTAGCATGCAAAAAAGGGAGAAAGAGACTCTGCGGGAACAGGTAAAGAAAAGGAAAAGAGAGCAAGAAAAGTAAAGAAATAAAAAATTTTATAAAAAGGAGAAAAAAGAAAATCTACTGTATAGCAGTCATATACTAATGAAACCTCCCAGTGTTCAGTAGCCTGATGCATAAGAGGTACCTGACAATGAGCTTCAAGCCTCCAGAAGGCATCTCAGGATGGGATTTGCCCCACCCAAAGATTGGAGCTACAGCTTCCAGGATTATCCAAGATGGCTCTCTGGCTTCCAAATGTGTTGGCAAATGGGGATCTGCAGCTCAGGGGTGGATATGGTCAGCTGGAGGTCCTGGAGATGGGATGCAGTTGGTCCGGCAGGGGTCCTGGAGGTCCCGTGTGTCTGGTGTAGTTGTGGGAGCCTGGAGACCAGGTGCAATCAGTCCATCTGGAGTTCCGGTGATAGGGCACAGTCAGTTGGACTGGGGTCCTGGCGGCAGAGAGCAGTCGATGTGATGGCCCCAGAGGCAGGAAGTGATCAGTCAGCCTGAGGGATCCTGGAAATGGGGCTCAGCCAGTCCGGCCAGGGGTCCTACGAGGCCTAGCTGTTTTCTCAAAATGGCAGCAACCACATGTAATCAAACCTGCAGATACTGTAGCAGTGAACTTCCAGGAAACAGCAGACATCTGGTGCTCCACTGGTAGTTGATGATCAGTTTGCTGACTGTTGTCGGATGATCGGGAGGTGAATCTTGAGTGTTGCGTGATGGATAGGAGTAAGGCAGGTGATGGACAGGCGAGAGGCAGGTAAATGGCAGATGATAGACGCCTGACAGTGAGCAATCTGCTCTCAAAAAACGTGTCGATATGCTGGCAGACTGCAGGTGATCACAGCAGACAAATGGGTAAACACCAGGGGATTGATAAGCAGCAAAAACTGCCTGACCAAGAAACAGATATCCTCTGCTTGAATCCGGCGTTTTGGAGCAACAAGGAACACAGCCTCCCTCTTTCTCTTTTCCTTTTGATGGATACAACTGAACTCTCAAAGATAGCCAAACACTCCCACATAATTTCATATCCCTCTGCAGAGATAACACAGTGAATATCTGATAGGGTTGTGCCAGAAATGTTCTTACATTGCATTTCTTTTGGTATTTGAAGAAGAGCATTTTCTTTAGATGAATACAGAAAACCATCAAAAAATTGTTTACTCTTTCAAATTTTTTCCTAGTGTTCAACACCTACGATTAATTCCAAGACTGTGATATTCTATTCCTCTGTGTCCTGTGTGCTCTCAGACACAAGTGCCTGCATTTACCTGCATGGTGTCAGCTTTGCTGGAGGGACTGGTGGTGAGATGTCCTTGAGACCCTGGGCTCATGACGATAGAGCACACTGTGTCACAAAGGTGAAGAAAGAACTGGTGATTTGAAATCAGTGGCAGTGTTTATTATACGTAAGTGCTTCTCATCAGAAGAGTTCAACTGAAAAAAAATATTAAAGAGGTAAGGAGATCCTGAAACATGCTTTGGGAGGTTGCAGCCAACCAGGAAGGCCGGGAAGGTCACAGGCGCTGCATTTGAGGAAGGGTTAAAAACCAGAATGCTAGAGGGATCCAAGATGGCAGACTAGAGGAAGGCTGCATTCCTTGTCACTCCGTAACTCTGGTTTCAAGCAGAGGATATCTGTTTCTTGGTAAGGCAGTTTTTGCTGCTTATCAATCCCCTGCTGTTTACCCCATTTGTCTGCTGTGATCACCTGCAGTTTCCCAGCATATTGACACGTTTTTTGAGTGCAGATAACTCACTGTCAGGACCCTATCATTTGCCATTTGACTGCCTCTCGCCTGTCCATCACCTGCCTTACAACTATCCATCACCCAACGCACGAGATTCACCTCCCGATCGTCCAACAACAGTCAGCAAACTGATCGCTGACCACCAGTGGAGCACCAGCTGCCTCCTGTTGCCTGGAAGTTCACTGTTACAGTACCTGAATATTTGATTACATGTGGCTGCCACCACTTTGAGACAACAGCCAGGCCTCATAGGACCCCTGGCCGGAATGACTGAGCCCCATCTCCAGGATCCCTCAGCCTGACTGATCACTCCTTGCTTCTCAGGCCCTCACATTGACTGACTGCTCCCTGCTGCCAAGACCCCCAGACCAACTGACTGGGCCCTATCACCGGGACCCCAGACTGACAGACTGCACCTGGCCTCCAGGATCCCATAACCACACCAATCACACACGACCTCCAGGACCCCTGCCTGACCAACCACATCTGGCCTCCAGGACCTCCCTGCTGACCATGGCCACACCCTGAGCTGCAGATCCCCATTTGCCAACAAATTTCGAAGCAAGAGAGGCCATCTTTGATAATCCTGGAAGTCATAGATCCGATCTGTAGGTAGGGCAAAAGCCCATCCTGAGATGCCTGCTGGAGGCTTGAAGCTCATTGTCAGGTACCTCTCATGCATCAGGCTACTGAACTCTGAGAGGTTTCATTAGTATATGACTGTTATACAGTAGATATTCTTTTTTCTCCTTTTTAAAAAATATTAAGTTTTTATTATTTTACTTTTCTTGCTCTCTTTCTTTTTGTTTAACTGTTCCCTCAGAGTCTTTTTCTCCCTTTTTTGCATGCTAACATCCAATTTCTTTTGATTATACTCTCACCCTTTCTATTATCTAGAACTTCTGTATATTCTTTTCTTATCCTATTAACAGCCACATTCTATATCCCTGTACATTCTTTTTCTCCTCCATTGGAAATTGCAGACCTTATTGCACATCTGTTTGTTTTACTGAAGATAATATTTGAACTCATTCTGTTTATTATGACAATTTTGTTATTGTCCCCATAGGGGCTATTTGGTCTAGGATAGAATAGTGTCTGAATTGGGTACGGCAAATATTGATCTCCCCTTAAAGAAAGGGTTATGGAAACCTATAGGGCCAATATAAGCCTATAGTGGGAACTCTGCAATACCCCATATCTGCACTGCTAGAGGGGAAGTTACATGAACAACATGAAAAAACAAGGGAAGAAAATGATCCAAACCAATCTAGATTCTATAGTAATAGAATCCAATGACAGTATGTTAGAAGAAATGTCAGAAAAGGACTTCAGATTATACATGATTAAGATGATTCACGAAGCAAAGGATGAGATAAGAGAGCAAATGCAGGCAATGAATGATAATACCAATAAGCTGAGAGAACAATTGCAGGAAGCAAAAGATCATTTGTACAAAGAGATAGAGATTCTCAAAAAAAAAAAAAAACAAATGGAAATTCTTGAAATGAAGGAAACAATAAACCTAATAAAAATCTCAATGGAAAGCATCACCAAAAGAAGGGACCACTTGGAAGACAGAACCTCAGACAATGAAGACAAAATATTTAATCTTGAAAAGTTGCCCAAACAGAGAAGATGGGAAGAAATCATGAACAGAATCTCCAAGAAATATGGGACATCATGACAAGACCAAATTTAAGAATTATTGGGATTGAGGAAGGGACAGAGATACAAACCAAAGCAATGAACAAACTATTCAATGAAATAATATCAGAAAATTTCCCAAACCTGAAGAATGAAATGGAAAATCGATTACAAGAGGGTTACAGAACACCAAATGCACAAAATAACAACAGATCCACGCCAAGGCACATTATAATGAAAATGCCTAACATTCAAAATAAAGATAGGATTTTGAAGGCCATGAGAGAAAAGCATCAGATTACATATAGGGGGAGACCAATATGGATAGCAGCCAACTTCTCAACCTAGTCTCTAAATGCTAGATGGGCCTGGAGCAACACATTTCAAGCTCTGAAAGAACATGGTTGCCAACCAAGAATCCTGTCCCAAGCAAAACTAACCTTCAGATTTGAAGATGAAATAAAAACCTTCCATGATAAACAAAAGTTAAAAGAATTTACAAATAGAAAGCCTGCACTACAGAATATTCTCAACAAAATATTCCATGAGGAGGAAATGAAAAACAACAATGGAGGTCAGCAAAGGGAGGAACTACCTTAGAGAAAAACCACTCAAAGAAGAAACCAAGCCAACTTAAAAAACAAAAATAAGCCAAATGACTGGGAATACAAATCATATCTCAATAATAACCCTGAACGCTAATGGCCTAAACTCATCAATCAAAAGACATAGACTAGCAGAATGGATTAAAAAGAAAGACCCAACAATATGCTGCCTGCAAGAGACTCATCTCATAGAAAAAGACATCCACAGACTAAAGGTGAAAGGATGGGAAAAAACCTACCACACACATGGACTCAGTAAAAAAGCAGGGGTTTCCTTCCTTATATCAGATAAAGTGGACTTCAAGCCAAAGTTAGTCAGAAGGGATAAAGAAGGACATTTCCTACTGCTTAAGGGAACCATAAATCAGGAAGACATAACAATAGTAAATATTTATGCCCCAAACAATGGTGCATCCCTGTACATTAAACAAATCCTATTCAATTTCAAGAATCACATAGACCACAACACATTATTTCTGGGTGAATTTAATGCACTGCTGTCACCACTAGATAGATCTTCCAAACGAAAACCAACCAAAGAAACCATAGAACTCAATAACACAATCAATAACCAATACTTAATAGACATATATAGAATATTCCATCCATCAAAGAGCGGATTCACTTTCTTCTCAGCAGCACGTGGAACCTTCTCTAAAATAGACCATATGTTATGCCACAGTGTTGCCCTTAGTAAATGCAAAAAAATAATATAGATACTCCCTTGTGTTCTATCAGATCATAATGGACTAAGAGTAGAAATCAATGACAAAATAAAAAACAGAATTCACTCCAACACCTAGAGAATAAATAATATGCTATTGAATGAAACAAGGATAACAAAAAACATCAGGGAGGAGATAAAAAAAATCTTAGAGGTGAATGAGAATAAGGATACAACATATCAAAATCTCTGGAACACTATAAGAATGGTACTGAAAGGAAAATTCATTGTATGGAGCACATTGCAGAAAAGAATGAAAAGTCAACAACAAAATGACCTAACATTAGAGATCAAAGCCCTAGAAAAATAAGAACAGAAATATAGCTAATGTAGTAGAAGACAGGAAATAATTTGAAATCAATGAAAATGAAACAAAAGAAACAATTCCAAAAATTGACAAAACTAAATGTTGGTTCTTTGAGAAAGTGAACAAAAGAGACAAACTCTCAGCCACACTAACAAAGAAAAGGAGAGAGAAGACTCAAATTACTAAAATTCATGATGAAATAGGAAATATCACGACAGACACCACTGACATACAGAACATAATGAGAAGCTACTTTGAAAATCAGTATTCCAAAAAAATAGAAACCACCGAGACATTGACAAATTTCTAGAAACATATGCTCCTCCCAAAGTGAAAGAGGAGGCCATACTCAATTTAAACAGATTAACATCAAGCAATGAAACAGAAAAAGCCATTAAAAATCTACTATATGAGAAAAACCCAGGACCAGATGGATTCTCAGCTGAGTTCTACAAGACCTTCAAAGAACTCATTCCAATTCTTCTTAAAGTATTCCAGGAAATAGAAAATGAGATTACCCTACCGAACTCATTTTATTAAGGAAATGTCACACTCATACCCAAACCAGGAAAAGACACATCAAGGAAAAAAAATTTTAGACCAATATCCTTGATGAATACAGATGCAAAGATCTTTAACAAAATATTGGCAAACCATATCCAAAAACATATTAAGAAAATTGTGCACCACGATCAAGTGGGGTTCATTCCTGGAATGCAAGGGTGGTTTAACACCCGTAAATCAATATACATAATTCATCATGTCAATAGACTTAAGGATAAGAATCATATGGTTATTTAAATTGATACAAATAAAGTGTTTGACAAAATACAACACCCCTTCATGCTCAAAACACTAGAGAAAATAGGGATTGTAGGAACATAACTGAACATTGTAAAGGATACTTATGCCAAGCCCATGGCCAACATCATTCTTAATGGAGAAAAAGTGAAACCATTCCGTTTAAAAATGGGAACAAGACAGGTATGTCCACTTTCACCACTTCTGTTCAACATTGTCCACAAAACTCTAGCCAGAGCAATTAGGCAGACCAAAGAAATTAAACGGATATGAATAGGAAAAGAGGAACTTAGGCTGTCACTATTCGCTGATGACATGATTCTATACTTAGAGGATCCAAGAACCTCCAGAAAACTTCTAGACCTTATCAATGACTTCAGCAAAATAGCAGTCTATAAAATCAACATGCATAAATCTAAACATTTTTATATGCAAGTGATGAAACAGCTGAAACGGAAATGAGGAAAACAACACCATTTGCACTAGCCTCAAAAATAAATAAAATACTTGGGAATCAATCTAACCATAGAGGTAAATGATCTCTACAATGAAAACTACAAAACACTGAAGAAAGAAATTGAGGAAGACCTTAGAAGATGGAAAGATCTCCCATGTTCTTGGATTGGCAGAATTAATATTGTCAAAATGGCCATACTACCAAAAGTGCTATAGAGATTCAATGCAATTCCAATTAAATTTCCAATGATGAACCTTACATAAATAGAGCAAGCAATCATGAAATTCATCTGGAAGAATAAGAAACCCAGAAGAGCTAAAGCAATCCTTTACAGGAAGAATGAAACGGGGTATCGCAATACCAGAACCTCAACTATACTACAAAGGAATAGTAACAAAAACGGCATGGTACTGGCACCAAAATAGACATGTAGATCAATGGTACAGAATAGAGGACACAGACACTAACCCAAATAAATAAATCTTTCTCATACTAGACAAAGGTGCCAAAAATATGCAATGGAGAAAGATAGCCTCTTCAACAAATGGTGCTGTGAAAACTGGAAATCCATATGCAACAGAATGAAACGAAACCCCTATCTCTCACCCTGCCCAAAACTCAACTCAAAATGGATCAATGACCTTGAAATCATACCAGAGACCCTGCATCTTATAGAAGAAAATGTAGGTCCAAATCTTCACCTTGTTGGCTTAGGATCAGACTTAATTAACAGGATTCCCATAGCACAAGAAATAAAAGCAAGAATCAATATCTGGGATAGATTCAAACTAAGTAGCTTTCTCTCAGCAAAGGAATCAGCAATGTGAAGAGAGAGCCTACAGAGTGGGAGAATATCTTTCCCACTCATACTTCAGATAGAGCACTAATTTCCAGAATATATAAAGAACTCAAAAAACTCTACACCATGAATACAAATAACTCAATGAACAAGTGGTTAAGGATATGAACAGACACTTCACCAAAGATCTACAAGCAATCAACAAACATATGAAAAAATGTTCACCATCTTTAGTAATAAGGGAAATGCAAATCAAAACTACACTAAGATTCCATATCACCCCAATTAGAATGGCGATTATCAAGAATACAAGCAACAATAATTGTTGGTGAGGATGTGGGGAAAAAGGTACACTCATACATTGCTGGTGGGACTGCAAATTAGTGCAGCCACTCTGGAAAGCAGTATGGAGATTCCTCAGAAACCTTGGAATGGAACCACCATTTGACCCAGCTATCCCACTCCTTGGTCTATACCCAAAGGACTTAAAATCAGCATACTACAGAGATACAGCCACATCAATGTTCACAGCTGCTCAATTCACAATAGCCAGACTATGTAACCAATCTAGATGTCCTTCAATTAATGAATGGATAAAGAAGATGTGGTATATTTATACAATGGAATATTACTCAGCTATAAAAAATAATAAAATTATGGCATATGCAGACAAATGGATGAAATCGGAGAATATCATGTTAAGTGAGATAAGCCACTCTCAAAATTCCGAAAGACGAATGATGTCACTGATAAGCGGATGATGATAGATAATGGGGGTTGGGAGGGGGGCAAGAATGGAGGAAGGAGGGACTGTATAGAGGGAAAAGAGGGGTGGGAGGGGTGGGGGGAAGGAAAAAATTACAGAATGAATCAAATATCATTACCCTATGTAAATGTATGATTACGCAAATGGTATGCTGTTACTCCATGTACAAACAGAAACATGTGTCCCATTTGTTTACAGTAAAAATAAATTTAAAAAAACAATATCTATGTATGCATTTATTAAAAAATAAAAATTAAAAAAAAACTTTCCCTTCCTTCAATCAATTATAAGTCAGGGAACAGTTCATCTGGATTGGCCAGGCCAAGGACATGTTAAGGGTATGGGCCAAGGTTGGCCATTAATCTCTCTGACTCCCTTCTCCTCTTCCACTCCTTCCTCTTCCTTTCCTCCTTCCATTCTTCATTCTCCCCTCTCTCCTATCTTTTCATGATCCTAGAAAAAATTACTGTACCCCTATCTATTAAGAAGTGCCATTTCCCTCCCTACCTTGGAGTCTAAGGGATAAATGGAGAGAGGCCCAGAGATACGGTCTTTGTGCTAATCTAGGTGAGGCAGAGGAAGACCCATGTGATCCTCAGAACCACATGACTTTTGAAGGGAGAAAGGTGGCTTGAGAGCAGGATCCTGTGTCCTCCTCACAGCACGTATGCTCTTGATGGTGCCTTTCACAAACTCACTCCAATTCAAAGATCAAACGCGACCAGAATTCCATTGTATGCTGAAGAGAGAGGTGATAGGAAGGTCTTGGACCAAAAAGGGAACCAGGGGTTGGCA
Source organism: Sciurus vulgaris (assembly GCF_902686455.1). Classification (NCBI taxonomy): domain Eukaryota; kingdom Metazoa; phylum Chordata; class Mammalia; order Rodentia; family Sciuridae; genus Sciurus; species Sciurus vulgaris. Next base: position 559,267 of record NW_027632879.1, on the reverse strand, counting down.
GGGTCGATTCAATGCTGAAGGCGAAAATGCAGGAAGTGGATATGGCAACGTGGGTGTAGCAGGTGGGGTGTAGGAGGCAATATGGTGTCTGTTAGTATTCCTATGGAATATTCATGGATAACTGGTGTCTGACAATTCTCTTTGGCAAGAGAGTGTCAATCAAAAATGGATCACAAAATGGTAATTTGAACAATAGGAGAAATACTTCAAGTTTTTCCCTTAAACATAAATCTTTCCTGAAAGCAGAAATTCCCTCGTCAAATCTATCTTCACCCTGCAGCTCTCGATGTTATCAGAGTTCTTATCACAAGCCAATTTCTCCATTCCCTGGCTCCCCGTGACTTTCAGCAACTTCACTTCCTCATCCCTCCCTCCTATGGTTTTACCTTCCACCATTGTGACACCTTGAGAATGCCAGGTGTAGTCCTCCTCCAGCTGTCTGCAGTACATCACCTCTGTCTGGGACATGCCACTATCGTTTTCCTTCCTAGACAATCCTTTAGGTCTCAGCTTAAATGGCACCTCTGTCGTGACCAGTGCGACCAAACTCTTGGGTCTATCCAGAGGTGATGAGGAATTGGAAAATAAAGAATCACAAAGATCTTGAAGATGAAGCTGGGTTCAGGTGGAGCTCTGCTCACTAATGGAGATGCAGATCTAAAGAGTTACTCCAGCGATCTTTATTTATATCTGTCTCATTATCAGGTTAAAGTCTATGCAAACATTATTCTCTGTATTCAGGAAAGTTACAGAAACTTGGACATCTGTGTAGCTTTTCCATAGCTGCAATCCACAGTTGCAAAGTGCAATGTTAGGAGCTTTGTGTGGCTCTCAAGAAAGTCCATTGTTAATAGTTGCTATAAGACAGGCAAGAACTGAAGAAGTGGAGCTGGTGAAATATTGTGGTTGTTTAGCATAAGAGTTCCTTCCTTCCCAGGAGCTGTGTGCCTGAGATCAAGGTCAGGGCTAGTAGGACGCTTGCACAGAGCTTGCTCATGCAGGGCACTGGCACAGCAACTGAGCATCCTGTTTCTGTGCCCTTGCACAGAAAAATTCCCAGGCACCGGGCATGCCACAGCCATGAAGTCATCAGAGACCCTGATCTCAGTCACTGCTCTCCCATCCTCCATCACTGCTGTCAACACACCTCCTTCAAAAATTTGGGCCAGGGAACCTTTGGATGATCCTCTTTCAGCAGGTGGGTTACTTCCAGGCTTTTTCTGTGTGTCATTACTTCTTTCTCTAGAGTCAAAGATCTGGATACATTGTTTTCTTTCTTCATAGAAAGAGTAAATATAGATACAAATTGTCACTCGGGGAACCCCAACACCATAAGACATGGGCCATTCTATGCCCTTCCTTCACCCGGCCAGGAGGAGTTCCTGGAGGGTCCTGAGTGTGCTTTGTCCCTGGGGTTGTGGGCTAGTTCTCATAACTCATGGGATGTCATCAGGCCTGTGATTCAGGTCTGTACCTACAAGAAGATCTGACCACCCATTTGGTGCAAACCAAGACCCCAAGATCAACCAGGACCAGCTTTCCTCCAGCCACCTCAGTTGGGTAAAGCAAATTGTCTTCAATTTGCATTAGGTAGAGACTGAACTCAAAACCCAGCCCCGACGCTTACTTAACAAAGTCACTTATCCTGTGTCTCAGTTCCTTCATCTGTACCCTGGGGATAATAACAGTACCTCTCCAGGAGCAGATGCAAGGACCAAAGAGAACATATAGAGTCTTCCAGACACATGGGCTTCTGAGTGTCTGCTCTGATGACGATAATGATGATGCTGATCACGACATCGTCAAAGGTACTGTCCCTATTCTGTCCTTGGGCTGTGTTGGTTGGCTGGGAAACATTCCAAGTTCAATACTATCTGGTACCTCACACAGGCTTAAGCATGATTAGCACACTGGGCAAGATGACTGGAAGTTTTCCTTCACTTGTGTACTTGCCCCTCCCCCTGTCTTTGAACATTTGTACCAGCTGGTGATTTGGTATGCACCAACACTGCCCATTGACAGGCAAGTCAGAGAGAATGCAATCCTAAGAGCTCAGATATTAGTTCATTGACTCTGCATCTTGGCAGTATGATTGATGGGAGTCTTATTGTGAATGTATAAATCTGCATTCCTTTCTTCCCATGGTGGTGCATCGAGGTTTTGGTCTCGCACAACATGCCCTGGTGCATTGAAGATAATGGAGCTCTAATGACCCTGTTGGCTTTCGCATGAAAGCTGGCCACTGCCCCATCAGCTCGAATGACAGAAATGACTGGGTCAATGACATCCACACGCCCATTGCCTAGGAAAGACCACAGAAACTCCCAAGGCTGGAGACAGAAAGCATCTGTCGATACCACATCAATTCCACGACATTTACGGAGCTCCTGTCGGGGTGAGGATTCAGGTGACACAGCACCTGGCACATGGATGGGCATGAAATAGCTTATTGTTAAAATCATGAATGGTTGAGCAATTAAAAACGATTCAGAACATTTTATCCAGAATGAATGGAAGTCTGCATATCGTGAAGTCACTGCAGAATCTGTGATGTTTTCCTTTTTGCAAAAAACAGCCATCAAACCTGAAAGCAATTAGTCAGAAGAGAATATATGGCAAAACCCCAAAGATGTTAGCTCAGCGACCACCCATGTGATGACCTCACAAACCCAGGTGAGTGGTAATGACTGAGCCACTAAAACATGAAGATTCCGAGACTTACCTGAATTCTAAGCAGGCTTTGACCATCAGCCATAGACACGAATTGGGTTGCTGTTTTCCTAATTCTGACAGATAATATTTAGTCCATAATATTTAGTCTATAACCTCTGAGAATGGGTCACATGTTATAGGAGAGAGAAACTTCTGTGGAAAGTCACAAGGAAGATGCTTTCTAACCTAGGGAAGTTATGGAAAAGGAGGTATTTAGGGTAGATCTGGAAGCAGGGGAGAGTTCCTCATTGCACAATCTGGACTGAGAAAATAGTAGGAAGAAATAGCAAGACAGCAGGATAGCGCGAGGTTTTTCCAAGTGCGTCCTAAGGAACCCTGTGTCCAAATTCACCTGGGGGTAACCATGCCCAGCCTACCCGGTCAGCATTTTGTAGAAAGGGTCCAAGCAGCTGAATTCTAAAAGACTCCGCCACTGTTATGTGCTGCCTTTGGGGGAGCTATATTCCAAAAAGTGTCAATATTGCATTTTAATTTATTCTCTCAACTCTCTAGGGCAGTAGGCATGATGGCTCCCCATTTTATGGCTAGGGATGCTGAGGCTAGGGGAGGTGATGCAATTTGTTCGCAGTTACCCCACCAATAAGTAAAAAGCTGTGATTCACACTTCTTCTCTTCCTTCCCACCCTCTCTGAATACAGGACTACAGGACAGGGTGCATGAAGGGTGGACCCGAATGTGGGCTAGGGTCCAGTTGAGAGAGGGGGCCCACCCCGGTGCAAGCCCAAGAAACCTCCTTATTAAGTTTGCACACTAGCTTGGGGACGAGAAGAAAACTGCTGGAAGATTTAATGAAGGAAAAAAAGAATTTTCTGTGTGCGTGTGTGTGTTTGAGAGCTAGATATATGTGATTGTTCTTTTTTGTGCTGTTTTGTTTTGTAAGAGAGGAGCTGGAAGGCTCCAATAGGAGACGTGATAATGCCATGGAAATGCTAATGGCCCTGATCCATTCAGGACACACCGCACATGTGCGCTGGAAGATCCGGTGACACTCCTTAAAGGTGTGCGATGATCATGAGTTCATCAAAAATTGAGAAAAAATTGAGAAAAATTGAGCTAGAGGTAGTGACTTTGAACGAGTACATTCTGATAATAGTAGTGGTAGAGATTGATAAATATAATTATACTGTTTTATATCTGTAAAACAGAGAGAAAGGACACCCCACTGTGTGGCAGACCTTTGGTGGATTGGAGGTCGGGCTCACCTGGTCCTCCAGTGCCCTGCACAAAGATCAGCTTCCAAGGTCCATGCCCCTCACCCTCCTCTACCTTCTGGTGTGACTTTGGGTGATACCCAATATTATGTTATCAACTTCCTTCTTTGCTCTGTTGTTCATTGCTTGTGTCCTCCCACTAGACTGTATGTGCCATACACTTAAGAGACCCTTGTCTCCATGTCCCCCATATCCAGGACTGTGTCTGTTGAGTCCCGGACGTTGCACAAATATTCGTCGAATGAGAGAAAAATGGATTGGTACAAAAGCATCCTCTAATTCATAGAAGAAGTCCACGAATTCGAATTCATTCTCTGTTCTGACTTCCATTGCTTGATGATGTCGTTTAAAATGAACTTTAAAATCCAAACTTTTTTTCTCAATTTTTGACAAACTCGTGATCATCGCACACCTTTACAGAGTGTCACCGGATCTTCCAGCACACGTGTGCGGTGTGTCCTGAATGGATCAGGGCCCTTAGCATTTCCATGGCTTTATCACGTCTCCTATTGGAGCCTTCCAGCTGCTCTCTTCCAAAACAAAACAGCACAAAAAAGAACAATCACATATATCTAGCTCTCAAACATACACATGCACACAGAAAATTCTTTTTTTCTTCATTAAATCTTCCAGGGGTTTTCTTCTCCTCGTCCAAGCTAGCGTGCAAACTTAATAAGGAGGTTTCTTGGGCTTGCACAGGGGTGGGCCCCCTCTCTCAGCTGGACCCCAGCCCACGTTTGGGTCCGCCCATCTGCACCTTCTCAGCCTGCCCCCCGGCTCTGGCAGGCTTCCGGAGGCCATGGTCCTGTGGTCCCAGCCTCGGCTAGTCACGCCGGGCCTCCACTGCACCTGCATTTGCACCTTCTGTTCCATTCCAACATGTGAACATTTGATCCGAGTTTGTCTGCCCCCAGATTCCACTGTGCCAACACCACGAAGGCAGGGGTGGGGCTTCTCTCCCGCCTCCTGCCTGCTCAGCACTTAGCACAGTGGTGGAGAGTCGGCGCTCCATGAAGATTGCACAGGGAACAAATAAACGCACACATGCAGAGTCTGGGGGTCATCGCCTGCTGAAATGACCTCCAAGGGTGGGACAAACACAGCCACCCAACTCCTGAGATGTTGTTGGCAAAGGAACGATTTCAGGCCCTGGGCTTGTAACAGGGTTGGGCTCAGTCCCACTTCCTCTCCAAGCCTCACCTCTCACTGAGGGGTCAGATCCTTTTCATATTACCCAAGACCTCTGGCCTTGGCCCCAGGAGCCGAAGCCAGGACTAAGTCCACGCCCCACATAGCAACCACTCGGGGATGGCCTCTTCTGCAAGTGTATTATTCAAGCCCCTAGCTAAAAAAAGAAAAGAATAAAGAAACAATATGTCTGATCCTAGAGGTGAAAATTCGCAACTAACTCAGCATCTCTGAATGCTAGCAAAATTTGAAGCAATCTAGAGAATTGTGCTGAAATTGCAAAGCCAGGAAGCCGAGGGGAAGAGGCCCTGCTAACTCTATATTCAGAGATTGAGAGAGAAGCCCAGGGCTGGTGCAGAGGCCACGGGGAAGGGAGGGAGGGCAGGGTGCAGGAGAAAACCACATGGAAACCGTTTATGGCTTTTGTTTAACTCTAATTACAAAAACCAGAAACACACACATCTCCCAAAATTAACCATCCAAAGATAACAACTTGTAACATTTAGCTGTTCGCCATGAAAAGTGTGGGCCTCAGGAGGCACTGATTACCTCCTTCACCTGGCAGCTCGGCAAAGTGGCAGTGGGGGCTGGTGGGGGGTAAGGGGGGGCTGGCAAAGGTCAGGAGTGGAGAACGTGGACTTTGTAATCAGACCTTCATTTACCAATTGAGCAATTTCTGGCAAGGCACTCAAGCCTGAATTTCCTTACCTAATAAACTGGGGACAAAAGTGGAATCGATCTCCTGAGTCAAGAGGCTCAAATGAAGTAAAAGATGTCAGCTATGAATGCTGAGCCTGGTGCATAATAGATGCTTGAGTAGTTATCACTATGATGAATATAATGTGTAATGTCAGGAAAATATCAGTAGCCTCTTTCTCCCTAACATCAATTTTTGATCCCCCAAAGTATTAGGGTGATGGATCTGCTCAGAAAATCCCCTAGTGTTGGACACATATGTTGTTGTCTTTTTTTTTTTTTTTTTTTTTTCCTGTTGGCGGGGATCAAGGATCTCTAGGAAAAAAGAGAGAGTGAGAAGCACAAACGGTTCCCCACTGATGTGCCGGTACCACAGGTGGAAGTGCCAAGGACAGATGGGCTCCCAAGAAGGAAGGAGGGAGGAAGGTATAACAGCTGGAATTATTGGAAGGAGGACAAACCTCTGTTCTTCATTCTTGTACTGACCAAATTGTTTCACTGGATTGAGGACAAAAGTAATAGAACAGTACACAGAAACTACTGTTATATTTTTAAAATGAAATTCAGACAACCTATATCCTTTTTTAAAAAAAAATAATTTCCTTTATCCTGACCTACAGAGTTCATGATAAAGATCTGGCACAGTCTCCCTCCTGACTACATCGCCTGTTACTCTCCTCTTTTCTCCCTCCAGTCTAACCACACCTGCCTCCTTGTCTGACTTTAAACCTACAAAACTCATTCCTGCCTCAGGACCTTTGCACTTCCTCCCTGTTTTCTTCACCTGGAATGCTCTCCCCAGGTCTTTGCATAATGTCCAGTTTAGGATTCAGGTCTTTGTACCTCCTCTGAAACATCTTCCCTGACTGCCCTATCTAAAATAGCTCCCCTCCAGACCACCACTGCCCTCCTGCCCTACAGGGCAATAATTCCTTAGAGATCGTGTTTTTCCTTCATAGCATTAACTTGTATCTGAAATTATCCATTTGTTTATTGTAGGTCTTCTCTGCTAAAACATAAGCTATAGCTGTGTCTCTGTGTTCACCAATGTAGCCCCAGTGCCTAGGACAGTGCTTGGAATATAATAGGTGCTCATTACATATCTGTGGAATGAATCTCTTAGCTGGTTTGAGCTTCCCTGGAGGAAGGTAAGCACACGACCCTGGTCCTTGATTTTTATGTTCTGGAGGCTTATGTGCCCCCTAAATTCATGTGTTGATGGTTAATCTTTGGTGTGGTGGTATTAAGAGGTGGGGTCTCCACCTGGCACTATTGTGCCTGCCTATCATCCCAGAGGCTGGGGAGGCTGAGACAGGAGGATGGCAAATTCAAAGCCAGCCTCTGCAACTTAGTGAGGCCCTAAGTGACTCAGCGAGACACTGTCTCTAAACAAAACATTTAAAAAGGGCTGTGGATGTGGCTCAGTGGTTGAGTCCCCTGGGTTCAATCCCCAGTACCAAAAAAGTGGGACCTCTGAGAGCCAATCAGGTCATGAGGCTCCATCCTCACAAATGCCCTTGTAATGAAGGCTGAGGGAGCATGTTTGCACCTTGCACCAGGAGGATGCAGTGAGAAGCCAAACACCTGCAGTTCAAAGAGGGCCCTCGCCAGAAACCAGCCACTCTGGCACCCCAATCTTGGACTTCCCAGTCTTCACCATTGCAAAGAAGAAATCTCTGTTGTGTCTAAGCTACTTGGTTTATGGCATTTTGTTACAGCCCCACAATGGGACTAAGTGCCTCAGTGGTGAAGGACAGTGACGAAAGCATTCATTGGCACAGTGGTTCGGGTCACGTGATACTGGGCGAGGTATTTGAGCACTCCGTGCCTCGGTTTCTCATCTATGAAATGGGCAGGACAATGACATCGACTTTCTTGGGTTACTGCAAGGATTAAATGAGATGATGTACAGAAATTGCTTAGCGACCTTCTCTGGTACTTAGCCCTTTGGGGAACATTCTTCTAATTCCTCAGCTACTTCTTTAAGTCATTCTCTCTCCCCTGATATTTTGGTTTTATATTTTTCGCTCAAATATTCACCCATTTAGTTACTCCCTTGGCATTGAGGGTCTCATTCTCTCCCAGTTCGTGCTTCTGCCTCTTCACCTCCATCTGTCCATCTGCCCATCTATATGGAAGGATCCTGAAGCAACAGTAAGAAAAAAGAGCAGCAAGCGGCTTAAACCCTTATGTGTCCACCCCAATTATGTCTGCATGCACCTCTGTTCCCTGATTCCCCAAATCTCCTCCTCGCCTGGGGTCACAGGGCCAATGCCTCAGCATGCAGACCTCCCCTCCCTGCAGCGTGGGCCTCCTGCCCTCTCTGCCTGTCCAGTGTTCCATGTGCAAACAGCGCTGCCCCCTTCAGGCAGGGTGCACACCACACCCCAGCCCGGGATGCTGCCGAATCTCTTTCCCTAACCCACACTGGCTTGGTGCTCTTCCCTAGGTTCCTAAAACACCCAGTGCCAAGGCCACCTCCTCTGCCCCAGTCCAGTGGGTCTTCAAGTTCCCAGGGTGGCGAGGCCAGGGGTTTGGGGGTGATGCTGAAGACAATCAGAATGAGACCGAATCATAATGGTGCTGGAAAGTGCCTCTGGATTTGGCTCCTACCACCAAGTATGAAGAACCAGATTCAAACCTGTCGCACAACAGGGTCAAGCCAGCTGGTCAGAGTGGACGCTGGCTGTCCATAACCCGCACAGCTGTACCATTGCCCACCAGCTGCATAGCAGCCCCTCAGCAGGCAGAAGGCATCGTACCAGCCCATGTAACCGAGGCAGAAATGGAAGCTCAGAGAGAAGAAGAGGAAAAGTCAGTGTGGCTGGCAGATCTGGGGTGTACTGAGTCCCGAGCCGGCTTGCTTACCACTTGTTTCGTGTGCTTATGAATTTATTCATATTTATTATGAATAAATAAATCACTGAGTAAACAGCAGTGATTTCCTCCATTTTTCGAATTTTGAAACATCTCAAGCCTACGGTAAAGTCAGTTTATTGAATACGCCTATACCTGTCAAGCAGACTCATCAAATTCTCCCCTGCCCTCCCTCCCTCTGAAGGGGTGTACACACTGTATCCACTTCCACTGGGAAGCTGAGATCCCCAGGGCAGCCCATCCCTAGCGACTGCACGGGGTTTGTACAGAAACTCCTCCCTAGCTTGTCAGCCTGTTTGTGCCGTTTGACACAGGAAGTGATCCCTCCTGTTCTTCCAGAGATGCCTGCTGCCCACCCCACCTTCTAGCAGCAGCCTCCGCAGCTACAGCCATGCTACGTGGAACCCACCCCCTGGCATGGATAACAGGGAGGGTCTCTGTCCTAAAGAGAGCACAGTCTTGGGATGCCAGGTACCTATCTGAATGGGATGAATCCAATCAGATTCTCCCATTTTGCAACATGAACTAAGAGAAGATAATTCCTAGAGAGTCGCAGACACTAAAACTTAGTAGGTCGGGTAGACTCCAGGACCACAAAAGGGAGATGCAACAGTTAAATGAAGGTAATTGAGAAAAATATTTATCATGATAATAATACAGAAATACCCATTTATTGAGCACATTTTGTGTGCTGCACTGCAGGATCGTGAACTTGTTCCACACTGACAACAGAATCTACGCTTCCATCTCCCCTGTTGAGAGGCACAGGTCAGCTAAGCAACTCACCTGGGGCCACACAACCAGCAATCGAAGAAGCCTGTGTTAGTGACACTTTCCTGTGGGTTCCAAGGCACTCTCCCTGGGACTGACCACTCCACTTTGGCGCTGGAGTGAGTTTCTGTTGACTCCAACAAAGGACACCTGACCAAAACCCTGGGCCTGCCTGGGCCTTCAGCGTGTCTCCAGTCTGGTACTGGATTTCCCCCAAGAATGTGTCTGCCATGGTGACTGATGGCCCTGAAGTTTGTAAAAGGGACCTCGCACATATTCTTGGAAGCCAAGGCTGGTGCCTGAAGATTAATCATAAATGACCCATCACCAAAAAATTCAATAAGCACAAACTGTCTTCGATGACTTACCGATTGAGGTGCCGCCTTTGATTTATTATAAATGTCAGAGAAAACTTACCAGGGCTTTCACGCTTATGCTCTGATGTTGGTGACAGCATCACCCAATTTCCCAGAGAAGAGCCCAACCTTGGAAGACTTGAATTCTCGCCAGTGCCGAGCTTTGCAGAGAAGGCTCGCTGATGTGATTAGGGAGAGACTTCTTTTAAATCATACTCAGGTAACTAATTTTTAGAAAATAAGCATTCTTCAAAGTACAGATAACACAAGTGATGGCAAACATAATTGAATCTTTCTCTGATGATTTAGGAGGTGATGCTGAATGTCACTCCCCTTTATTCAAGACTGTAAAAAAAAAAATCTGGATAATAAAATTAAAGCCTTACATGTGCTTGTTAGAACCTTCTGGGGGTTATCTGGTTGTGGGATGGAGTCCAGATATAAATGTCACCTCTAGTTTCTTGAGCTGTTTATCAGAATCATCCAAGTCACAGTGAATGGTCTAGGAAACTCAGTCCCCTTGGGATTCATCTATAGAAGGCCCCTCTACCTGTGCCTATATTGACTCCTTTAAGCAGTCAAGACATTTGCTCTGAATTCCAAGGTGGTTGAGAAAATCACAGGGTTTTCATATTTGGGACATAACAGCTCCCACCTAGCAGCAGAACCAGAAGTTTGTGTGTCAGATTTATCCTATCGGGTCTCGTGCTTAATACGTGCTCAATAAATGGTGTTATTAAGGAAATGCCCAAGAGCATGATGGGGGCTCTGAGGAGCTCCTAAATATTCTCACTTGCATGTTTTTCCGGCAGATGAGAACTCCATCCGACTCTAGGATGACCCCTTTTAGAGAACTACTCAAGCTCCTCTTGATGCAGAAAGAAGCAGAGAGAACCAGGAGGGAGGCAGGAGGAGAGAAGCCGCAGGTCTATGGACGCTTTGGTGTCCTGGAAATTCACAGGACCTGGGGCAAAAAGCCTTGGATTCCTGTTCTTTGTCCTCTCAGCCATTAGTTAGAAGCAGCCCACTTGGTCACTGGGGGCTCGGAGGCATGGTGTCCTGAGGTGTTTTCAAGGAATCTGATCACTTTTCTCCTTCTTTTGTTTTAACTTTTCTTGAGTGGCTCATTTGTTTCCTCTTTCATTCAGCCAGGGTTGACAGGGTGCCTACTATGAGCTTGGAACTGTCGTTGACACTGAAGAAATACCACCAGGAGATGAATCAGACCTGGGCCTGCCTTCCCAAAATGTCTCAAAGGAGAAATGCTGAGCAAAAGCGGACCTTCTCCAGTCCTGAAGGCAGAGGGGAGGAAATTGGGAGAAGCCTTCCTTAAGGAGGCGACATTTAAGCTGAGCCCTGGGGACAAGAAGTTAGCATCCTTGCTTTTCCTTGACAAGCACCACAGAGGGCGTCTCACCCTCTCAAACATGTAAAGTCAGCTCTCTGACCTCATTTCCTGCTATCCCACCTGCCCTCATCCCAGTCCATACTAGGATTTCTCCCAGAATAGCATTGTCTCTCTTTGGACCATACAATTGTAGGATCCATGCTGTTCAGACTGAGTCCATGCCACCAACAGGCTCCATCTGAACTTCCTCAAAGTGTGATACATCCTGATTAATTTCTATCGGGGATCACTGTGCTGCATAGTTTGGTCACAAAAATTATTTATAAAAGGATTAGAGTCTTCTTAGGTGCCCAACACTCAACACTGAGAGGGTCTTTCTTTTCCCTATTTGGAAGTGTTTCTGAAACTTCAGTGACGTGTCAACCAAGGAGCCAGACCAGAGAGCACAATGGTTTTTATGCAAGTGGGTTCAGATATCAGGGCAGACTTGGAAAATTCAAAAGCCTAGTAGGCTGCGCCCCTTGGAAGAGCAAGTAGGCCCGACTCTCCATAATGTCCTCTTAGGAACCGAGTTCCTCAATGAGATGCTCAAAGCGCAAGAAGTAAAATCAAGAATCAATAAATGAGATAGAATCAAACCAAAAATCTTCTTTACAGCAAAGGAAACAATCAAGAACATGAAGAGAAAACCTACAGAGTGGGAGAAACTCTTTGCCACCTGCACCTCAGATAGATCATTAATCTCCAGGATATATAAAAGATATATGAAGAAATAAAAAAACCTAACACTGAAAACTCAAATAACCCCATCAATAAATGAGCAAAGGAACTGAATAGGTACTTCACAGAAGAAGACATACGAATGGCCAAAAAATACATGAAGAATGTTCAACATCTCCAGCAATTAGAGAAATGCAAATTAAAACTACATTGAGATTCCATCTCACCTCAGTCAGAATGACAATCATCAAGAATACAGGTAACAATAAGTGTTGGCGAGGATGTGGGGAAAAGGCACAATCCTACATTGCTGGTGGGAATGCACATTGGTGCAACCACTCTGGAAAGCAGTGTGGAGATTCCTCAGAAAACTTAAAATGGAACCACGATTTGATCCGTTATCCCACTCCTCAGTTTTTACCCAAAGGACTTAAAATCAACATACTTTAGTGACGCTGTCACATCAATGTTTATAGCAGCTCAATTCACAATAGCTAAGCTATGGAACCAACCTAAGTCCCTTCAATAGATGAATAAATAAAGAAAATATGGTGTATCTATACACAAAAGAAATTAATTAGCCATGAAAAAGAATGACTTTATGACTTTTGCAGGTAAATGAATGGATCTGGAGAATATTGTGCTAAATGAAATAAGTCAATTCCAAACAACTAAAAATTGAATGTGCTCTTTGGAATGTGTATGTTAACACACAAGGGGAGGAGGGAAGAATAGAAGTTCCATGGATTAGACAAAGGAGAATGAAGGAAAGGGAGGGGGTAGGAATAGGAAAGAGAGTGGAATGAATTAGACATAGCTTTCCCATGTTCATATATGAATACACGACCAGTGAGACTCCACATCATGTACAGCCACAAGAATGGAATCCTAATTAGAAAAAGTTATACTCCATGTATTTATACGATGTCAAAATATACTCTATAGGGGCTGGGGTTGTGGCTCAGTGGTAGAGCACTTGCCTAACATGTGTGAGGCATTGGGTTCGATTCTCAGCACCACATAAAAATAAATGAATAAAGTAAGGGTCCATTAACAACTAAAAGTATTTTTTTAAAATACACTCTACAGTCGTGTATTTAAAAAGAACAAATTTTTTAAAATTTTAAAAGGTGGTTGGGGAGTGAAAGGGAAAGGGAGAAGCCAGGTTGGGTAGGAGGAGACATCAGGTCCCACTGCAGATCTGACAGTCTCTGCTAGACTCTGGAATAAAGACTTCAGAAGAACCACCCATTGGGCGGAAATGACCAGGTTTCCACAGCTTTAATCACTGGCCCAGGGTTCTCCTGAGAACAGTGTAACCTTGGCTTAAAATTGATGCTGAATTAATGAAGTTAACAGCTGGACATTGTCAGCTAACCTCACTTTTTGAAACTAGACAGTGATTCTTTTCTTGAAGAAAGATCTGAGCAGATCATCTCCACATCTGACACATTGGTAGACATAAAGGAAATGGACTGCCCTGAAGAAGTTTCTAGTCTTAGACTAGATTCCTGGCCACACAACTAATATTTTAGCAATGCCTATGATTAAAAAGAAAACATCTTGTACACTGCAAACTTAGAACATTGTTGAAAGAAATTAAAGAAGACTTACATAAATGAAAAAACATCCCATGTTCATGGATGAGAAGACAATATTGTTAAGTTAGATATACTCCCCAAACAAATCTTCAAATTCAGTGCAATTCCTATAAAAATTCCAACTGCCTTTGAGCAGAAATGGAAAAGTTGATCCTAAAAGAGTCCTGAAATAGCTAAAACAAATTTGAAAAAGGAGAACAATGTTGGGAGATCCTCACTTCCATATCTCAAAATGTACCACAAAGTTACAGGGATCAAAAGAGTGTCACTGATGAGAGAGACATAGATTGATGGGACAGATATGAGAGTCCAGAAATAAACCCAAGTGTCCAGGGTCAATTGGTTTTTCAACAAAGGAGAAAACAATGATCTTTTCCACAAATGACAACAGAACAACTTGATAGCCACGTGCAGAAGCACGAAGTTGGAACCTCACCCAACACCTACACAAGAATTAACTGAGGAATGAATAACCTCATTCATTATTAATGAATAATAATGTAACAGAACCATAGATGTCCACAGCCGCATTATCTATAATAGCCGAAAAGTAGAAACCACCCGGATGTCCACCCGCAGATGTCCACCTGCCATGACAGAGAATGGGGTGCTGGTACGTGGCACAGCAGGGGCGGACCTCAAGAACTTTTTTAAGTGAAAAAAAAAAACAGGCACCAAAGACCACCTCCTGTGTACTTTTTTGTATGACACCTCGATGGACAAATTTATATGAATGGAGAGTAGATTTGTGAATGACAGAGGCGGGGAGGAGGAATGCATGGCCTTCCGGGGTACGACGTTTCCCCTGGGGGTGAAGCAAAGGTCCTGAAGTCAGAGAGGAATGATGGCAACCCATCTCTGGACACACCAAACACCACCACAGGGGACACTAGAAAGCGGTTAGATGGATGAGTTTCATGTCATGGGAATTTTATTTTCATTCAAACATAAGAGAAGAAGCAGCACAGGGACGTGGGAACAGGTCAGGTGAAGTCCCAGAGGCCTGAGGGGCCAGGACCTTGTCATCCCTCCCCAGACCCGTCTGGTGATTCTCTGTGCCATCTCGCCCTGGCCTCTGGGACTCTGGTGACCTGGGTGTCCAGGAGAAGATGGACTAGTGAAGACTCTTGGCCTGGCCCTGTCATCCCCAGCTAACCACCAGGACAGAAAGGGGAAGAGGCAGGAGCAGGGGAGAGAGGGAGGGGGCAGGGAAGCCTCCTTTTCTTCTTTTCTTCCTTTTGTCTCCAAAGCCAGGTGAGGAGGATGGAAATGGGGGATGTAGATCAAAATGTAATTTCCCTTACAAGCTGCAGGAGGCCGGGCTGGGGAGGCAGCCTGCCCTGGGGAGCTGCTCGGGCAGCAATAGCTCACCAGCAGCTCTGCACCAAAGCGTGGCTTGTTAAAGGTCAAACGGAGCCAGCAGGGGAGGAGGGTGGGAGCCATAAAGGGACCCAGGAGAGAGGGGGCCCCTGGGAAGGGCTGGTTCTGATTCAGAATGTGTCCCAAGCCAGGCAGAGGCCGGTCATTCAGTCAGCAGGTGAGGCCCCAGCTCTCCCTGGGGATGCCTGGGCTGAAAAATGCTGCCTTTGTCTCCATGACCCAAGAGTTTCCCTGGCCCCATCCAAAGATAAATGGGGAATCAATGCAACTCTGGCTGGTATACGAAACAATTATCAGAAAGCCAGAGAAGCCACGCTGAGGGACACCGCCCTGCCTACCTGATGGCTGAGGAGTTGCCCAAACGCCCAAGTGCCCAGGACTAGCTAATCTAAATCTCCTCCTCTCCCTCCTCCTCCTCCTCCTCCCCTTCATCCTCCTCCCCATCACCCTCTCCTTCCCCTCCTCCTCCTCCTTATCCTCCTCCTCCTCCCCTTCCTCCTCCTCTCCCTCCTCCTTCTCCATTACTCCTCCTGTCTGTCAAACTTTGCACACACATCACAGCAGCTGAATCCTCTGGACAGCTTACACAAGAGTGCTGTGATTGTTCCCATTTTACAGCCAGCCATGCTGAGGTTCAGAGGGGTTATGTCACCGATCCAGGAGCACTCAGCCACTGAGGGCAGACTTAGGCGTGATCCCAACCTGCCCAGCCCCACCCTCCTCAACTGCTTCTCAAAATGCCCAAGCGTTTATGGAGTGCCTGCCTTGTGCCTGGCCACAATTTGAGACACAGGCTAAGGTTTTGTCTGTTTCCTCTCTCTCATGGCCTCAGCCTTCTCTCTTCACATGGAGGGTCACACTGATGTTCTCACCTAGGAGGGTGGTCCTGGGTTTCAGGTGATAACATTGCTGACCCTTTGGGGAACACATGAGTAGACCCTTGGATGTGTGCACCTAACAGGCCGCCCTTCTCTGTCTTTCCTTTGGTCTAGGTGTCTAGTGTTAGCACACTGCTGTAGACAGCATCCGGGTTCTGACCTGGGTCCAGAACAGATCATCTGGTTTGTTTCCTCCTACAGCAGGAAGCAAAATGTGAGGCCCAGCTGGGCATGGTGGGTGGCAAATGTCTGTCATCCCAGCAGCTTGGGAGGCTGAGGCAGGAGGATCGCCAGTTCAGAGTTAGCCTCAGCAAAAGTGAGGCCCTAAGCAACTCAGTGAGACCCTGTCCCTAAATAAAATACAAAATAGAGCTGGGGATGTGGCTCAGTGGTTGAGTGCCCCTGAGTAGCCCCCAAAATAAGAAAAGAATCCTGACACATACAGGGTGGCGCAAGTTGGGGTAAGAAAATGCAGTGAGGCTGATGATACACAAATTTGGGCATCAAAGAGAGAAAGCCCAAGCCTCAGCCCCGGGCTTCCCCGCATGGGTATACAAGGACCCCTTGCTGATGGCTGTCCTGCCCCCATGATGCTGAGGGGCCATGTTTACCATTATGTATCAGTTTTATTATTTGTTTTCAAACACAAAATGCTGCTTTCATTTTAACGAACATGCAGGGTTTTTTTCCCGGTCCTCGCTGGGTTATCAGGAAGGGCTGCCCTAGGGCGTGGGGCTGCAAAACTCTCTTCCCTGGACAGTGGAAGAAAGTAAAGTAGGCAGTGAAGAGGGTGGAGAGAGTGTTGGGAAACGCATGCACCCCGCGTGCTGCGAGTTACCGTAACAGGTCTTCCACATGCGAAACTTCTGGAGCTTTGATTTATTTGGGCTTTTAAATATGCCTCAATTGCCTTTATAATCACTCTCTTCTGACCCAACCACATCTGGGAGACTCGATCTTGCAAATGGCAGCTTTGCTAGGGGTTGCTTGACGCTTCTGGTACCCAAGTCACATGTCCTCTGTTCTCCCGTTAGTGCAGCCTCAGTGGCCAGGGCCACTGACACCGTCCCATCTGAAGCATCTTCTGGGAGCCCAAATCTCTCTGCTCCTTTGCCTCCGTGCTTTCTCTGAACTTGCAAGAACCTACTCAAGCTGGACCAGGTGAATACCGGGAGTGTGGGATGGTCAGCACCCAGGGCAACTGTCGGGGGGCTGAGCCAGCACACAATGCATGAGCCTGCCTGCCTCCAAGGGGTCAGAGGGCATTCTGGAGCTCTCTGCACACTTCTGAGCAGTCCCAGTGGACTTGAGCCCTGTGGTCTATAGCAGCAACCGATAGTCATGAAAGTCTTCCTGACTTTTCATTGTTTCCTGATTTCATTCCCCTGTCCCTTTGTCTCTGCTTGCTGGGATCAGTCCTCACCAGCCATCAAGTGCCTGTGTCAAGCTCTGCTTTGGGGGATCCAAAATAGGCCCCTGACTATGGTGTTTTCCAGGAACATAACTCGGATGGGAGGCATATCTTTGGGGGTCACTCAAATCAGAGTCCATGGTGGCGAACAGATATGCTAAAAGATTCACCCCAGGCTGTGATCTGACTCGGTTGTGAGGCTGAATAAAAGTTCTCTGTAAAGGCCGCTGTCTTTGCATCCCACACTGGAGTTTGAAATCCCTGGGGCGAGCAAGCACAGAGAGCTATGAATCAGGGAGGAGTCCAAAGGAGCTTCCCAAAGGTCATAGGCTGGAACCTTGGCAGTCCCACTTCCTCCGACCCTGGTGACATCAGTGTCCTCGGGCCAAACATACTTCTGGTCCAGGAGTCAGAGGAGTTGAAGAAGAATCCACGGAAGGTGGCCCTACCCATGGGGAGGGATGTGAGCAGAAACAGCCTGTCCGAGCCACAGAAGCACCACCCTGCCTATAGAATGAAAGCCCATGGCTCTTGCTTCATTTCTACCCTTCAGATCTCTCACAGAAATCCCTCTTGTGGCCTTAGAAAAGCACACAGGGAAGAAGAATCCAGAGAATGTCATCCAGTCTGGCCAAGTCAACCCTTTGCAAAGCACCGGAGTAGGTGAATGATTCCTGCATTATCCAAGAGCAGAACTGGACAAGACTGGACCTTGGGACCAACTGTACTATGGAAGACCTTAGGATGACTTCCCAACATTGTGAAAAACAGCTTCATACTTTTCTTACCCATGGAAGACAGAGCCACTGATTACAGTCCATGGGGTTGTGCACTGCACAATTCCAGAGCTGTCTATGCACATTATGAATAGAGGATTAGGGTGTGAATGGTGCCCCTTTGAACTGGGCAATGGGGTTTATTTCCCCAGGAATAACCAACCACGCCCACCAATGAGAGCTCAAGCTGGTGCGAGAAGGAGCAAATGTTAGAACAGACCCTCAATTGCTAAGAGGCATCTGGTGCTGATCTGGAGGGCAGCCATACTTGGTCAACCATTAAAGTCTCATTATTAACAAGGCTGAGCTCATCAGAAGGGACGGGTCTGGTGAGCTGCAGATAACAGTAGTACAGGCAGGCAAGACGTAAAGCTCAGAGAGGTCTACCCCCGCAAGACGTAGAAGTGCCTGACCCTGTTACCAGGTAGGAAGCTGAACCCAGAGGAGCAAAGTGGCAGGCACACTTTTTCCCTGGACCCAATCAAGTCCCCTGCTGATCAGAAGCACTCAGCAATCAGCACCCTGCCAAATGAGGTGACGTTAGCTTAAAACCCATGAACGGGAGGCTAGAGGAGTTAACCACTCCACAGACCCACAGACCCACCTCCAAGCAGTGGCCCTGGATTGCAAAGTCTGGTCAGCTTTGGGGTGAAACTTATAAGATGATGATATTCTCTTCTCTGTCCAAGTTAAACCTGCTTGAGCTCCCCAACTTGTAGTCCCTGGTAATTATAGCCCTTTCCTTGTCCCGCTTTAATTTTAAAATCAGCCAATTGTGTCGATCAGAACCCTGAGCTCTGCCTATCTGAGCAAAGGGTTGCGCTGCCTTAGGGATAAACAGATGGACCACCACCTCCCAGGCCCAGGGCTGCTGGCTTGCCAGACGGTTCAGCAGCACGCCCTCCTGCAGAAGTAAATTCTGCCTTCCGGAGCCACTTCCCAGTACGTGTCTGATGGCTCAGGACACCCCGCTATTTCTAACAAACTCAAGCAGAAACTGGTCATTTATTTTCACCTGGGACCTCCTTGTTTTCTTTGTCAAGAAACTAAGCGCTTGCATATCACCAGCAAGGACAAGGCTGAGCTCATTAAATCGCTCATCCCCTCTCTTCTCTGCCAGCCCAAGATGGCCCCAGAGTCAGCAGAAGTCGTTATCTACTTCATCTGATTTTATGGCAGGCCGCTATTTATTTTTAAAATTCTTTTCCTTGTTGGATAATGGCAACCCAGAAAAAGCTCTATTGATTTCTCAACTGCGGGTCTATCAGGGTTGAGTCAGCCCAGCCCGCCACCAACTGGAATCTCCATTCAGATCTTTATCTCGCCTCTTCAGAGCTTGAGAGTTTAGTTAAGGCCAAAGGGATGGGTCCTGAGGGTTGCATTCACACTCATAATGAAGCAAAATTAGAAACTGCTTGAGATTCTAGCATTCTCTGGATTCACGGTGTGAATTACACACAGAGGTCATAGGGAGGCAAAGTTGGCACCTTTACATATGCTTGGGGTCTACACAGCAGCCACCTGATTTGCAAAAGCAGACAGAAGAGCTGAGCTGTGCCCTGACACTGGCACTGGTATACCTGTATCAAAGTGTCCAGCGCCTCAAGTCGGCTCTGGAAAGACAGGTCCTCTACCCTCCCTGGCCTCAATAAAACCCACAGTCCTCCTCACAAAATCCTGGAGAACAGATTGTCATTACCCACGTGCTCCCCAGACTCAGTCTTCACACTCAAGGGAGTCTTAAAATCTTACTTCCTCTAAGAACCTTTCCATCATTTTTAATTCATTTATTCATTCATGGAGCAGAAAGGAGAGCAGGAATCACTCCCGCCCTCCCGTCTGCTCTCCTCTCCGACCACCTGCCCGCCCCGCCTGTGCTAGGCAATCTGCAGGCTCCAACACGCACCCTCTTGGCACACCTTTCTGGTCCCAGCCACTGCTACAGAAAATCGCCTGCTCACAGGTGTGTTCAGAACATCTTGCCTCTGCGGCAACATCACTCTGGCACTCCAGAGCTGGATCCAAGGGCCGCGCTGGGGCAAATGCAAACTAGATATGCATTGGAGTTAGCACCTCCTCCTGGGGCGACCCTTGACCCGGGGAGGGCAGGCAATGCGAGATAAATTCTAAATTCTCCCCTCTTCCATTCTGGGGGGTGGGAGGCTTTATATATATATATATATATATATATATATATATATATATATATATATATATATATATATATATATAAAATAAACACATATATATATGTTTTTATGTTGTTTATTTTATTCATTTATTTATAATTTATTTATATGCAGTGCTGAGGATCTAACCCAGTGCCTCCTACATGCCAGGCAAGCACTCTACCACTAAGCCACAACCCCAGCCCTCTGGGGGCATTTTTGAAGGGCAGCTGCACAAGTCTCAGAAGGTCGCACTGAGTACCAGCACCAGTTGCCCCCGTCAGTGCTGAGCTCAGTAACACACCTCTGGAGCGGCTTTGCCTCCTTCTCCTTTTCCATCTTCCAAACCCCCCTCAAGTATATATAAGCCCCTCTCTCAAACTCCGCTCTGGCGGGAGAATCTGAGGTAAGATCTCCATTCCCTGCCCCACCCTTGGAAATGTACTGCCAATCTCTACAAAGGAAGCCGGAGGTCCTAATCCCATTCTCCCCACCCGCTAGACGCAGCTGATTGGTCCAAGCATGAATGCTTGACAGGCGCTGAAGCCAATCAGATTTTACTCCTCCCTGAATATTCAGAATCCCGACGCCCTCCAATCTCTGCAGGATGTTTAGAGTAGAAAGCATTATAAAGCCTGGCCTGGCAACTTTCCTAGGCTGTGGGGTAGAGAAAATCAGTCTGCAACAGAAGGAAAAGAAGAGCACTCCACTTTGGAGAGACAGAGCGAAACTGCCAGTTTGGGTTCAAATTCCTTATTAACCTAATTTCCCTTCCTACCCTTGAGCTCTCTGAGACTCTCTTTGCAACAAATTCATTTTTTTTCTGCTTATCTGAGCGTGGAGGGGTGTTCTGTTATGTGCAACAACGTGCTCTTTAAATCGGCACATTTCGCATGGCGGGAACCGTGTTAAGTTCTGGGTGTGCACCAGTCTCTGCCTTCAGAGAGATTAGCATCTAAGTGACAAGCGGTTCATCCGGAGTCCCTCATCACTCCGTTGGTAACAAGAGCAGTTCCTAATCGTGTCCTAAAACACATGTTCAGTGTTTTACATGAGTCAGATCATTTCACTCTTCACTGAAACAGTTGGTTTCTTTAGTGATAGGGACAGAGCAGTAAATAATAGCATCTCAGGTGGTGATGAATGTTGTGAAGGAAATTAACTGATATGATAGAGAAAGAGTAACTGGAGTGGAGAGAGTGGATGGAGCCATTTTAGATGGGGAGGGGACTTGGTTAGGGAGATTCTCCAACTGATGAGACTGGAAGGCCAGGAAGGAAATAGATGCAGGCAAACACACAGAGGAAGGTCATGCTAGGCAAAGAGGAAAGATGAGGTGCAAAGGCCCTGAGGCAGGAATGGAATGAGGGACTAGATGGAGGACGGGACTCTAAGCAGGCAGCTCTCCCTGAGCTGGGACTCACATCTCTTTTTCTCAGGTGTATAGTGAAGTTTTTAAACTCACAGCATGGTGAGTTTATAAGTATACTCACATTTAGGGTAATTTAGGGGTAGTTAGTGGCTAGCTGCCCAGGGAGGTTTTTTTTTTTTTTAATATCCATGTTCAAGCAACTCCCTCAGAGATTCGGCCTGAAGGGAAACCCAAGCTGTCTGTTTTAGTGCCCTAGTGCTCCTGATACACAGGGAGGGCGGAGAGTGACTGGACTAGATGGGTCTTGGTGCAGTAGAATTGACATAGGAAGGAAGCAAGAGCCAGCTCAGTGGGAAAGAGGTGGGTGGGCCTCTTGAAAGCCTTGCTTCCCAAGGCTGTCCTGTGTATCCAGGCAACAGTCCCCCAAAGGCGGGTTTCTGGAAACGGGTGAGAGTGTGGACGCTCCCCAGCCTGGAAGTCCTCCCTTGTAAGAGCCTGTGAGTGTGGCCAGACCCTCCTCAGGCTGGGGAGACCCACCTCTCTGCTCTGAGACCCCTATTTCCCCACCAAGCACGAACCACACGATGTGTGTATTTGCCCACCCAACACAACGCCACCCCGGCAGGGAGTGGGTCCTTCATTTAGGCGCCAGTTCCTCCACGTGGTCACCCTTGACTTTGCCCGACTTTCCTTTGGAACCTCCATCTGGGGGTCCCCTCGATCCTGAAAATGATAACCCTGTATTTTAATCACACTTAGCTACAGCTGCCTCAATGGTCTGGGAACTCTGCATTTGCTGTTTGTTGATTCATTCTAGAACTATCTTGTAATCACCTCTTTGTGACTTTCACCACCCTGAGGGTCACAACAGTGAAGAAAAGTGCTCTCCTGGGCCTTATGTCACCCTGGTGGGCAGCAGTCAGTAAGTCCTGGAGGCACACAGGGTCCGATAAGGACAAGGGCCCTGGGTGAGACGGTTGCTGCAAGGCCACTCTGAACTCCATGCTAAGAGAGAGGGTGGGAACCCAGGGGGGCTGGGAGGGCATGGTGGGGGTATTTCCCTTAACCCACAAGAAGCGGGGTGGTCTGGATGAAGTGGTGGCAGTGTGCTGGCGAGAAGACACTCAGATCCTGCATGTTTTTTTTTAAATAGTTGCTCGATAAAATTCTCCTGATGGTAGACTTGGTGCATGACAGACTCCATAGAATAAAAATGCAACTTCATAGGCTTCACTCTGTGAAGATGGCGCCACAAAGCAACGAACTCAGTCACCCCTGGACCCTCCTGAACTGCCCTTTGTTAATGCCTCTACCTCCGCCCATCCCAAGGCAACCACTGACACGCTTCCTGTTC